>NC_133370.1:41365405-41679510 GCF_049309525.1 Garra rufa
ATATATATATATATATATATATATATATATATATATATATATATATATATATATATATATATATATATATATATATATATATATATATATATATATATATATATATATATATATATATATATATATATATATATATATATATTAGTGGTGGGCCGTTATCGGCGTTAACGTGCTGCGTTAACGTGAGACTCTTATCAGGCGATAAAAAAAAATATCGCCGTTAATCTATTTTCAAAGTTGGGTTGGGAGCTGGGTCTAAACTACGCAAGATATGATGACTTTCACCTTGATATTTTAGCGCGGATGACGTATACCTAGTGGAATTGCACTGTAGGGGGCGAGAACAAGTCTTCAACTTCTGTGAAATTACCACATCAAATGAGACATGCAAACATGGATGCAGCTGAAGCCGCTTCAGGGCAGGTGCGTTGCTAGACCCTTTTTACTGGGGCACGTGAGTTATGATTAACTTTGATAATCCCGAAATAAAGACATTAAACTATATGCAACAATTGAATTGACGCTTCTAAAAGCAACGCAGTTTAATCGAAGACTATGCACGCAGATAGGCTATCCATGCCCGTGCGCGTCTGTGTATTTAACGGCAATGCGCACATCGTGCAGCCTTTTGCGCAGAAGTACTTGGTTACACAAGTTTGTTTAGGTAATTATGTTGTAAATGCAATTGTCAAGCAGTTTGTGATGCATTTTGGAAACAGGAGATGAGCGCCTGTTCTAATGCGCCACCTGGCCCGTTCTCGAAGACTTACTTTTAGTCATTATTTGGGTAGCACACATATTCTGAATGCCTTCAGCAGAATTCAAATTAGCCATTTTAATCTAGATTAATCTAGATTAAAAAAAAATATCTATGCCCACCCCTAATATATATATATATATATATATATATATATAGTAGCTACAGGCACATATTAACTAAAGAAAAGAACAAAATGCATTTTTCAATGTATAAATATTTATCCAGCCCAGTGCAACTACAACTAGTCCTTATGTAACTAGTTATCTTCTCATGGGTCACTTTGAGTATCTGACTTTGATCTAATCGAACATTCTAAACCAGTTCAATAGAAAATTCCAGAATTTAACACCAAAGACACTTTCATGAGTATTATATATAAAAAAAAAAACTGTGGAAACTCTGAATCCACCTGTCAAACTCCTATCAAAGCCACAAGAGAACTGAACTTTTGGCCTTTTGGGTTATTGGTGCACCATGCTGATGGCGGCATCAAGCTTTAAGGATGCTTCAACAGCAGGGACTGGAAAACACATGCAATGAAAAATGAGCAGAGCTACAGAAAAATGCTAGAGGACAACATGCTGTGATCCCGATGAGCACTTGGAGCTTCCAGGACAGTGACCCAAACACATAGCAATCTTAAGGTTTCAGATGTTTAGTGTCTTGGCATGGCCCTGTCAATCCCAAAATCCAGTCCAACTGCGCATCTGTGAAATGACTTTTAAAAACTGCATATTGGAAACAAACAACTTTAATGTCAAAACATCTAACTTCATTTAAGCAAGTATATTTGACCCTGGACCACAAACCCAGTCATAAGGGTCAATTTTTTGAAACTGAGATTTATAAATCAACTGAAAGCTTATTAAATAAGCTTTTCATTGTAGAATGGTTTGTTAGGATATGAAAATATTTGGTCGAGGTACAACTTTTTGAATATCTGGAATCTGAGAATGCAAAAATCGAAACATTGAGAAAATTGCCTTTAAAGTTGTCCAAATAAAGTTCTTAGCAAAGCAAATTACTACAGTTTTTTTCAATTGCTAACAAGCATTTACCAATACTTAAAGTACTTTTTCTAAACTCTTAACACAGCAAAACCACATTTTGTTGTATAAATACCAACTCTACATTTCAAAATGCTGAATACCCTTTTCTACATATACCAACTCTATCAAAACACAGCAAACCCAATGCAAAATCAAGTCATTCAGGGCAAAACATTTCTTGGCAACATACTCTCTAAAACTGAATGAGTCATTACTTTATAGAACGTACAATAGAAAAAGATAGGGTCCACTATGCAGAAATTCAATTGGAACCTTGATTGAAATTGCTTTCCAGTGGTTGGGGGTTGGATGTGGATGGTGCCCCCATGGTAGCTGATGCCAATGATCAACCAAAATGCCAACATACATGGCCTTTGGTTAGTATGCAAGCTTGTTTCCAGCACAGAAAAAAAAAAAAAAAAAAAAAAAAACGGTAATTGTGACCTTTTTATCTCACAATTCGGACTTCTATTTTTGGAATTGTGAGCTTACATCTTGCAATTCAGACTTGATCAGAATTGTGACATACAAAAGTCACAATTACCCTTTACCCTTAATATTCTGTGGCAGAAATGCTTTTGTAGGTTCCACATATAAACAAACATAAAAATGCACGGTCCAACACACATTCTTACTCCTCTCCCCTACCTCTTCTTTTCCCTTTTTCTGATCTAACTACTCTTCTACCTCCTACAACTATTTCTCTCCCTCTCCTAGGCATTATTCTTTGTGCATCCACAAAACCAATTCGAAGAGGTCTTTTTTACTTTGTTGATGTAATGGAAAGAGCTTCAACCTCTGACTGTTCTTCCAACTGAGATTGGAATCAGCTATTTCTAAATATTTCATTTCATACTTAAAAATGTTTATCAGTTGTTACGGTATTTTATGTAGAGATATTTTTCAATAATTTTGAGCTGCTGTTGTTGCAGAAGTAGAAGCTTCATACTGTATTTAAGGTTTGGAACATTAGGTCTTCATTTCTGACATGCTGTGTTTAAGCAATTGTGAATATGACTAAAAAGACCCATGATTTTGGTTTTGGCTAAGCTTGTATGAATAGAAAATGTATGTATTTTAGAAACATTGTAATTGACTGCATATTGTGTGAAAACAACACAATTTGTGTTAGTGGTATGGTCACATCAGACTGATGTTGTGCTAATTGTGTTTGAAAATGTGACTACAGATCGGACAAAAGGATGTTAGCAATTGAAAAAAAAAACTGTACTCAAAAATAAGTTTTAATATATAATTTTGAAAATTTACAAAATATTTTCATGGAACATAATCCTTAATATTAATGATTTTTGGCATAAAAGAAAAATAAATTATTTTGACCCATACATTTTATTGTTGGCTATTGCTACAAATATACCTGTGCTACTTAAGACTGGTTTTGTGGTCCAGGGCCACATATGATCAAGAAACTTAGAAATGCACTTGATGGCTTCTTCATGGCATTATTAGATATAGATTGGCAATACAAGCCTTAATATTGTGGTGTTCTATTTTGAATACACTGCAGTGTTTTTCGTTGAGTTTTTGTTATGAATGATTGGCAACACATATCATGTTTGTGGTGCTGTGATAGATGAGTAAATGCACAGAGAGACTTTGGCTGAGTGTTGAATGAGGAGTGCTCGTACCGGAATGGGCGTGGATGAGTTTTGGCTTTATAAACGCTGCGAATGGGCTTCAGCACGGACCTCACTTGTTGAGTGATCTCTAGGAGGACAGTCTAACGCGAACCCGACACACCTAAAGACTCCATTCGATCGGCAAATGACAACGGCAATGATGAAAGGATTTGTGCTCTTCGTTTGTTTGTTCTTCACAGTTGTTCAGTCCATCACATGCGAGGCGAACAGGATAGATGCGCGCAAAAAGCACGAAAACGACGTGGCGCACCACAGCTCTGCCATAACAACAGGTAACATGTAATATTTTAATTGAACTGAGTATAAATATAATAATTTGAGCAGCAGCCAGAGTTTGATATTCAATTTAATGTAATAATAGTTACCGTGTATAACAAAATATAAATATTTGCGTGTATCCATATATTATTTATTCTAAAAAATAGTGATATTAAATTTGAATGATTTTATATAATCATGTTAAATTATTTTAAAATATATATATACATATATATTTTAATTGAATCTAATTTTAAAAAACAAAATCTAATAATTTAACCAGCAGGCTAAAACTAAAACTAAAATTTAATATTCATTAGACTGTAATTATAGTGACTGTATGTAACGTATATAATTATATGTATCCGCATATAATTGTATTATTTAAATAACAGCAAATTATAATAATTGTATGTTATACAATTGTTGTAATTGTAATACAATATAGTAATTTAACCATTAGTCTAAAACCAACATCTAATATTATATTATAGTTTACTATAATGATATTTACAGATAATGTTACAGTTACTGTACATAATATAACGTATGTAGTTGACTCTACTATCCTTCTTTCAAGTTAAAATATTACTTTTTATAATATACTAGACAACTATATACATATAGTACCCTAACCTAAACCATTTTAATATAAATTTTACAATAATAATATATAATAAATATTATAATGTATATACTTATACATATTATATTATAAAAAGTAATCGTTTTAATTAAAATAAATTAAAATATATTAATTTATTAGTCTCAAACTATAATTTAATATTAGGTTTATATAATTATATAAATATAATATTAGGTTACTGTTGCAATTACTGTGTATAATATAATGTATACAGTTATGTATCCACAATACATTTTTTATTAAAAAAATATATATATTTCGATTTATGTAAAGATTTAATCATCAGAATTTAATTTTCATTTAGTATGACAGTTATTGTTTATAATATATTGTTGTATAGTTGTATAAATTGATAACCAGCTGATTAAATGAGTATAAGAATAGGCATATGTGACCCTGGACCAGAAAAAAAGCTTTCCATTGATGTTTGGTTGTGGACAAAATTTGGCCAAAATACAGCTATTTGAAAATCTGGAATCTGAGGGTGCAAAAAAATCTAAGTACTGAGAAAATCACCTTTAAATTTGTTCAAATGAAGTTCTTAGCAATGCATATTACTAATTACAAATCAAAAAAATACCTTTTGATATATTTACAGTAGAAAATTTACAACATATCTTCATAGAACATGATCTTATGTCCTAATCGTTTTTGGCATAAAAGAAAAATAAATAATTTTGACCCATACAATGTTTTGCTGGCTATTGCTACAAATATATCCATGCTGCTTACGACTGGTTTTGTGGTCCAGGGTCACATATAAAGTATTATTTGTATCCACTACATTTGTAATAAAATGAAAAAACATTTTACATTTACCTGATCTGCTTAACTTGAGCTTTTTATTTTCAATCCTTTTTATTTGTTTGTAAGCTGCTGTGGTTTGCAGTGTTTAAATGTTCATGTGTGTGTGTGTGTGTGTGTGTGTGTGTGTGTGTGTGTGTGTGTGTTCCGCTTGATAAAACACCTGTTTGGCCTGAATCCACTGACGAATTAAGATGTTTAGTGATTTCTGACATTTCATCGTTTACTACTGAACACATGACGTTAGATCATTCACTTGCCACCTGACGACGTGTTGCTTTTCACACGTACTGTTATCAGGCCAGTATAAACATGCTTTGCGAACACAAAGCCTTCTTTTCTTCTCTAGGATTTGCAGCTAGCGTCAACGTCACTAATGAGGCTTAAAAGAAAACCGATTTCTTAGCATTTTTCCACGCACAGTCTCACTATTCAGTAGCCTGCACTCCACAGCTCCAGTGAAAGGCTCATTATTTGCAGCAGGCGTCTCATGTGAACAGGCTGACGAGGAAAAAAACGTCCACAGTCTGTTTCAAGTGCCACCTGGGTGGAATGATAAAATGTGAACTCCCTAAAAACCACAAATGTACAAATGTGTTTGCATCTGTGCGTCCCAACAGGAGCGTGGAATCAGGAGAAGCCAAAGAGACTCTTTGCCAGGACTCGCTTTCTTTCTCAGCAGAGACATCACGTGGTGGTACGTTCCACACATCACACCGTCTCCTTAAAAGTGGACGCTAATACAACAAACCCAACATTGTTTGAATGGACGAATGCACATCTGTCCTTTTGCAAGAGCAGGAACACAATATTCCTTCTTGGAAATCGAGTTTATCCTTTTTACATTAGAAACCTAAAGTAAATACAAATGTATTAGTTGTACTTCATTCTGTTTCTCATGAAACTATGTGTCCTCTAGAGACCTAAGCCCAGGCCTGAGGCCGTTTCTCCAGCCCAGACTCCAGCGCGGCGCTGCGCCGGTCTGATGGAGAGCTGCTCCTCGCTCACTCCCTGCTGTGACCCGTGTGCTTCCTGCCACTGCAGGCTCTTCAACACGATCTGTCACTGCTGGAGAATCGGACACCTCTGCCCCAAGAAGACCTAATGACCCCAAACGCGCATGTGTATCGGTGCTTCTCAGCTGCTTTTATTTTAGGACTGCATATTGGACACCAAAAGAAAGTCATGATAAAAGATGTTGTTTGGCTAGTTTATAATCTTTCTTGAAGTTTGATTGTATCTCGTTCCAAGCTTTTAATAGACATACAAACCTCTTTTGTTAGTTTCTTGATGATGACACGTCTAATTTGACTACACTCTTAAAAATAAAGGTGCTTTAAAAGGTTCTTCACAGCGATGCCATAGAAAGTTCCACAAAGTCAAAGGTTCTTTAAAGAACCATCTCTTTGTTACCTTTTTATAATCTGTAGAACCTTCTTTCACCACAAAGAACCTTTTGTGAAACAGAAAGGTTTTTCAGATGTTCTTTATGTAACTATTTAGACAAAAAGGGTTCTTCTATGGCATTGTGAAGCACCTTTATTTTTAAGAGTGTAGCTTCTACCAAGATTACTAAAGGATTACTCCACTTCCAAAATAAAAATTTCCTGATAATTTACGTTCACATCTTTCTTTTTTCAGTCGCAAAGAAATTAAATTTTTTGAGGAAAACATTCCAGGATTTTTCTCCATATAGTGGACTTCAATGGTGCTCAACGGTATCTAGTGAAACCATTGGTTACAATCTAAAAAACGGTACAATTTATATACTTTTTAACCGCAGATGCTCAAAAGCAGTTCAATACAGTTAGGGTATGTCGAAAAACTTCCATCTCAATTTCTCCTCCAACTTTAAAATTGTCCTACATTGCTGCAGAAGTACCGAACCAGTGTTTACAAAGTGAACATGCAAAGAAGGTCAACACCCTTCAAAAAAAGGTAAAACTGTGATATAGGGCGATTTTGAAGTTGGAGGAGAAATGAGATTGAATGAGAGTTTTTCGACCCTAACTGTCTTGAGTACCCATGCGCATGGCAGAGCTAGACCAGATGAGCATTTGTAGTTAAAAAGTGTATAAATATAATTTTTTAAAAGAAAATGACAGATCGTTTCGCTAGATAAAACCCTTATTCCTTGGCTGCGATCATTTAGAGCTCTTTGAAAACTGCATTTTTAACCTTCAATCTGTTAAGCACCATTGAAGTTCACTATAGGGAAAAAAATCCTGGAATGGAGTAATCCTATCATTTGTTCACAAATACCATAGAGTTCATTCCTTTGGCATTAAAAGAATATTCCATACAACTGGCAAGATGCTGATAACCACAGAAGTGAGTTTGACTCATCTAATTTTCGTTAAAACAAGCAGAAATTGAGTTTGCTTTGTGGCACTACAGGGGAAGTGAATAAGGCCTAATTTGAAGTTTTTAAAAGCAGAAAAGCGAAGCTCTTTTATTCTTTTTCTGTTAAAATGTTTGTTTTATTAGAGCTGTGAAGCTGTTGAAATGTTTTTAATAGTCATTTAAAGTTATAGAGTTGTTAAACTGGAAATAACTGTAGACAGAAAAAGTTAGCGATTTTTTTTTTTTTTTCCCAGATTGAAGTCATCTGGAAATTAATCAACACACAACCGACTGGCTCTGTTCAATTTTTTTGTGAATTGTAAGTGTTACCCATAACGTTAGCTTTATTGAAGAAAATGAGGGACAAGTGGAGGCTTGTATGCTGTTAAAGCTGGAATATTCCTTTAACAAATAAACAGAAACAATGCTGGTTACTCTTTACAATAAGGTTTCATTTGTTAGCCACATTAACAATGAAAAATCGACTAAATCATTTATTATTCTTAATTAATGTTAATTTCAACATTTACTATTAACTTGTCTGTTGATATTATTTAGTGGACCTAAGATTAATAAATACTGTAACAACATGTTCATTAATGCATTGTCTAACTATAACTTATGGGACCTTATTGTAAAGTGTTTTTTTTCTTTCAGACTTTCAGTTGCACCTTATGTGAACCACTGTTATATAACACACATGCAGCTGTGAACCAGCAAGATTTATACCTGTGCTTTTACACACTCTCATACTGCAATGTAGCACGCCATGGATCATACATGACATTGACTGTACAGTGAATGTTTAATGTCCATATGACTTGAGTTATTCGCATTCTTTTTGCACCATGACACTATTGCGACTTGTTTGCTGAATGGAGATGTTATTACAGTTAACTCTTGTAGAATTCATGCTGGCAAAAGTGTGATTTTTGTTATTATTCTCAATACTTTTCCACTCTTGTTAAGCAAGGGGCATATACTGTTTAACTTATACAGAATTAATGTAACAGTGCCTAAAAAAGCTTTAAAGAAGACAAGTCGTTTTAGGTGCAGTAAATGTGAATCTAATGTTATACTGTGATCTTTAAGATGCTTATTTCTACTGTGATGATTCCATTGTCATGTTTCTGATTTCTACACTAAAAAAAAGACTATGTGGATGTCAAGCAGATGCTATTGTGGATGAAAAGCTTCTTTGAGAAAAGTTGTCATCATTATATATTTTTATTCACTTGTCAGGTCATATTGACTGAATATTATTAGACAAAAATTAAAAACATGTTCAATGTCCTCTCTACAAATTTCTTTGTAATAAAAAACATTTAGAACTGCATAATGGTAACTTTAATTTCCTCCATATAATATTTCATCTGAAGAGATTTGGAGAAATTCAGCATTACATCACTTTCTCACCAGTGAATGGGTGCCGTCAGATTGAGAACCCAAACAGCTGATGAAAACATCACAGTCCACAAGTAATCCACAAGCTGTTTTTAGTAATAAATACATCTGTCATTAAAACTTTTTTCAAAACTTCAAACCGTTGCTTCCAACTAAAACAATTCTTTTATCCAAAAAAAAACAAAAAATCGCTTTCTCCAGTGAAAAAGTCATCTTGTCTAAATCTGGAGAGAAATATGGACAGATCAAGCACTGTTTAGTGAAAACAGTTTAAAAGAGTTCTCAACAAATATGTCAGCGAATTTTGATGTGAGAAAATAACAGGTGATGGATTTTTATTATGGATTATTGACCAGAAGAAAGAGCTTAAAGTTAATATGCTTTAATGTCGCATTTGTTTCTTATAAATTTACAGCTTTTACAGTGATGTTTTTTATCAGCTGTTTGGACTCTCATTCTGACAGCACCCGTGCAGTAATATAATGCTAAATTTCACTATATCTGCTCCAATTAAGAAACAAACTCTACATCTTGGATGGCCTTAGGGTGAGAAAATGTTCAGCCAATTTAATTTTCTGTTTGAAATATTCCTTTAAACTCTAAAAAGCATTTACCATTTGGTTTGGTGCCAGGACTAGTAAATCTCCCTTGAATACTATTTAAGCAGAGCTTGATTAATTACAAGTTGTGGACATGAATGTGTACATTATGAAAGAGACAGTGTGTGTTGCATTATTATTAGAACCAAATGAATAAAATTCTGCAATATCGGATATACGTAGTTGACTTGTGTTGTAGAGTGCATAGCTAAAGTCAGTTAAATATAGATATAACTAAACAAGCCTAAAACTAAAATTTTAAAGAGGTGTTGATAATAAAGGATGCAAATCAAGCAGCATTTTAAGAAAATAAAATGCTTAATCAAGCATAAATAAAATCAAACTGCATTTTAAGAAAATGCAAAAAATGCATTTTTGTTGTAGCAACAGAAATAAGAACTAACAAAAAATAAGTATACTTCAAGTTTGTTTTATTTAATAAATGAAGTAAAGATCTTAGATTTTATGTTTTAAGTATGTAAGTATAGTATATGAATATCAATTTACTAGTAGTACTTGTAAGTATACTATTTACTTATGGGGACTAAATTGTCTCAGTTTTAGTTTATTAAAAGGGGTCATTGGATGTTCATTTTCCACAAGTTGATATGATTGTTTAGGGACTTAATGAGAAATCTATAACATACTTTGGTTAAAATTTCTCAATGGTATTGTAAAAAACATTATTTTTACCTTGTCAAAATCAGCCCTTTTTAGAGTGAGCTATTTTGTTGCATGTTCCTTTAAATGCTAATGAGCTCTGCTCGCCCCGCCCATCTCTGCAGTGGGATGATGAGCCGTAATGTTTACTTCAGCCACATTTAGCCACGTTTAGCTGCTTGTTAACTAGCACATTATTAAGAAAGGCCATTTGCAAAGATGCAATGTCTTGTAAGCAATGAAGGTGCTTTATAGTTTGATGTAAAAGTGAGCTTAAGAGTCTTAATTTTCTCCCAACATGAGTCACTGAGCAAGCAGTGGATTAGTTTTGTTTTTGATGGTAAAGCACCACCAAATACACACACACACACACACACACACACACACACACACACACACACACACAAAACAGAAAAGAGGGGTGGAGTGAGCAGTAGCTCATTATCGTTTAAAGAGCCATGCATCGAAAGGTGAAAAAAACGTCTTGTTTTACATCACCATTGAGGAATTTTACCCAAAATATTTTGCAGACATTTCATGAAGACCCTAAAGAATCATACCAACTTGTGGAAAATGGACATTCGATATCCCCTTTAAGGACACTGTTCTGTGGTATCTGTCTGAGCTACTCCATCTATATACAGTGCCCACCACAAATATTGGCACCCTTAGTAAACATGAACAATGGCAGCTGTGGGAATAAATCCACATAGTTTATCCTTTTGATCACAAAATTCTAACCTTTCATTGAAGTAAAACAATGGAAAGTCTCATTATGAAACAAATGTTTTTCTCTAGTTCACATTGGCCACAATTAGTGGCACCATGGGGTACTTTTTATCCCTGTTTGCACCAAACCCATATTAAACGTTTGCTGTCAAAAAGCTCTTTTTTAAATTTTTATCTGATCATAAACGCCAGTTCTGTTTGAAGCTCCAGTCGTATGTGACAACTGAATATGCTGGAGTTTGTTTTTGGATGGGCGAGCAGGATTTTTCTTGAAACTCTCCTAAACAACATGTGGTGATGTTGGGGCTGTTTGACATTTTTAGGCTTTCTGGCCCTAAAACTCAACTAATCTCTGCAAATCTCCAGCTGTGATCCTTGAAGAGTCTTTGGCCACTCAAACTCTCCTCATCATGCATTAGGACGATATAGACACAACTTCTTAATTATTTCCCTGATGGTGGAAATGGGGATTTTCAACGTTTTAAGCTCTTTTCTTACAGCCACTTTCGATTTTGTGAAGCTCAGCAGTCTTGTTCTACAGATCAGAACAATATTCTTTTTTTTTTACTCCTTTGTGGTGGATGTTTAAGGGAATTTGGCCTTTGTGTTCCTCATATTTATAATCCTGTGGAACAGGAGGTCATGGCTGGACAATTCCATGCTTCTATTACACTGGTGTGCTTAAAAATGTAAATATGAATATACTTCAGAGATATTTTACTCATAAGAATTTCTAGAGGTGCCAAACACTGTGGCCAATGTGCATTGGAAAAATTCAATTGTTTTACTTCAATGAAAGTTTAGATTTTTTTTTTTTTTTGGAGTATTTTTCTGAATAAAAGATTAAAAGAATAAATGATCCAGATTTATTTTCACAGCTGCCTTAGCTCTTATTTACCAAGGGTGCCAAAATTTGTGGAGGGCACTGTAATACCACACAAAATCTGAGGTCTGGTAAACAAAGACTCCTCTGTG
Organism: Garra rufa; assembly: GCF_049309525.1. Lineage (NCBI taxonomy): Eukaryota > Metazoa > Chordata > Actinopteri > Cypriniformes > Cyprinidae > Garra > Garra rufa. The sequence goes on from NC_133370.1 coordinate 41,377,294, forward strand.
TCCCTAGATTGCGGGTAAAGCATAAAAGGGACAGAGCCTTCGCTATTGCTGGTCCTAGGCTGTTGAACAGCCTCTTGGCTTATATCAGATCAAGACAGTCTTTAACTGCTTTTAAATCTTCTCTTAAAACCTTTTTTTTTTTTTTTTTCTTCAATTCTATCATGAATGTGTGGTTTGCTCTCTGTGTTTGATGTTTGTTTTGTTCAGCACTTTGGTCAATCACGCTTCTGGTGTTAAATGCACTATGTACATAAAAATGTATACTTTTCCCAAATATATTGATCAAAATACGTACAAATATAAGTCAAATATTTTGTATATCACTATAAGCCAAGTATAATTTTTGTTTATTAGTACTGAGAATTGGTCCCTAAACTAAAGTGTTACCAAGGTTTTTTTGTTTTTTTTTTAAAGGCTTGGAGAGAGACACATCAACAAAGTAAAGGAGGAAGGAACCATAAAATCCTTCTTCACTTTGCCATCTATTAATATTCCATAAACTTTTTATGAACTCTAGTTAAGTAAGTGCTCTTTGATTGTGAATATTTACAACCATCCATCCCTGATCCTTTTACAAACTACGTAATATTTAAAAATAAAGGTTCACATTAATTATCTTCAGCATGACAGAACTAGTCCATAGATCTGCCTTCCCGAGGATTATAAATTTCTGTTATGGTGTTCTTCTGCAAAAATGCACATTTAAGTTTTTATAGTGATTGTCAAGGCTCTGATCTTACATGACACTCAAAAGATCATCACTCAAAGTAAAAGGAACATTTTTGCCATTCTTCATGTCTGCAAAACCTGTCATGCATCCTGCTTTAAGGAGTAACAAGAGAACACAAGCCAAACTCAAGCCTCCCACATGCGGTCTTCATGCAGATATAACTCACTTATGTGTTTGGATACCATCACTTTATTACAGAAATATCTATGAAGCTTTTATTGGCAGGGAATCAAGTACAACGCAGAGAGCTAATGCATATTTAAGCTTACAGAGGAGGATATTAATTATTACAAGTTATCATAGGCAGATGATTAAGATCACATTTTTGAAAAGCACATCCATAACACAGTGAAGTTGTGTAGTGTCCAAACTTTTTCATCTTTATTAAACTGCTGATAAGTTTTTCGTTATATTAAAATGAATGTGGCAAATATACCTTCAAACGTCAAAGTACAGTAAAAAGTACTGAATAATAGAAATTAACTACATATACTTGTGAAATTATTTTGTGGAGCTGCTTGTTAATTAAAAACAGCTTAGTTGTTGTTTATACTCTAGTAATTAAAACAGTTATCTAATATGTAATATGTTAAAAAAAGATTAAATAAAAACACTAAAAAGATTAAATTATACCAATGTACCAATTTCTAACTTTACAAATGGAATTAGAATTTTGAACCTTTATTTTCTGTCATTAATAAAAGATTCTGTGTTCTTGGTTAAATGAAATGCTGTATATTGCAAATGTGGAATGCTTCATGTCTTCACTGAAGTCACAGCATCACTGCGGTAAACCAGACACCACTCTTTACACTGAAATTAAAGGACAAGAATCATTAGTGTTGTGAATACTCAATCTGATATAATCACATCATTATTCACATGGCGCAGCTTATTGGTTCTAGTTGCATGAGCAGCCAATGTACTTGCTGCTCAATATTTAAAAACTTAAGCCTAGTTCAGACTGCATGATTTTAGCCCCGATTTTGACTCGCCGACAGGTTTTGAGAAATCGCCGACAAATGCCCGAAATCACAGGCAAATCGGTGCTCGTTCACGCGAGTGACAATCACACAGTGTGAACTATCAAAGACGCGATCTAAGAGACACCCGTGAGATACTTGGCATGCTAAATATCTGGACCTGTCGGCGATTCAAAATCATGCCGTGTGAAAGGTGATCTGACTGAAAATCACATCGGCGATTACCTACAGCCAATGAGACAGCAACATCCAGGCCAGCGGGAAGTTGGGGGAGGAGTTACGAAGGTATAGACCACAGTATCAACAAGAATAGCTTCGGCTTCTTTTCTTTTCGCTGCAAATGAGTGCACATGCAATTTGTATGACAAGCTTCTTGCGGGGTTCCATTTTTTTTTTATAATACCAGTCTCATGTGAGAACTTGCACGCCTGACCTCGCGTTGTTTCCATGTCACTTCTCGCGTGTGTTTGGTTGTGAGACGTAGTTCGCGGACCGGGACAAAGTTGTCGGCGATTCTTCCTATTGTAAAGTCATGCAGTGTGAAACCCCCTGTCGCCGATCCATCGTGCAGTGTGAACACAGCAGCGACAGAATGCTACCCCAGATAGTCATGCAGTGTGAAAACATCTGTGACGCGATTGCTTTGAAAATCGTGCAGTCTGAACTCGGCTTTAGCCAGTGCTTGCGGTAGCAGTTGCAGCAAGCTTCAGAAATCCTCCACCTTCCCCAGCTCCACCTGTATAAATCTGCTACAGGCTGATTTTATGTATGTTCTAGTTGCACACAATAAGTTCACTATAGGAAATGCTTCGTTTAAAATTAATTATGGAATAGTTCACCCTCAAGCCATTCCAGGTTTATATGACTTTCTCCTTTCAGATAAACACAATCAGAGCTTTATAATGGCAGTGAATGGCTAGTGTTGTTTTGAAGAGCAATAAAGTCGTCCATCCATCATAAAAAGTACTCCACATAGCTCCAGGGGCTTAACAAAAGCTTTTTTAAGTGAATCGATGCATTTGTGTCAGAAAAATATCCATATTTAACACTTTATAAACCGTATTTATAAATCTGTACCTTCCACTAACTGTCGTACATGCATTCACGAGAGAGTGGCGTTCGAGTGAATAACGTAGGACATAGGCGAACGTGGTGATGAATGAGAGGTGACGAAAGTGGAAATGCAGAGAAGAGAGCAAAACAATACACCGGTTACAAATTAATAGTACAAAACGAGGACTTGTCAGAGAATTTTGAAGAGTAGGAGAAGACAGCAGAGGTTTCAGATTCTTACTTTGGAGTCGAGTGCTTGGTCTCTCTGCTCTCTCAATCTATCTACAGTGCATTCAGTGGCATTTCTCAACTGTCTCGCAAAGTTTAGTTCCCATGGCAATGTTAAGATTGTGACTAACGCTCCTTGTGAGGGGGGAAGTCCCCTCAGCTGCTCCACAGTCTGGGACTTCTGGAAAACAGAAGTCCTCTCTGGTTAGCACTCAGGGAGACCCGAGGGTAACAGTACGACCTTTTTCGCTAGGCCAGTCCTCACAGATCTCCCACTCCTCCACAACATTGCATGCCATTGAGCTCCGAAAGTAGAGTGCTGGCCATATTGCGGTAGTCCAACGATTTTATTTGGGGCTCCGGAGGAGGATCAGATGTCAATAATAGTATTGGAGGGTTCAGATGCTTTAGAGGATGAGGACTTAGCTGAGCTACCTCCTGGGAAGAATGCAAAGTCAGGGTCTGCCTCTGAAATGTCTGCTATGCTTTCCCAGGCAGCCGAGGCTTTGCTGCCTCCTCCTATCTCACTACCCTTAATGATAGGGCCAATAAGGGTTACGTGGAGATCCTCCAGGCAGAGCATGTAAGGGATTGCCCACGCTTCCCATCCCTATAAGCTTATGTAAGCTTTGCCTGCTAAGACTTACAGTGCCACTGGACAGGCAGCCTCTGCCTTGCATGCAATGGCCATCCTGCAAGTCCTTTAGGCCAAAGCAGTAAAGGAGCTGCATGAGGGTAGTTCCAAGCCAGGGTTGATGCAGGAACTATGCAAGGCAACCAACTGTACGCAGTGCGGGCCTTGGCCAAGCGATGGCCACCTTGGTAGTCCAAGAGCAATCAGCAAGGTCCTGGCTTAACCTTGCTGATATGAGGGACCCCGACAAGACTCGCTTTCTTCACACCCCCATCTCACAGGCTGGCCTCTTTGGCCTTGCAGTTCTCAGCCATCCAGATGCAGACAGAGTCCATCAAGCATGTCCTGCACCGGCGTGATACCGCTGCCACCAAGTTGCCATGCACTGACCTCCAGTCTAATTGTTGCCAAGCGCGTCCCCCTGTGGCATGACAAAGCCCATGCGCCAGGCAGCTACTGACCCCTCCAAGTGGGAAGCAAAGCGGCCCTGACATGGGCGACCCAGAGATGGAGGAGACTGCTCTTTCCCAGGAGGTGGTGATGGCACCGCTCCTTCCCCTAGAGGAGAACCAGGTGGAGAATCTTTTGTTGATATTATGTTCTGGCTCACAAACAAGTGCGCATAGTTTCCGAACCGCTGCTTCTTGGGAAGCATGTACTCGTTTGTATAGACACCATTGCGGCCGCTTCGTATGTCAACCATCATGGAGGTCTAAGGCTTCCGTCGCATGTCTTGCAACTCACCAGCCATCTCCTTCTTTGGAGTCCAGGGGATATTAAATGGACGCTTTTTCCCAGAGAAAAGAGCCTCCATCCCCAGGTGGTCCAGCTGATATGGAGTTGATTGGGGGACGCTTAGGTAGACCTGTTTGCTCTCACTGAGTCCTCCCACTGCTCGCTATTTTACGCTCCCTGACCAAGGGGACCCTCGGCATGGACATGCTGGCACACAGTTAGCCCCGGGTTCTACACAACTATGCACTTCCCTCAGTGAGCCTCCTTGCACAGACCCTTCGCATCCATAATAAGCATTTTGATAGGAAAGGATGGCGAATATGAGAAAACTAAAAAAATGCATGCGTAAATCGGACTCAGTGTGCAATGACCTTTAGATTTAACTGATCATGGGTCGAAGTAAAGAGAGATGACTAAAAAATAGACCAGGCTGGAGGATTTGCTGCTCAATCTTGTTGTCACTGACAAATATTTATAATGTGCTGCTCCCTTTACACAGAGTGCGCGTTATCGCAAAATCGAAAGTAAAAGTAAACAGCGCAAGCACTGCATATTGAAAGTGCGAAAATTGTTTACAATATTACAATGTTTGCAGGTGCGGCCAGTAAAAAAAATATGGTGCTCAACTAAATATTGTACAAATTTTGTGATTGGCTATGTAGTGTGGGGCTCGGGTGGGCCAAGCTTCTGATTGGGTGGGCCAGGCCCACCCTGGTCCCCCCGTGAAGCCGGGCCTGATTCGTGGAGAATTTAGTAACGTCAATGATTCTAATAAGCTCAGGCCGGTCGCGTTCGCCTCGCGCCCGCCCAATTTGTGATCCGCTGTGTAAATCCTTCGGCTGGCCGACCGGGAAAAGTCACTGCCACTCCGCCCCTGCTTAATGACGTCAGTTGTCAGTTGCGAAAAATAAAATAACCGAAATTAACATGTCTATTTCCAATGCAGTCAAATAAATGTTCATCAGGAAAAAAAAAAAGAAAAGAAAATAACAATACAACTGCACCTGCTTATGAATATCTTTTTTGCTATTCGTTTGAACCATAATTTCAGGAAAGAGGAATCATTGAACTATTGTTAACAATGGTATTTGTGACCAACGCCCCCTAGAGCTGGCCATGGTGTTTGGCTACAGAATGTTGTTCCTTGCACCACCTGGTGGATATTATATGAAGCGCAACAATGTTTTAAAAAATCAGAAAAGGCGCCTGCAGGGGGATCCGTGATCACGCGTGCCGAATTGCAGGCTGCCACGTGAAAATAGATGCATTTTTAATGGCCAGATCTGTATTAGACATCTGCAAAGCTGCGGGCTGGGCAACACCTACCACCTTCTACGTCTGTTGGGTACTAACAGGTAAATGATGGGAAGACAGGCTCAGTGTCTCACCTGCAGCACCATTCCCCCTTAATAGAAAGCTAGAGATTTATAGAGTTTTAAATATGGATAACTTTCTTACAAAAATGCATCAATTTGCTTCAGAAGGCCGTTATTACTAACCCCAATACCACCATCCCACCCCCTTCCAGAGCCGTGTCGAGTACTTTCTATAATTGATGGATGCACTTTATTTTGCTTAAAAATTTCACCAGCCATTTACTTCCATTATATAACTTGTCATTTGAAAAATGTCCTGCCATTATAAAAAAGGGATGACATTTTTTCAAAATAACGCCGATTGTATTACCCTGTAATGTATTATTCAGTAGGACTGAATTCAAACCGTGTGGACGGACCCAACTAATATAAAAACAATATGAATGCAACAAAAACTAGATACTTTTTCATTCAGTTCAGTTTTGGGTGAGCCCTTTTTTCAGCTGAGTTTTTCTTTTATAAAGGATTAAAGTGTGAAGAGTAACTACTAATATAAAAAGGATGTGGGAAAAATATTACAAAACTTGATAATTGACTAAACCATTTTTGCACACTCTGTTTAACATGAGACCTGCTGTTTCACTGTGATTTTATGGTGCTTTTTTTGTTGATATCCAGGAAACGTTAAATGTTAAATGATCAAATTAACACCACAATATTTGTTAGATACACAATGTCATTGTATTTATTTATTTACTTTTTAACCTAACCGTGCAGCCATAGTGGTTATTTATTTAAAATACAGTTATAAATTTCACTGCGTTTGCAGGAATACTGACCACACTGCACTGGCAGCTCCAGTGGAACATAGTTTCTATGGCATAGATGAATATAGGCAGAGGCCAATTCGCAAAAGGCTGGTCTGGGAACATCTGCACGCTCATCACATACACACTCCAGTCCTTCACACTCCCTCATGAACTGCACAGGGTCCACCTAAAAAGGACAGAAAATGCTTGTATATATGAAAACAAACAAAAAAAGACCACTCATAAATGCAATATAAAAATAAAAACAGTGTGACAGAGAGAATTCTTCATCTGAAGTTCATTGTGTTGTTTACTATTGCATTCTTTCATCCTTTTTCATTTCCTCACTTCCCCCAAGGAGTGGATGTCTTTTGATCAATCTAATCAAAGGGATCTTTATACACACTGGCTTGTAATAGTTAGCACATGTCATGGAGTGAAAGGGAACAGAGTACAGTAGTTACCACTCTGAAACAGGGGCTCAGAGGAGAATTTGTGGAGGAGAACAGAAATGTGCACGACAGGGAGTCAGCAGTGACATTCTGACAGATTTCAGCCTTCCCAGTGATACATTCTGAATCCACCTAGAGTGAGAAGCATAAAAATATTACATTAGATCCACACAGTCCATGTAATGGAATAGGTTTTATTTAGTCACCTGCGTGACATTCTTCTCTGTCACAGAGCACATAAAGCAATAATGTTTTAACGAATTGACACTCTTCTTTGGTGCTTTTTGGAGCTTGTCACTGCTGATAATATAGTATGTCTTCAAAAAGAGTGTGAACATTCTTCTGTCTCTCATTTTTTTGTTCAATGGAAGAAAGGAAGTTTGATTTTGAAAAATCAGGTCCTAATGACATGAGTTGACTGGATCATTCTTACAGTTTGGTGAAAGAAACTATATTAACTATATATATATATATATATATATATATATATATATATATATATATATATTGTTCTTATCAAGGGGAGAAAATGTCTATATAAGAAAAATAACTAAATATTTGGAATATTTTAAATGTTTAATAGGTGATCTAGGAAGTTTGTATATACAGTCAAGCCCAAAATTATTCATACCCCTCGCAAATTCTGACTTAAAGTTACTTTTATTCAACCAGCAAGTTTTTTTTGACCAGAAATGACACAGGCTTCTCTCAAAAGATAATAAGATGATGTACAAGAGGCATCATTGTGGAAAAAAAAATATTACTCATTTTTTATTTACATTTGAATAAAAAGTGGCATGTCCAAAATTATTCATACCCTTCTCAATAATCAATAGAAAAGCCTTTTTTTGACTATTACAGCAATCAAACGCTTCCTATAATTGCTGACCAGCTTTTTGCATGTCTCCACTGGTATTTTTGCCCATTCATCTTTAGCGATGAGCTCCAACTCTTTCAGGTTGGAGGGTCTCCTTGCCATCACCCTGATCTTTAGCTCCTTTTTCATGATGTTGTTTACTGTATTTAGGTTCCCTGGTCCACCGGCTAAAAAAAAAACTAAAAAAAAACATTAGGTTCCCACCACCATGTTTGACAGTGGGGATGGTTTTCTTAGGGTTCAAGGCTTCTCCTTTTATTTACACAAAATGAAGGCAACATCATTGTGGCAAAACAATTCAGTTTTTGTTTCATCTGACCATAAAACAGGAGACCAGAAGTCTTCTTTGTCCAGATAAGTATTTGCAAAGGGCAAGCAGGCTTTTGTGTGCCTTATCTGGAGATATGGTGTCCTCCTTGGTCTGTGTCCGTCCGACTGTCTGCCTTGAGATGTTGCCACCAGCAGAGCCCAGATTCATCAGGATGGCCTTGGTGGTGATCCTTGAATTCCTTTTTACCTCTCTCACTATCCTCCTGGCCAGCACAGATGTCAATTTTGGCTTCAGACCACATCCTCTGAGATTTTTCACAGTGCGGAACGTCATGTATTTTTTTAATAATACTTTGGAACTTCAAAACATTTAGATATGGTCTTATAGCCCTTTCCTGATTTCCTGACACAGTCACAATGCACAGCCGCAGGTCCTCAGTGAGCTCCTTTGTCTTAGCCATGACTGTTCACAAACCAACAGCAGAGAGCTTCTGTTTTTTACCTGTTGAGTTGATTAAAACAGCTGTTCCCAATGAATCAAGGTAATTAGGATGCTTTAGAACAGCTTGGACTATTTGGAATGGTATAGAACTTTGGATTTTCCTATAGACTGTGACAGTTTGCAAAGGGTATGAATAATTTTGGACATGCCACTTTTTGTTCAAATGTAAATAAAAGCTGAGAAATATTTTTTTTCCACAATTATCTTTTGGAAGAAGCCTGTGTCATTTCCGATCAAAAAAAAAAAAAAAAAAAAAAAAAAAACTTGCTGGTTGAATAAAAGTAACTTTAAATCAGAATTTGCCGGGCTTGACTGTATATAGTATTTTCATCCATAAACTATGCATAAAAATGATATAAAATCCACCAAACTGTAAGAATGACCTAACTATAGCTTTATGTCTATATCATAGACTGTAAAAAAAGATGGACTACGCATCTCCGCTTCATTCCATATAGGAAAGTGAACAGGGGCGGAGCGGGGGGGTGGCTAATTGGGCTTAAGCCCCGAATGTTTTGTCAAAAGCCCCGAATCTTTTAGGTTTTTTGCGCAATTTTCCACCGGACAAAATTGCGATTGTTAACTCATGATTTCTGTTATGTCTGTGCGCACCAATCTTGCACTTCTATCTACTCCTCAACCAGACCACCTAAGACTTCGGGTTTTCGGCATTATGTTAAGGAAGGTCTAATCTCGGGAACGCACAAAAAAAAATCCAGGAAAACATTTACTATCTCTTAGTGTTGTGATCCCATGACCTGAGAAAATTGCGCTAAAACACTCACTGAGTTAAAAAAACTACTTGTTTAAAATAACTTCAACTTTGTTTCATTTCCTCTTGTAGGCTCTACTGGGTGATTTTTTTGTTGTTGTTTTTGTTTTTTTACTGAGTACCCTAACTATCATCATTTTCCCAGATAGTGTATAGATTTTTAGGCATTCTATTATCTCAAACAGCCTGAAAAATAGTGCATTTAGCTGACGTAATTGGGAAAAAATCTACACGGGGAGCATGCCCCCGGACCCCCCTAGGTTTGGGCTAAGCCCCGAATGTTTACATCGTCTGGCTCCGCCCCTGAAAGTGAAGCCAAAACGTCTCTATATGGCCGCTACCATCTTGGGGGAAATTACGGCTCCAAAATCATTTGGAGCCAGATTCTGCGCAGTATAGTCGTGAGGTGGAGCCGCGGTAGCAAAATCCCGCCCAAACTCCCGCAGACCCAATCGCACGATCACAATCATGACACCACACCCCGTTTTTATAGCATAAAATAACTACCTAAAAGCGAACTTTTTTGAAAAATGAACACTTGAACATGAATCAGCATTATAAGAACTACCTCACACGATGGAAACCATCTTTGGAAAAAAAATATTTGAAGTTTAATTCGATTATTTAGTTTGGCTCACGTCCCATTAGATTACATGGAGAGGGCGGGGTTCATGACCTATACTGCAGCCAGCCACCGGGGGGCGATCGGAAACTTTTGGCTTCACTTTTCGAGACTCGTGCGGCACACTTGGTCTATATACAGTGCCTATAGAAAATTATCATACCCTGTGAAAACCTTTACCTTTTGTCCCATTACACTCTGGAAAACAAAATAAATTAAGATGAACTTTTTTGAGCTGTATGTACACATTATAACCCTCATCATTAAAGTAAAAATATCATTAAAAATTCTGGAGGATTATTAAAAATGAATAAGTGAAATGCCTGGTTTAGTAAAGTGATCAGCCCCTCTAGAGTATGCCATTATAAACTTGTTCAGGAACAAGCAATCAACTTTCAGATTAAACACCAGCCTAATTGCCCCATGTGACATCAGTAGTGGTGGCGTTGATTACTTCAGAATAAAACAAGCTGTTTCTTGAATATTCCACTAGTAGTGCATGATATGGCAAAGAATTCACCATGGTTGGGAAAGTGCTTTTAAAGACCTCCGGGATAAAGTTGTAGAGAGGCACAAGATAGGAGAAGGCTACAAAAACATTTCAAAGGCTCTAGCTTTCCCTCGGAGTACTGTTCAGAGCATCATAAGAAGCGAAAAGCATATGGCACCACATGCACGTTGCCTAGATCAGGCCATCCGTCCAAAGTGGATGACAAAGCAAGGAGGACATTGATAAGAGAAGCTACCAGGAGGCCAAAGGCAATTTTGAAGGATTTACAAGGCTTTATGGTCTGTTCACTCTGCGCATGTGACAACTCCCATGCTTTATACAAAGCTGGCCTGTATGGCAGAGTGGCACGAAAGAAGCCTTTCTCGTTTGTGCTTTGCAATAACACATTTGAAAGAGTCTGATACCCTCTGGCAAAAGGTGCTATGGTCTGATGAGACCAAAATGGACCATTTTGTACTGAATTCCAAGTGCTATGTTTGGCGAAAAGCAAACACATCACACCACCCAAAACACACCATACCTACTTTGAAGTATGGTGGTGGCAGCATTATGTTGTGGGGGTGTTTCTCTTCAGCTGAGTGTGGGCGATTGGTCAGGATTGAAGGGAAAATGGATACCAAGTACATCCAAATTCTTGAGAAAAACCTGTGCCCCTCTGCTAGACAGCTGAAGATGGGCAGGTCATTCACCTTCCAACATGGTCATGACTCTAAACATACTACCAAAACAACAACAAAATGGCTTAAGGATAAGAAGGTGAATGTCCTTGAGTGGCCAAGTCAGAGCTCTGACTTCTATCCAATCGAAAATCTGTGTATGGATTTGAAAAGAGAGCAGTCCTTTGCAGCTCACCACAGAGTTTGACTGAACTTGAGCAATTCTGCAAGGAAGAATGGGCAAATATTCCCCAATTAAGGTGTGCAAAGCTAGTACAGACATATCCAGAAAGACTGATGGCTGTAATTAAAGCAAAAGGTGGCTCTACAAAGTATTAAATCAAGGGACTGATAACTTTTCCAACCTTGTTATTCTAATTTTTGTTTTGTTTTGTTTTTTTATTAATTTGCAGAACTGTTGTGTTTTTTCTTTAATTGGTTTGATGTTGTAAGATCAAAATTGTAAATGGAATTTGGAATGGGGTTTGATTTCAGGTTGTATGACAAATAAAGTAACTATTTTAAAGTTGTATGATGATTTTTCTATAGGCACTGTGCATACTATTTTATGATACATTACAGGGGGGGTGTATTGAGTGTACACAGTGTATTGAAATATAAAGCAAAATAATAGAAACAGTGCTGTGGTTTGTGCCTGGCTGTGATATCATATGCTGAACAGGTGTACATTTCTCACAAATTCCTCTTGCTACCTGCCAGCTGTCAGTAAACTGAAGCACACTCTGTGTGTGAGAGCCATCTGGCAGAAGCAGCTCGTTAGCTGCTTCATTATCATTGGTTCCTAAAAGACCAGTGGACACACCTGAAAAACAGTTTAATAAAATAACGTGTTAAACCATGACGCATATTAGAGCGATTCACCACAGAGAGCTGAACTTTTTGTAGGCAGCAGCGGTTTTAAGTGCAATAAAATTCATTAACACATAGCGTTACAGCATATTACCATTTATAGCAGATTAAAACATTGACTGCTCACTTTTTAAAAGACCTTGGTTCAAACAAATTTTTCACATAAACTTTTTTTCCATAACCACTTAAAAAAAGTTCTATTTGTAAGCTTTCAACTAAACCAGCTCAGAGATCAATCATGGCATTAAAAAAACTGAAAAACAGGGGGATAAAGACAAAGAAGCAAAACTATGTATTTTATCCTTTAGCTAATTTATACCACGAAGGATTGCAAATGATGTAGTAAAATCAGTAATAACAAGTTCAAGGGGCCCTATTAAGCTCTTTTACAAAGTCTTTATTTTGTTTTGGGGGTGCACTAGAACATGCTCTCATGCTTGGTGGTTCAAAAAATACATTATTTTTCCACATAATTTACATTATTACAATAGCTTTCTCCTCAGGCTGGCACAAATGGCTCGATTAGTTCCGGGTTTGATGAAGGCCCGCCTTCCGAAAAACTAAATCTGTTGTGATTGGTTAGCAGTCCCACTGCATTGCAATTGGCTAACAGCTTAGATAGCGTTTCAGTATTGCCACGCCCATTCTCAAAGCAGCAAGTTCTGTGTGTGCAAGCTAGATTAAAATGATTCTTATGTTTTAAATATAGATATTTAATCCATATTTAATGGATACGGCTCGCTGAAGCATCCCAGAAGTGGCTGTCCATGCTACATCGCTAAAGTTAGACAAATTCCCCACCTCTTCCCTCCCCACAAATTCGAATTTCCGTTGGCGTTTTTTTTTTTTTTTTATAAAATTCTAATGGACTGCGTTGTGACATCATAGCATCCAAAAAACAAACGCTGTAGTCCAAAGGATCCATTCGGTGTAGTTCTTATTTTTTTTAAATGAAATATCTCCCTTTGGAGTGGACTTTGAGATTTGTAACTTTGTAAATGTTTTTAATGGCCAAACATACACACCACACACTGGCTAAAATTCAAAAAATGAAGAAAAAAAAAGCCTAATAGGACCCCTTTAAGACATACTGTAGTAAAAGACATGTTCAGTGAAGACATTATTAACGGTTTTTATAATATACTATTTAGTGTGTGTATACATTCCTACATGCATGTTGTATGAATGTTATATACTGTACATGAGTCATTCCACGAAACCTGTACAATTTGAGTCCCTCTGACCTTTTTAGGTGTATTTTATCTATTGGGTCACCAAAATCTATTTTTAAAAGTTTTTTTGTATTAATTGAAATATCTCCTATAATAAGGTTTAAAAACATAACATACATTGTATCTTTATATTAGAAATGATCTTATTTTTTTATCAGTTGACACCACCTATTTTGTCATGTCCCTCATGGCCTTCTTTGAAAGTGTACTTGGGATATAAATAATAAAATTAGAAAAAGGTCCATAAATTTTGCCATTCTCATAAATATCTACATGTGCTGTTTTGCTGGTAATGTTTTTTTTCTAAGTAAATTCATGATTATTCATTAAAATCATATTATTTAGTTCCGTACCTCAGTAACCCAACAACCCCGTTACACTAATCATTCTCCCACCCAAAAAATAATGAACTGATCCTTATCATTAACAGGAAGTGACATCATATAAGTCTTCTGAACAACATTTTTAGTGGACACAGGCAAGTTACCACCTTCTTTTATAACTATAACTTATTAACAGAGTTGTGGACTGGAGTCCATGACTCGAGACTCGACTCGGACTCCAGTCCCAAATTTGATGACTTGTGACTTGACTTGACATAATCAAAAAAGACTTGGGACTCGACTTAGACTTTGACAGCAATGACTCGAGTCTTGACTTGGACTTGAACCCTGTGAGACTCAGCAAGTCTTTACTTCTAAAAAAAACTTCGGAGAGTTCTGATCAATACAGGCTGGTTACTGAAGCGTATGATCACACTGGTATGATTAGCGCAGCTTTTGGCACTGAGCCAGAGAGGGACTTGCTAAGTGAGCGTTTGTATTTATCCACATAATAGGATATTTAATGTTTTAGGGGCCGTTCACATGTCGCGCCTAAAAACGCCTGAAAAACGCTATGCGTGCCACTATTTCTTTCTTTCCAAACCGCTCTGTAGCTTTCGCTCCTGCAGCGTCTGCCTTTGCTAAGCAACCATGACCTGCACTCTCCATAAAGACGCGGACGTTTCAGCAAAGTATAAATGGATTTCCAGCATTAAAATCGCTTACAGTTGCTCTGCTATTAAATTTATTTAAAAATGGTTATTCCCGTACAGCTATGATAAGTTGTTTCTCCAACTTGGCAGTGCTTTCAATGTAGTGATGGGTCGTTCTTGAATGATTTGTTCATTTTGAACGAATCTTTAATGTGACTCGGGAAGAACGAGTCGTCTCGGGGAGTGATTCGTTCAGTTGCGCATGCGCAATTGCGCAACTATGAACAAACGACTCAAACCCAAAGACTCGAGAGATGAACTAATCAATTCTCTTTCCGGCTCAGGCAGCATAGGTAAAGCTTATGGGGCTGTCACGTGATGAACGAACGACTCAAACCCGAAGACTCGAGAGATGAACTAATCAATTCTCTTTCCGGCTCAGGCAGCATAGGTAAAGCTTATGGGGCTGTCACGTGATGAACGAACGACTCAAACCCGAAGACTCGAGAGATGAACTAATCAATTCTCTTTCCGGCTCAGGCAGCATAGGTAAAGCTTATGGGGCTGTCACGTGATGGACGAATTCCACAAACCCGGACAGATAGAGGTGAGGGAGCTAATCATAGACTGAAGACCCAGGTAAACAATGAATTAACCTTTTCTGTTTCTAATAGCATTATAGTTTTGTTTGTATTGTGATCAACGTTTGTACAAGCAGTACATGTGTTATGGAAGTAACATGTAGCTTTTTAATTATATTTTGGTAAAATGAACGAAATGAATGAAATGACTCGAAAAAAAGATTGGTTAATTTTGCTGAACAAGACTCAAAGATCCGAGTCTGTAAAATGATCCAAACTTCCCATCACTATTTCAATGTTATTAAGGGAAAGGATGAAGCGGACTAGTTGGTTCTTGTCACATGACCTGCGGTCTTTTGCGTGCTCAAGTTTGTTATTTCAAATTTCATAATGGAAGCGACGCGCTCGCAACGCGCTCGCAACGCGCTCGCAACGCGCTCGCAACGCGCTCGTTTTTTTGCATCGAGATAAACATCTCAACTTTTTAGACTCTTAGTCTTAGTCTTAGTTCCTCCCGCGCATCTGTGCACATTGGGCAACAAGCGATCTCCATCGGTCTCTGTCAGCGGCGGGGTTCTCGGCGTCTTGCTGTGTCAGATTTAAAACTTGGAGGTCTTCAACGAAGGTCGACCTCCATGTCTTCCGCGGTCTTCCTCTCTTTCTCTTGCCACCAGCTGGCGTCCACTGCATCGCAATCTTGGGGAAGCGATGTACAGGGAGGCGAAGAGCATGCCCCGCGAGCTTCAGACGTCTCTCCGTGACGACCTCCTCCAGCCTCTGACAACCACTGTGCGCCTTAGGACTTCGTCGTTAGTGACGTGATCGCGGTATGAGATTCTCAAAATTCTCCGCAGACATTTTTGATGGAAGGTATTGATCTTCTGGGTGATGCTCCTGGTAGCCTTCCAAGTCTTGCTGGCGTAAATGGCGGTGGGAACAACGATAGAGGTGTACAGTCTGATCTTTATAGCAGTGCTAATTGAGGATGATGACCAGACTTTGGACATCCGTTGAAAGACGCCGGATGCCTTGCCAATCCTGCAGAGAACGTCTCGTTCAGTGTTCCCGTCACCTGAAATGATGCTGCCAAGGTATGTAAATTCTTTGACCTCTTCAACGGTTTTCTGTCCAATCGCGATTGAAACTGTTGCTTGCTTACTGGTTTGCATCACCTTTGTCTTGCCCTCGTTAATTCTCAGACCGACTTTTCTCGCTGCTTCATCAAGACTGTTAGTCATCTCCTGCATGACTGCTTCTGCGTTCGCTATCAGCGCTATGTCGTCGGCGAAATCCAGGTCTGCCAGGCGGGCCTGGTCTGTCCAGAAAATACCCATGTGTGGAAGCGCTACCGCTCTTCTCATAACGAAATCAATTGCCAGTAAGAAGAGGAAGGGCGACAGGATGCCACCTTGCCTCACCCCGGTCTCAATGCTGAAGAAGCTGCTGTTTCCTTCTTCTGTTTTGATGCAGCACAATGAATTTCGATAAAGACTCTGAAAGACGTCTATATATTTCGCCGGGATACCATACACCCTCGCGATGCACCATAGGGAATCTCTGTGGATACTGTCAAACGCCTTCTGGAAGTCGATGAAGTTAACGATAAGAGACTGCTGGTACTCTATCGATTGTTCGACAACGTTGCGGAGAACGAATATCTGTTCACTGCAAGATCTTCCTTGACGAAAGCCTGCTTGCTCTTCACGCAACATCTTGTCCACTGCTTGCTGCAGTCGTAATAGTAGAACTATGCAGAACACTTTGCCTGGAACAGACAGTAGAGTAACTAAAAAGTTGAAATGTTGATCTCGATGCGGCGCGGACGCGCCTGGAAAAAACGAGCACGTCGCGACCGCGTCACTTCCATTATGAGCTCGCATACCACGCATCTACATTTGAAATAACGAACTTGAGCACGCAAAAGACGCTACATGTGAACGGCCCCTTAGACATTTAAATCACTATAAACCACTTATTATAATAATAATAAGAAGAAGAAATGCCATGTATATAGAAACAGCCTAATAATTGGCTAAACCTATGTATATATTTTTTTTTCCACGTGAAATATGTAGCCAACATATAAAGTTTACTCTATTCTTCCTGTTTACCAGCCACTCACTTTCATGTCTTTAAAGAAATAAATTCATGATAAATTAATGTCTGTATTACCTATTAGCAAGTGATTAAATATTTGACTCAACTGATTTATTAAAATTACTGAATCTTTAACAAATGAAACAGTGGACTTAAAATAAATTATTAATTCAATTAGGCCTATATTTGTTCACAAACAATGATTAATTCCTCAATAAAAACCACTAATTATTATAGCCTATCTTTTATAATTATACCTACTATAGACTATTATTGACTTTAAATTTACTGTAGCAATTAATACAGAGACACTAATTTGGGCAAACAGCACTAGTGACTTGTTTAGGACTTGAAGCTTAAAGTTGAGGACTTGCAACTCAACTTGGACTTGCCCGTCTTGACTTGGGACTTGAATGCAAAGACTCGAGACTTACATGTGACTTGCAAAACAATGATTTGGTCCCACCTCTGCTTAGTAATTTTGTGATATTGTGGTTGTCAAGCTTAACGACTCAACTCTGTTACATCAAATAAAGATAGAAAACTATTACTTGTGAAAATGATCTTTGATATTTTAACAATATACATGATTTATAATATATCAATATCATGCATGCCATGTGCTCTCCTGTTATTCACTACATTTAGAGCAAAAAATACAACCCCGTCACACTCAACCCTGTTACTTATTTGATCCTAACAGGGTTGTGAGATGAAGTTATCCAGTAATTTAAATTAATTATTAAATTTGATCAAAAGTCTTATACCACATGCATATGTTGAATGTAGTAATGTCCATGTTAAAGCTGTGCATGTGTATGTGTGTGTGTGTGTGTGTGTGTGTGTGTGTGTGTGTGTGTGTGTGTGTGTGTGTGTGTGTGTGTGTGTGTGTGTGTGTGTGTGTGTGTGTGTGTGCACATGTGTGTCTCAGTGTTAAGTAATTCAATTGCAATTTATATCTGTTGTCTTTCTTGGAAACATTATGAAATACAGTGTTTATAGAAAATCTTACATTAAATTTTTACAACTAACCCCGTTACCCTAGTATCAACCCCATCACACCTACATTTTTATTTATAATTTTTTAAGTCTATGAAAAATTAATTTAATGTTTGTTGAACTCTGAAGTCTGACATTTTCAGAGCAATCATAAGAATACTGATTTTAGTTTAAATTCTGAAGTTAAGCCACTTCTTTGATCAAATATTTTAGGATTTACTATAGCACAAATGTGAGATTTTATGTAACTTTCATATTTGCAAATACTGAATTAGTGTGAGGGACATCTGATTAACAGGAAAATTTTGATTTTATCACAAATAAACTTTAAAATCATATTCAGAGAGCTTCCATAGTGTCCATAACGGGGTTGAAGACTAATAGTGCCCATATCTTCAAATAATGACCAATAATAATAGGGATTTAATGCGTGAGGTGGGAAAATATGTTTTTCTGGAAGTTAAATATGTTATTAATGTTGTGGGGGTGTTCAGAAAAGTAATACATTTTGGTAAAAAAAATCAAAAAATGTGTAAGTCCAAATCGTACCAGTTTTGTGGAATGACTCACATACTACCATTCAAAAATGTGTATGTTTGTATATGTGTGTGTGTATTGTCAAATAAATCATAGCACACATACAGTAGCATAGAGCTCATAAGTTCTGAAAGTAATGAAGCAAACAAAGCTAATGATCTTACCATGAAGCCATCCATCCAGGATCACACTGCAAACTTCTAGATGAGGGTCACATGATACCCGAAGTCCTCTTTCATTGGACACCTCAATTAGGTTCACATCCTTTCGGATAGCCACTTCACGGTTAGTGTATGGTATATGTGCTATGTGGCAATTAATTATCACCTAGAATACAAATTTTGTATTACTCTATTAATAACATCATATGCATTTTTGAAACCAATATTAGACTTCATAATAACACATACCTCTCCATTTGGGTGAATTACAATCTTTGTGTTTTGCATTTGCAACATAAGCGAGCGACGTTTGAACCTGTCAGATTTGAGAGCAATGCTGAAGGTGTGCTGGATGACATCAGCTGCTAGAATGAAGTCACAGGAAGCTGGGAGTTTGAGGAGTTGTCCATCGAATGACACCAAATAGACATCTGCCACTAGAAATGCCTGATCTGGACAGAGGAAATAAAGTACAAAGCGAGATGTGAGGAAATGGACATATGGAGAATATTCACTTAAAAGGTCACCTAAATTAATTTAACTTTGGGGTACAAACAACATTGTTCCCCACTGACTTTCATTATGGACAAAAAATAAAAATAAAAGAGATTCTTTCAAAAATACCTTTCGTCATAGAAGCTTGTAAGGACATGGGGTTGATTAAAAGACGACTGAACTAATTTCTCTAATTGTCTCGTGAACAGAAAAGGCATATGAAGTAGGAAAACCTCAGTGGTCTACATTAACTCAATTAGTGGTCTAGAGCTGAAAAACATGTGTTAGACATGAAGGCCTATGAGGCAGACAGATTCTGAAATACACAAATAACTCACAGTTAACGGGACTGTCCATTATCTTCCTCTTCAGCCGGTAGAGTTCTGCTGTGGGGCTCACAGCGTTCAAGGCCAGTAGAGGCTTCAGGACAAACTCCTCCAGAAGAACTTCAGTCACACCTGCCTCCTTCGCCTTCAGCCAGGGGCCCACAGGAAGTGGCACCCTAAAGATCACCTCACCCTCACTGGAGTGACAGACAGTTGTGGAAAAAAGTTTGCAATTATATTCTGTGCATTTCTGTATGAATCACACAACTGTCAACCCTTTTTAATTGGATATTAAAGTTAGAAACGATTTTATTGTAGTTAATTGTGACCATTTTTCACCTTCCCTCTGGCCCTTACAATAATATGGTTCATTTTGGTTGTTCATGATCTTTTGCATATCTAAACCTTTTCCAGTAGTGACTGTATGATCCATCTTTTCACAGTGACGAGAACTGTGGGATGCAACTATTACAAAAGTTTTAAACTTTCGCTGATGCTCAAGAAGGAAACACAATGCACAAAGATTTAGGGTGTGGAACGTTTTTAATAATAATAAATTGTACTTTTTTTCTTCTCGGAAAAACATTCTGTGGCTAAATAAGAAAAAGCCACACATTTTTATTCTGTTCAAAAGTTTTCACCCCCAGTTCTCAATGCATATACAACCAGGGCTGCCAGGTCCCAGAAAAATTCCCAGCCCAAAGCTTACTCAAAACCTGCTTTATTCCATTAATGCACTTTAAAATAAAATTTTTTATTTGATTTATTCTATGTTTTTGACTTTAACTAGCCTTGTTTAGGCTATAGGTAGTATGTGCATTTTTAATAATTAAATCTGTATTTTATTTTATTATATTATTGTTTTTTTCTTTTCCTCTTTTTCAATTTAATGTTCAATACTTTTCATGATAAATTTTTAAATTAGGGCTGGGCGATATGGCCAGAAATATTATGACTTTTTTTTTTTCCATATCATCATACTATATCAATATTTATCAAAATATTTATTTACCATCAATATAATGGCAGGAAATGCTTTCCACGTGTTTGTTAGATCCTGAGATCCTGAGCCTTTTAATTGTTATTTTTCCCTAAAATCTGTTTTCCATTTTTTATTTTGTTTTTTTATAATTTAATACAAATTTATCATCAAAAATCGTGTCAAATTAAATGGATAAATAAAACTTAAACCATTTTTAACAATTAATGGTTTAAAAAAACATAAGATGCTGCAAGGCAAAACCTTGTGTTTGACATAAAAACATGGATGAAAAAATATCTTGGTTGAATGACATTCCTTACAAATTACATTAATAGTATTACTTTGAGATTCAATATGTTTCTGTTAAAATTTCTTCCTGTTTGCCGTTACGAATTTCAAATGAAACGGTGACTTGCATGCTCATGTCCTCTTTTAGGGAGACGCAGACGCTGAAATCACTGTAAGCTTCACATGTGTTTGAGTTTGTGTAGTAGATGCATATGCAGACTTACAAGTCCCACCCACATTTCGAATCTGATTGGCTGATAAGAGAACAATTAGGTATTAGTATTAAGCTATTAGTACTAAGAGTAATATTAGGGCGATATCAGAACTACAACAGCCGTTTCACAGTTTACAATTATAGCACTCCGCCTGCGGTACTTCTTACAGCAAGTGTCATTTTGGACGCCCAAATACACTGTAATTTTATAAATAAAAGTTTTTGTGTCATGGAATGTAGATTTAAAAGGCTTTAGGTGAGAATGTTCTTATTTGTAGTTCAAATTTGCAGTTTGTTAAGAAAGACAACATCTATTTGTTGTATATGTGTGTCGCCGTTTTCAGACATGCAGGCTCCAGATCATCAGCGTCTGTTCAGCGCTTATGAATCCGCCCGAGAGCAGTCTCGCCTCAGCCAGATCTTCTGGAATTTACAGCTGGCTCTGATGTCTCTAAGCATGAGGCATAATTTGTTTTGGGTAGCTCTAATGGTCTCAACAGACTTTTGTCTTTTTAAACTATTATTTGAATCAAGAGAAGATAGTTCTGGCAAAATCTAATTATGTTTATGGAAATTTAATGTTGTATGTCAGAGCCCTGCTTGTGTACGTTTGACTGAATTGCCTAGCAACTTTTATGATGGCTGTTAATAATATTTTATATAAAAATAGTAGTATTTAATACTTTATTTTACATAGATAATAGTAGTATTAGTATTGAGAAAAGGTGTTTGTGTTCGTGATGGTGATTTTAGTTACATTGTTCCACCATTAGATGGCGAAAAGAGATTGTTTTTAACAGTCAGCAGTAAAGACTTTCATCCTGAAAAATAAACATGGTTAGAAACTGAAGTTATTTTTAGTTTCAACAACAGCTTGATGCAGCTATCAAATGCACTGAGCAGTGCTGTCTTCAGAAATCAGACTTAACAGGTGAAAGGACAATAACATAATGACCAAGGTGAGATTTGTGAAAAAAAGCAAAGTGGGGGATACTTTCCCTCTCCAGGGTATCCCCGCCGGGGATAAAAAATAATTCAGCAGAGGCAGGGATGCATAGACCAGAGGGGCAGAAATCCCACCCATCTCCCTGGAAAATTGCACCCTTGTTACGACAAAGATAACGCCTTCCGCCGCGGACATTTATAGATGCAGGAAATCACAGTCGCTCAGTTCATCTCTCTCTTACAATACTTTACCACACACAATACAGTGAGCTTTTAATACAGTAATACAATAAGATTTCAATAAAGCAACTCAACATTCCTTCATTGCTAGTTCAAAAGTGACGTTTAAAGATTTGAATCCATGGCGGAAGGATAGAGTTCTGCACGAAAGAGGGTTTTAAAGACTGTTGTTGTTTCTTATGTACTGACACACTTGTGCTGTCGAACTGTTGTATAAACGCTATATTACACACGTAGACGTGAGATATGGCTTTATATTGGCACGCTGTGAATACCTAACACCGTGTCTACACCGGACGCGACACTTGTCGCGCCGCGTCAGCTAAAGTCTGTCTACACTTGACGCGACAAAGTGACCGTTGCAAATCATTTAAACTTTGTGTGAGCACGTCATAAATAGAACGCGGCAGCAGATTACTGTGGGGGATTTGCCGTGTCGCGCCGCGCCGCATCCAGTGTAGACAGCATAATAGGTTCTATTGTATTTTGTCGCGTCGTGTCCGGTGTAGACACGGTGTGAGGCACTCTGCCTGCGGCCGTGCCGATATACAGCTATATCTCACGTCTACTCATGTGATATTGCTCATATTTACTGTATATAGGTATATGACCCTGGACCACAAAACCAGTTTTAAGTAGCACGGGTATATTTTTAGCAATAGCCAAAAATGCATTGTATGGGTCAAAATTATCAATTTTTCTTTAATGCCAACAATTATTAGGGTATTAAGAGGAGACACTGCAGGCAAAATGTTGTTTTTTCATGCACCTATCAAGTTTGAGATTTTGGAATTTTTGGTTTTTCATAAAATGTTTTTTAGACTAGTGTAAAGAAAACATCCAAAAAATACTGTTAAGTGTTTCTTTTATAGCACTTTATCTATTTGTGTCAACAGATTTCAAGTGCAGTGTATATTTTTAAAGGCCATTTTCTCAAAAAAAAAAAAAAAAGTTTAAAAAAGTAAATCTCCACTTCAGCAACACTTACATACACTAAACTTTAAATTTGTATTCCTGTCTATATCCTGAAGGTTTTTACAGAGGATTTGTTCATATATAATTAGCTTGATTTTATACAACATTTTAGTTTTTTCTGAATTATGTTGTGACGAAATGAGATACCCAAAATTCCCGCCGTAAAAACTTTTGACTCTAATATGTCAAAAATATTAAACAAGAAATTTGAAACTGGCTTCATCCAGTGTTTAGATTTTTGTACTAGAAATGTGTGCAAATTAGCGCATATTTCATTAAATAATGCCTCGTTTGCAAATTTAAACCTAACATTTTAGAAAACTTGTAATACAAAATATGTTTGCAATTAATAAAGTAATCAATCAGCTGGGTAAGTTAGGTGATAACTATTAGTTACTGTTTTGCCCTATTCACCTGCAGTGTCTCGCCTAAGTAAAGATCATGTCCCATAAAGATATTTTAGTAAATTTTCTCTGTAAATATATCAATACATAAATTTTAATTTGAAATATGCATTGCTAAGAACTTCATTTGGACAACTGGCGATTTTCTCAGTATTTTTTGCACTCTCAGATTCAAATAGTTGTATCTCGGCAAGATATTGTCATATCCTAGCAAAACATAAATCAATAGAAAGCTTTTATTCAGACTTAGATTTATTCAGATTTAGATTTTAGATTTATTCAGCTTTCAGTTGATGTATCTCAATTTTAAAAAATGTACCCTTAAGACTGGTTTTGTGGTCCAGGGTCACACACACACACACACACACACACACACACACACACACACACACACACATACATATTAGTGGTGGGCATAGATTAATTTTTTTAATCTAGATTAATCTAGATTAAATCTTGAAATTAATCTAGATTAATCTAGATTAAAATGGCTAATTTGAATTCTGATGAAGGCATTCAGAATATGTGTGCTACCCAAATAATGACTAAAATTAAGTCTTTGAGAACGGGTTTCTCAAGCCAGGTGGCGCATTAGACCAGGGGCTCATCTCCTGTTTCCAAAATGCATTACAAACTGCTTGACAATTGCATTTACAACACAATTAACTATACAAACTTGTGTAACCAAGTACTTCTGCGCAAAAGGCTGTACGACGTGCGCGTTCCCGTAAAATACACAGGCGCGCGGGTATGGATAGCCTATCTGCGTGCATAGTCTTCCAATAAACTGCGTTGCTTTTAGAAGCGTCAATTCAGTTGTTGCATATAGTTTAATGTCTTTATTTCGGGATTATCAAAGTAAATTATAACTCAAACTTGAGATTTTACTGGGGCACAGCAGATTTTCACTGGGGCACGTGCCCCAGTAAAAAGGGTCTAGCAACGCACGCACCTGCCCTGAAGCGGCTTCATAACTGCATCCATATTTGCACGTCTTATTTGATGTGGTCATTTCACAGAAGTTGAAGACTTGTTCTCGCCTCCTACAGTGCAATTCAACTAGATATACGTCATCCGCGCTAAAATATCAAGGTGAAAGTCATCATAGCTTGCGTAGTTTAGACCCAGCTCCCAACCCAACTTTGAGAATAGATTAACGGCGATATTTTTTTTATCGCGCGATATGAGTCTCACGTTAACGCAGCACGTTAACGCCGATAACGGCCCACCACTAATACATATATATATATATATATATACACACACACACACACACACACACACACACATATACATATATATATATATATATTTATAAAACAGTTAGTTCCATTCCTCAATTCTGATTGGTCAGCAGCTGTGTCGTATTCATGATACGGCACGGCTATGGCCGCTTCACTCAACGGTTTTGTGTATCATTGAACCTCCTTAGCAACCACCCTTAGCAACGTAAACAAAGCTTTAGCTTCGCGCCGTGCCTAACAACGCCCTTCAGCCGTGATTTATTCACGATACAGCACGGCCTCTCGTACATTTTTTTTATCTAGATTAATCTCACTGTAATCTTGGAATTAATCTAGATTAAAATGGCTAATATGAATTCTGCCGAAGGCATTCAGAATATGTGTGCTACCCAAATAATGACTAAAAGTACATCTTTGAGAATGGGTTTCTCAAGCCAGGTGGCGCATTAGACCAGGGGCTCATCTCCTGTTTCCAAAATGCATCACAAACTGCTTGACAATTGCATTTACAACACAATTAACTATACAAACTTGTGTGACCAACTATTCCTACACTGCATGTACTTCTGCGTAAAAGGCTGCGCGACATGTGCGTTGCAGTTAAATACACAGACGCGCACGGGCATGGATATCTGCGTGCACAGATTTCGGTTAAACTGCATTGCTTTTAGAAGCGTCAATTCAGTTGTTGCATAAGATTAATGTCTTTATTTCGGGATTATCAAAGTAAATTATAACTCACGCGCGTGCCCCAGTAAAAAGGGTCTAGCAACGCCCCTGCCCTGAAGCAAACCCGGCGGCTTCATAGCTGCATCCATGTTAGCACGTCTCGTTTGATGTGGTAATTTCACAGTAGGCATACACACAGGTTCGAAGACTCGTTCTCGCCCCCTACAGTGCAATTCGGCTAGGTATACAACCGCGCTAAAATATCAAGGTGAAAGTCATCATAGCTTGCGTAGTATAGACCCAGCTCCCAACCCAACTTTGAGAATAGATTAACAGCGATATTTTTTTTAGGGCTGCACGATAGATCGTTTTAGCATCGTCATCGCGATGTACGCATGCGCGATAGTCACATCGTGGCAGTCACGATGCAGGGCAAAAAAAAATGTATGTGTGTCTGATTTAAAAATGTACTTTCTATATTTCTAAACTTTCTATTCACGGATCTATATTTGTCTAAAATAAAGTAATTAACTCATGTTTAAAGGTTCTTTAAAAACTACAATGTACACGTTGCTTCACCTACTTCATGCATGCAGTCTCTGCGTGCGCATGACGAAATGAGCGCGGACGGGAGAAAAGCGCCGAAATGGAAGATTTGGTCACAAAAAGAAACGCAACGTCGGTCATATGGAAGTATTTTGGATACAAAAAGGATGCTGCTGACCAAAAACAGGTGCTTTGTCGGGAGTGCCTGGCAGTTGTTGCCACAACTCGCGGAAACACTACGAATTTAAGGGACCGTTCACATGTCGCGCCTAAAAGCACTAGGCGCGCCGCTTTCTCCTTCTTTCCAAAGCGCTCTGTAACTTGAGCTCCAGTGGCGTCTGCCGTTGCTAAGCAACCATGACCCACGCTCTCCTAAAGACGCGGAAGTTTCAGCAAAGATAAATAAACAAAGATAAATGGATTTCCAAAACTAAAAATTGCTTGCAGTAGCTCTGCTGCTAAAAAAATGTTATCCCTGTAACAGCTATGATCAGCTAGCTGTTCTTCCACCTTGGCTAAGCTTTTAATGTTTTTCGTGAAAGGAAGAAGCTGATTTCCCTTTCATCAGGGTAAAAGTAACATTCATTATTAATTTCATATTAGAGCCTTGATTTGCCTGAATTGACAGTGAATAAGGTGAGTCAAACTGTATATGAAACTACCCAAAATAAGCTTTAAAAAGTATTTTATTTCAGGGTTTTGATTATACTGTACTTTTACATTTTTTTATTCTTTGAAAATGCTTACAAAATTACCCCAATTATTCTTGAATTATTATTTGATTTTTAAGCAGTTCAAAACAACCTGATGAACATAAATTAATTTGTACACATCGCAATATATATCGCAAGAAAAAAATATATTGCAATGTAATTTTTTCCCAATATCGTGCAGCCCTAATTTTTATATATATAATATATATATATATATATATTGTGACCTTGGACCACAAAACCAGTCATAAGGTTAAATTTTAAAACCAACTATTCCTACAACTATTCCTATTTTCTTGTGAGATACAACTATTTGAATATCTGGAATCTGAGGGTGCAAAAAAATTAAAATACTGAGATAATCACCTTTAAAGTTGTCCAAATTAAGTTCTTAACAATGCATATTACTAATCAAAAATTACATTTTGACATATTTATAGGAGGAATTTTACAAAAAAATCTTCATGGAACATGATCTTTACTTAATTTCCTAATGATTTTTGGCATAAAAGAAAAATCAATAATTTTGACCCATACAATGTATTTTTGGCTATTGCTACAAATATACCCCAGCGACTTAAGACTTAAGTGGTCCAGGGTCACATATAAGCTGTAGGTTAAATTTGTAGAAACACTATTAATAAAACTAAACAGAACCAAACAGAACAGGCATACATACACACTTCTAAACACACCGCTTTAACACAGATTAAATGCTCCAAATGTATATAGTGTTTTTAAAATGGATTGCAATATTTGAAACATTTTTTGCAAAACAATGTGTTTTGGAATATGTATGTGTGCTAAAGGCCACTAAACTGTATGATTTATCTGAACTACCAAACTAGTTTCGATTACCACAAACACCCACACACCCAAAACAGACATTTCTTGTACAGAAAAAATAAAATGATACAGGTTTGGAACAACATGAGGATGAGTAAATAATGTCAGAATCTTTCATTTTATGTGGTGGAGGGGTGTTGTATGGTCCAGTTGTTTCGGCTGATGTGTATGGGATGCTTCTTGAACAGTCTGTTCCAGATCACACCGCAGCATTTAAATCAAATTGAGCTCAGAACTTTGACCATTTGGCCATTCTAATTTACGCATTTTGTGGATTCTGTTGTTGATTTACTTCTGTGTTTTGGACTGTGGTCATACCGCATGAGTTTTAGATCACGGCTTGACAATCTGTTGTACAACTTAAAATTCATTGGTCCCTCAATGACTATAGCAGTCCAGACCCTCAGGCATCAGATCAGCTCCACATCCCCTCTCCAGACATATGCTTCACAGTTGGGGATGAGGTTTTAGTGTTGGTATGCTCTGTTTTTAACATCCCACTGTGTATATTTAGTAAACAGATTAACTTCGCCCCACTTGCCCACAGTATATGCTTCAGTAGTGCTTAATCAAAAATCAAAAAAAAAAAATTAAACTCTCTTTCTATGAGGGGCTTTCACATCGTAGTTCTAAGAAATCAGTTCTAGGAACTAGCCAGCATAGTGGTTCCTAGACAACCAATTATTCCCCTTGGGCCTCTTTCCTGCTTGCATTCGCACCGGCAGCAGGAACTCTGAAACAATGTCCAGTGAATGGAGGATGCTGCGATTTGAGCTGTTGTGTGTCGTGGGTTTTGTGATAACGGCGATGGAATGTAAACGCCAAATTTACCAGACTGAAAGAGGATGCAAATCTGACTAAATCTTAAAAAAAAAAAACTGCAGTGTTACATATTATTAAGGCTGAGAAAATAACACAATGCTGCAAACAACAGGTAGCTAAATTTACTGATAAAATATGCATTATTATTTCATTTTTATACCATTAATAATTATTTATTCATACTTTTGTGAAAAAAATAATAAATCTGAAATGTAATATGCAGAATAGCAATGCAATATGTGAAATGGAAGTGCATTTCTCAAAATGTATTTCTTACATTTTCTCATACATATGTGCAAAATTTAGTGCAAAATGAAAATTCAATTCTATAATTTTAATTTACCATTTCCTACACTAGTTTTAAAATGCAAATCAAAAATGTATTTTAACACTTTATAGGTTGCAAAAATAAAATGAAAACATATTACCCAAATTGATTCAAAATGTTTAACATGTCTAAGCTAAAACTGTAGCAAAATTATCATTTAAATGCTGTTTTTGGGACTGCATTTTTATTATAATACCACATGATAATTGTATTTCACAATGCATTCTGAGTCAAAGGTACAGCAAAAGGGTAGTGAAATGGTGATTTAAATTTCTTACATTTTTCTTAACTGCACCCTTGTGGTCTTTATTATTATTTCAATATCATTATGCCTCAGTTAGCTGTATAAATTAAGAGTTGTTGTTTTTTTTATGTACAGATGGGTTGCTGCTGTGTATTTATGTTGTTTTGTAAATGCATTGTCTGCTGGTTTATTTAGCTACTTTTCAGTACACACATTAAGTATGCCACTTAGTACTGTAAGACTTTAAATGTTAAAGTGCAACGCAATGTTAAAATGGTCAGCAACACAGCTACAACAAATAAAATTGATAATGGGTGTGCTAGATTTATAGTGTGTGAACAATCAAGCATTGACAATAATCAGTCGTATTGGCCATACCGAGGGGTCCCCAAATAAAATTTTGCTTAGGGACCCATAAAGGCTTGAATATGGTAAGTGTTTGGGGACTCACACCACATATTTTTTTCAAAACCTGAACTGTGTCACGATCTCTATTTGTTTAGTTTCTTTGCCTTTTGGTTTCACTTGTTCATATTTTGCCTGTGCTTTTAGTCAAACGTTTTTCAAGCTATTTTGTAGGGGTTTTTCTCCAAAGAAATAACAATAAAAGATTATGCCAAATTACCTAATGTTTTCTTTTTAAAAATGTCTTCCTTTGATTCACTTCAGAAAATAATTTATTTAAAATAAATTATTTACATTTCAGAAATTGTGAACATGCTCATTTTAGAAGAGGTGCATTCAAGTCATATTTATGAATTAAATATTATAAATAAATAGATATGACCAAAAAATAATTGACCCAATGACCCAAAGTTTAATAAAGAAATATATAAATTAATAAAATCTTATAACTCCTAGGCCATTTTTCTAACAAATAAAAAAAAAACTTTTATAGTTATGACCAGTTCTGTTTTAAAATAGTTTATGAAGAAAATGGAACAATTTTACAATTAAAAAATCCTAACTAATCTTTTTGTATATTGTATATTTTATCTATTATATAACAAACAACTAAAATCTCATGGGGCCTTTTAATATTGCTTTTTATAATGAAGGGCTTTGGTTGAGAATGACTGTGGTCAAAGAGCTGTGTGTGTGTGTGTGTGTGTGTGTGTGTGTGTGTGTGTGTGTGTGTGTGTGTGTGTGTGTGTGTGTGTGTGTGTGTGTGTGTGTGTGTGTGTGTGTGTGTACCTGGTATTCATCACGTTGTGGGGACCAAATGTCCCCACAAGGATAGGAATACCAGTAGATTTTGACCTTGTGGGGACATTTCTCAGGTCCCCATGAGGAAACAGGCTTATAAATAATGCACAATAAGGTTTTTTGATGAAGTAAAAGTATGCACAATCTCCTGTGAGGGCTAGATTTAGGTATAGGGTAGGTGTAGGCCGATAGAAAGTACGGTTTGTACAGTATAAAAACCATTACGCCTATGGAATGTCCCCATAAAACATGTAAACCCAACATGTGTTTGTGTGTGTGTGTGTGTGTGTGTGTGTGTTTACTTTATACTTTAATTTGATAGTCCCAGATATTCTCCTTGACTATAAATAACTTTGAAAGTACATGTCAACTTATTCTATCCTAACCTAACAGTCTACTAAAACTCTACTAATACTTTAAAGGGGCTATATGCAACTTTCTGAAATTTAAACTCGCGACTGACACCTGTGGCCAAAAAACAAAACTGCTCTTCCTTTCTGCTCGCTCTCGCAGCGGTCGTACGTGCACACTTCACAAGTCATCCGCTGCAAAGATGTCAACATTATGTTTACAGAGGTAAGAACAGTCAAATACATATATTGTAGGCTAATTGCTGACTAGCGGTGGTGGCAGAGTCATCTGAAACGTTTAACATGAACGCGCTTGACGTCACATCCGCAGACAGCGCGCGAAAAATCCGACCCGACAGAAAATAGGAAAAATAGGATACAGGCTTATAGGTACACCCACTGTGAGCTGACATGGTGTCAGTATGCTCATCAGGAGATGTTTGAGTCATAAATGGTCAAATAAAAAGGCTATTGTTACGTTTATTTTTGGGAAAAAGTTACATATAGCCCCTTTAATAAGAGTTAGTTAAGAGGAAGCCTAGATATTGTATGGCATAATATAACATATGATGTCTCTTACTGAAATATGTTGAAGAAAACCCATGAAAGATTTAAGTTATTGAAAAAATAGATATCATTTTATATGGCTAAAGTGGAGAGAACAAAGACGCTTCGGAAGTTTTATTCGTCCACAGGCATCTTCCGATTGTTCTCTTCTTATCGCTAGGAAAAGCAGTGAAGACTTATATCCCTTCTCTTGTTGCCCTTCAACTGAAAATTACAACCAAAAAACGTACAATAGCAACAGGTAGCGCCATTAGCTCACTGAGAACAGGCATTTCACGTCATCGAAATAATGGCAAAATATGTATAATGTTGATTTTTAAAATAACGTAAATCTTTCATGGGTTTTCTACTACATATTTCAGTAAGAGACATCATTTACGATATATTAAGACATACAGTACAAGCCTTAATACCTTGGGTTCCCTTTAACATGTAGTTGCAAAGATACTTGTCTAAACATGACCATCAAAATACATTTTGTTAAATGTTTTTTAAGGGTTACTTCATGTCGTTCCAGACCCGTAAAAGCTTCGGAACACAATTTAAGATATTTTGGATGAAAACTGGGAGCTTTGTGACTGTCCCATTGACTGCCAAGTAAATAACACTGTCAGGACCCAGATAGGAATAAAATAGTCCATTTGCCATCAGTGGTTCAATCACAATTTTATGAAGGTACAAGAATCATTTTTGTATGCAAAGAAAACAAAAATAACGAAAAAGTAGCACCATCTCTGTTTGTGTCCAGGGGATACTCTCCAAAATGGCGCTATGGTGACATGGAGGAGACGAATTGTTGAATAAAGTTATTATTTTTGTTTTGTTTGTGTACAAAAAGTATCCTTGTGGCTTCGTAAAATTATGGTTGAACCACTGATGGCATATGGACTATTTTGACCATGTCTTTCATACTTTTCTGGGCCCTGACAGTGTTATTTACTTGCGGGTCAATGGGACAGCCACAAAGCTCCCGGTTGTGTTCAGAAGACAAGCAAAGCTTTTACGGGTTTGGAAGAACATGGGGGTAAGTGAAAAAATGACAAAATTTTAATTTTGGGGTGGTTAAACGAACTTCAAGAAGCTAATTGTATACACAGTCACACAGACATACCCAAGGGGACGACATACTGGCACCCCAAACAGAGGGTGAAACACACCAGCCAAGTTCAGTGAACAACAGTAAGCAACACCTGTGGTGTTCAGATACAACAAACAGTGATGGGCCATGTTTCTGGCAGATTTACTACGCACCTTTTGGAGAACTTGTACATTAGTGCAAGCTGTCTTCTGACACCCACTAACATGGCAGCCGATCGGGCCTCCATCCACTGAAAGGTCTGCTGGCCCACCTAAAAACATGACATGCATACTCTTATTAATTGTATGCCACTCGATCAGGAGTCCAAGAGTACGTTTACATGACTATGATGTACTAAAACTGGAAAACTACTAAAACACTGTGTTATGCATGCCAGGCCAGTAGTTGGCGATGTCGCTTTGTAAAGAAACTTGCTCATGCCTATAGACTGAATATGTAATATTGCTATTACAAATTAGCATTTTGTAGTTTACACTTGTAGTGTTTTCAAAAACTTGGCATGTTTGCAGAAGTTTACAGCCCCCCAAAATGCATTGTTTGGCAATGAACGTATAAAAAGTTTTCAGTTTTTAGCTGAAATTGGTGTCATGTAAACACCCCTTATAACGGCAGGAAAACAGATAAATGCATCTTTCTTGCCATGTCCAGTGCAAAGATGGCAACATGCAACACGGTCAGCGACGGCGCCCTCAGGTGAGGATCGTGAAGTATTGCAGGCAAAAGCTCCGTCAGCTCTCTGGTCCACAGCTGTACTCCTTGCTGCCAAGCAGTGTCCAAACGCACCCCTGTCACATCGTGATACGCTCCAGCTAAAGTGGCCAGGGGTTCTGGGAGAAATTAAACCTACAATAACACTAATACACACTGACAGGCATTTTTAAAGTGAAAGGTGATGATAGGAAACCACAGTTGTTCTGGTGCATATTTGCGACTGATTTACAGCGCTGTCAAGATTCAATCATTCAATGATCAATCATTGATAATGTGACCTCACGTTTCAAGAGATAATCATTTAAACATGCGCTCATGTTTTAGAAAATAAAAGTATGTGTTTTCTATCATTCACTTAGTGCAGATCAAAGGAAATTGAGCTGTGATTGTAAATAAAATCACCAGGGTGAATTACTAGTAACATATAAAACTTGATAGGGCAAACTCACTCCTGAGCTCTTGCTGGATCTGTTGAGATATGAGATGCAGGACATGGAGCGTGTGCGGTAGGCTCTGTGTGAGCGCATGTCGGAGCGGGCCGGTGGTCCACGCTTTCCACAGAGTTCCTGCTCTCTGAAGCAGCAGAGTCTCGGCTTGTTGGGTCAGAGACAGTGGCCCCTCACTCAGCTCCAGAAGGAACATACTGTCCCCTGCCTAGAAGACAGACAGCATCAGTCTGAAATATGATACTTGATTAACATGATATTTGATATAGCATCCTTTTTGTAGATGGAAATATTTTTTTAAGGCAATTAAGACTTGCGGCATTTTTACAGCAACATTAAGGCGCGGTCACACTGCACTTTTCGTTCCATTGACTTCCATTCATACGCATGCGAATGCGTTAGACCGGAAACGCAAGCCCATGCGAAATATTTTCGCATTCCGCTGAGTTTGAAAGTTCAAACTTGGTGAACTCTGACCAACGAATTCGCATCACATGACTCTGTGTGACCAACAGGAGATCGATACATCAAAGCATTACCTCTAGCTGAATGAAAAGAACCTTAAATTTAAACATTTAAAAGTGCAGGACTGCGGTAAAGTGTAGTAGATTGTATGTTTTTACATTTAAATGTATTATTAGTGTCATTTGCTGAATTTCACTTTTAAAAAAGAAGCTGGAGAGCATGACGTCATATCACGACCGTTGCAGCAGCATCCGAAGGAATTTTGCATGCTCAATGTCTAGTGTGACCGGGGCTAAATACACAACTTGGAAAATAAAATACTGATACAATGCCACATTGTTTGGCTTTTGGTTGTAATTTTCAGTCAAAGAGAAGCTATGTATGTTTTCACAGCTTTCTTAGCAATAACAAGAGGAGAAAAAAAATGGGAAAACGTATGCAGACGAATAAAACTGCCTAAAGACCCACATCTTTGTTTTCTCCACTTTAGCCCTGATCATCATCATTTCAGATTAGGAGCGTGGATCATGTATCATTCAATTTGTTCTAGTTTTAATTTAAATCAAATGATTTGTGATATGGCTCCAAATTTCCTATATAAATCAAACGATTCACACTCCGATCTGAATAACGATTTGCGAACCCGCTGCAAAGTTCCGATCTGAATCAAATGATTTGCAATCCGCACTTAAAAGTCCCGATCTGAATAATGATTCCTGAACCATCATTTCAGATCACGACTTGGAATGCAGTTCGCCAATCATTCAATTTGCGAAATGATTCACAAACCCGCTCTGAAGTTTCGATCTAAATCCGAATTCTTGATCTGAAAGCAAACGATTCACGCTCTGAAGTTCCAATCTGAATAATTATTTGCGAACCTGCTGTGCAATTCAAATCTAAATAAAATGATTCACAATACGCGCTCCAACGTCCCAATCTGAATCAAAAGACTTGCAAACCCACTCTGAAGTTACGATCTAAATCAAATGAATCAAATGACGACGCAATGGTTTAACCAATCGGAGCGGTTCCAGTTTAAATGATGCACTTAATTTTTCAATGGCTTTCAAATTTAAAAAAAATAAATAGATTAAGTCAATAATGATTCGCAAGCCATTATTTCATATCAGGACTCGAGATCATGAATCATTCAATTTGCAAAATGATTCACAAACCTGCTCTAGTTTCAATCTTGATGATGATGCTATGCGCTCCAAAGTTCCAATCTGAAGAACGATTTGCGAGCCCGCTGCGCAGTTCCAATCTAAATCAAATGATTAGCCATCTGCACTTAAAAGTCCCGATCTGAATAATGATTTCATTTCTGAACCATCATTTCAGATCAGGACTTGGAGTGCGGACCAGCAATCATTCAATTCGCGTAATGATCACGAACCTGCTCCGAAGTTCCAATCTAAATCAAATGATACACGATATGCACTCAAACAATTCGTGCTCCGAAGTTCCAATCTGAATAATGATTTGCAAACCGAAGTTTTGATCTAAATCAAATGATTCGCAATACCCTCTCTGAATCAAAAGATTTGCAAACCCACTCTGAAGTTACAATCTAAATCAAATGATTTGCGATACGCAATTTGATGTCCTGATCTGAATCAAATGACTTGTGATACGCGATTCAGTTGGAGCACTTTTGCGACGCAATGGTTTAACCAATCAGAGCGGTTCCAGTTTAAATAACTCGCTCAATTAATCTGTTCCTTTTTTTGCGTCTTCAGCTATGTTTACACGACACTGTCAGTACTACACTGTTAGCCACTACTGGCTAATTTTATGACTAGGGATGCACCGATCCTTATCGGTCGATAACTTGCGCGTTTTGTCAGTAAAGCCGGTTCTGTAATCAGCGGTAAATGCCATCAGGTGCGTGATTTCACGTTGAGCCGTATATACTACACACAGCCGTTGTTCACTGACGAGCTGCGCACATTCACGTCGGTAAACAACGGCTGTGTGTAGTATATACGGCTCAACGTGAAATCACACACCTGATGGCATTTACCGCTGATTACAGAACCGGCTTTACTGACAAAACGCGCAAGCATTATCGGCCGTTTCGTATCGGTGCATCCCTATTTATGACATTAACGGAAAGTTTTTTGAATTGTTGCGTTTTGCGTAAAAAGATAAGTGCTTATTGAAAAAATAAACACTTATTTCATGATACATTGTCTTTCAATATCTCAAGCACTTTTCAAGTACCTCTTTGGGAATATTGCTGTTTTCAAGGGTTTTCCAGGCCTTAAATTTCAAAAGTCAAATTCAAGAACTTCAAGCACTTTAAGCACATTGTTTGAACCCTGATAAGGAAATTCCTTCAGTCCTTTTATAGTACTCTTGTGGAATAAAGATATTTTAAAGAATGTCTCAACTCTCCATGCAATAAAAAGTCAGTGGTGTCCAAAATAACACTAAACCCCATAGATGTTCACTGTATAGGTTAAAAAATAAACACAGACATTCTTCAAAATATCTTCTTTTATGGTCCACAGAAGAAAGCAAAGCATAGCAGGTTTGAACCACATGAGGGTGAGTAAGTGATTTTTCATTTTTCGCTGACCTAACCCTTTAACATAGTCCAAATTTGTAGCAGGACAGCCTGTGAGATATAGCAAACCTGTCTTCTGAATGTTAACAGTAGATGCTGAAGTCTCTGAACTCTGTCCAACAGTTTACTCCTTATCCGGGACCCCAGCTGCTGGAGCCGTGCCTGTAAAGATACAGTATCAATCCACACATTAAAAAAACAATGTTTTACAAGCTATCTGGCAGATTTATACAATGAGAGAAACTTCATAACTCTTTGCTGTCCTCACCTCCGCGGCCCACAGGCATTCCCTGCATCCCTTAGCTTGAAAGAGCAGACTCTGATTGGCCGTACCAACAGAAATAAGGGTAAGGGTCTCATTCTCAATGCCACGACCGCCTCGCTGAGCCTCCAGGGTAAACCAGTGACGTCCTTCCAAACAGAACGCCGCTCTGATATCATCTGACGTTTCTGACAGCAAGTAGAAAGACATACAAATGTTATTCATGAGAATACAGTTGAGGTCAAAAGTTTACATACACCTTATCTGCAAAATGTTAATTATTTTACCAGAATAAGAGGGATCACACAAAATGCATGTTAGTTTTTATTGAGTACTGACCTGAATAAAACATTTCACATAAAATATGTTTACATATATTCCACAAGAGAAAATAATAGTTGAATTTATAAAAAATGATCCCGGTCAAAAGTTTACATACGCTTGATTCGTAATACTGTGTTGTTATCTGAATGATCCACAGCAGTGTTTTTTTTTTTTTTTTGTGATAGTTGTTTATGAGTCCCTTGTTTGTTCTGAACAGTTAAACTGCCAGCTGTTGTTCAGAAACATAACAGCTTGTTTGCGTCTTTGTACAGATATCAGAAAGATCCCATTGTAAGGAACAAGTGGATAGTTAAAGGGGTTCTATTATGCTCTTTTACAAAGTCTTTATTTTGTTTTGGGGGTGCACTAGAACATGCTCTCATGCTTTGTGGTTTCGAAAAATGCATTATTTTTTACATAATTTACAATTATTACAATAGCTTTCTCCCCAGCCTGGCACAAATGGCTTGAATAGTGTCGGGTTTGATGAAGGCCCCCCTTCAGAAAAACAAAATGTGTTGTGATTGGTTAGCAGTCCCACTGCGTTGCGATTGGTGAACAGCTTAGTATTAAAGTGATTCTTAAATATGTTTTAAATATGGATATTTTTTCTTACAAAAACACATTGGTTCGCCACAGAGCCCAGTGAGGCACTTTTTATTATGGATCGATGCACTTTATTGGACTTGTTTTGGACTGAAAGAGAGAAACTCCAGTCTATGCCGTTCTTAAGCTTGGGAGTGCCAGGATCATTTTTAATATAACTCCGATTGCATTCGTCTGAAAGAAGGAAGTCATATACACCTAGGATGCATGGAGGGTGAGTTTAATACGCTACAGTAGTGTTGG
Source organism: Garra rufa (assembly GCF_049309525.1). Classification (NCBI taxonomy): domain Eukaryota; kingdom Metazoa; phylum Chordata; class Actinopteri; order Cypriniformes; family Cyprinidae; genus Garra; species Garra rufa. Next base: position 41,415,029 of record NC_133370.1, read on the forward strand.
TCCTATTGTCAGCCTGCGATCGCTGATACATGATACTATCATTATTGGCTAGTGAAGCTATCTACACTGTATAATGAATAAATATCTTACCACACACTGCACATGTCTACGGCGCGGCTCCGACGCGGCAACTGATGATTGTCACTCTAGTCAATGCTTGTGTTTACATCAGCCGCGGCTCCACATGCGTTTTGACCCTCTATACCGCACACGCCAACATAGCGGCTCCACCACAGCGACCAGAGCAGTTTGCGGACACTTTAGTCAAATGCTTGCATTTATACCAGCCGAAGCATCCCAGAAGCGGCTGTCCATGCTACCTCGCTAAATTTAGGCTAATCCCCCACCTTATCACTCCCCACCTGCCAACGATACTTTCCGTAGGCGGGGTAGATCTTGAAAAGGGATTTAAAAAAAAAAACTAAATATCTCCCTTTGGAGTGGACTTTGAGATTTCTAACTTTGTAGATGTTTTTTATACCCAAACATACGTACCACACACTAACTAAAATTCAAAAAGTGAAAAAGCATAATAGGATCCCTTTAATTTTTCATGGCATCCCTGATTATGTTTGAGGATTGATCTGAGCATTTTGTTTTGTAAATGAGGCACAGTGTCATGGAGATTTCACAAAGAAACATTTGTTGAAAGATAAAACGGTACTAGAATTGACTGCAGCTGCATCACAATCATATCATGTATCAAAGGACAGTACGTTTTTTAGGGTTAACTAGCACCATCACCTGTGTCGTATCCAGCAGCAGCTCGAAGGCATCGTTTTCCCAGCGCCCCCTCCAGCCAGAGCATGTCACTGCGATCTAGTTTTGCATTAACCTGGATCGCCACATTCCTGCCTGAAGACAGGGAACTGCAGGCCAGTTCCACACTCCAGTTTCCTACTTGCCACTGTAAATCACACACATTTGTTTTGGTATCAAGCTGAGGAAATTCCATTGTCTTTGATGGTTTTATAGTAAGCTTACACACTGAAATAACTAGAACCTCCTTCAAAACTTTAAGAAAAGTTAAAATTACTTGCAAAAATTTGGGCATTCTCTCATAATGGAACTATGAACACTTTCAGTAGCAGTTTAAGTACCTCTGTGATCAGCGAGTAGTTGGAGCGCTGACTGCTGCTGATGTTTCTCAGTGACAGTGTGAAGGTGTTGTGCTGAGGGTGTCCGGACACAGACACACGGCTGTGAGTGTACAACAGCTCCTTGCCTGAGTTCACTCTGTGAGATCCAGACCAAATTAAAGCCTGTGAGAAATTAATTAAAGCCTGATGTTACAATGAATGTTACTGCTGAACTGAATGTTTCAAAATGTAATTGTAATGATCTACCACAATTTTGAATCCTATTCATTTTCACGCAATATTAACGGTTGAGGTCTTGAAAGAAATTAATCTAAAAGAGCCGGTTGCATAGGGTTAGGGGTAAAAAAATAGTACTAAAATGTATACAGTTGAGGTCAGAGGTTTAAATCCTGCTGTAATAGTTGCATATGAGTCCTCACTATCACTAAACAAAAAAACACAGCTGTGGATCATTCAGGTAACAACACAGTATTTAGAATCAAGGGGATGTAAACTTTTGAACAGAGTCGATTTTATAAATTCATCTTTTATCTCTTGTGAACTATATGTAACCATCCTTCATGTGAAATATCTTATTCAGGTGATCCCACTTATTTTGGTCAAATAATTTACATTTTGAAAGGGGAATGTAAACTTTTGATCTCAACTGTACTTGCAGTAAGTGCAAACTAAATGTAATATTTTCTGGCACTTAATTGCATGTCATTTACAATTAAATGAATATGTATTAGTTTAAATTTGTATTAATCAATTTGTACAAAATTTTAGTGTTTGACTTAAGTAGGTACCTAAGTAACCTAGGTACATCTTTATGTTTAATTTCATAAGTACTATGAATATGGTTAAAGTGTACTGTTGAGTGTACTGACAGTATGTTTTATGGTATTGAAATATATATGTTGCATTTAAAGGGATATTTCACCAAAAAATGAAAATTACCCCATGATTTACTCATCCTCAAGCTATCCTAGGTGTATAAGACTTTATTCTTTCAGATGGAGTTGAATTAAAAAGTGTCCTGACTCTTCCAAGTTTTATAATGACAGTGAATGGCTGTTGAGACTTTGAAAGTCCAATGAAGTGCATTCATCCATCACAAAAAGTGGTCCACATGGCTCCAGGGGGCTAATAAAGGCCTTCTGAAGCAAATTGATGCGTTTGTGTAAGAAAAATATCCATATTTAAAACTTTCGTCTGTATGACAGTTAGCAGAAGCTACAGATTACAGTTATTATATATATATTATATATATATTATATATTATATTATATTTTTCCTACACAAACGCTTTACTTTAGAAGGCCTTTATTAACCCCCCGGAGCTGTGTGGAGTACTTTTTATGATGGATGGATGTACTTTATTGGACTTCTATTGGTCAAAATCTCAACAGCCATTCACTGCCATTATAAAGCTTGTATTCAACTGAAAGAAGAAAGTCATATTATATACACCTAGCCAGGCTTGAGGATAATAAGTAAATTTCATTTTTGGGTGAACTGTCCCTTTAAATATGTTTGTAAATACACATTTGTAATGATTAAGTTGCTGTTATTTACATGTGCTTTAGAATGTTAGTCAACACAATAAAATAAGTGCACTTTTAAAAAACATGACAAAAGATTATTAAAACATGATTTAAAATGCACTTAAAAGCAAAGTTAAATTACAAAGTGCATTTTTATACCATAAATATTCTATTATTTGCAAGTACAGTTTTTTAAAGATATACTTGTAAGATTTGAAATACTCTAAAAGTGTACATTCAATACAAACTGAAGTTCATGTCACTTCTAAAAAAATAAATCTTTAAAGCATTGTGTAACGACAAGAGGATGAATAGTAAAGGAACACTGAATCTGAGTGAGTATGTGATCTCACAGGCTGTGGAGGACAGAGGCCGATCTGAACATGATGTTCCAGACGATCCCTCAGGTTGGTGTGTATCTGAGTCAGAAGAGAGTGAGATGGACAGGGAGACGGAGAGACGTTTTGGGCCCCCAGCTCCACGAGGAGTGTGTGCATTCCTTTTACTCCTCCCTAAACAACAGACAACAAAAAAGAAAGATAATTTTAGATCCCAAGATCATAAATAAAATCAGTACAAAAAAGAAGTTTTCAATGCCTCAAATAATCCCCACCTGGTATTTCATGCTTTGTGTTATCCTCTTGTCCTTCCACTTGAGCTCTGTGTTTTGGGAGTAAGCCTTCCCCTCCCGAGCTACAGCAACACATCCCTCCATCTCCACTAGGTGAAGCAACGACTGTATCTGACAAAATACATACAGTTGAAGTCAAAAGTTTACATATACCTTGCAGAATCTTCAAAATGTTATTTTACCAAAATAAGAGGGATCATACAAAATGCATGTTATTTTTTATTTAGTATTGACCTGAATAAGATATTTCACATAAAAGACGTTTACATGTAGTCCACAAGAGAAAATAATATTTGAATTTATAAAAATGAACACTTGATTGTTAATAGTGTGTTTTTGTTTAGCGATAGTGATAGTCCCTTGTTTGTCCTAAAAAGTTAAACTGTCTGATGTTCTTCAGAAAAATCCCTCAGGTCCCACAAATTCTTTGGTTTTCCAGCAATTTTGTGTATTTTAACCCTTTCCAACAATTACTGCATGATTTTGAGATCCTTCTTTTCACACTGAGGACAACTGAGGGACTCAGCAACTATTACAGAAGGTTCAAACACTCACAAAAGCTTCAGAAGGAAACATAATGCATTAAGAGCCAGGGGGTGAAAACTTTTGAACAGAATGAAGATATGTACATTTTTCTTATTTTGCCTAAATATAATTTTTTGTCATTCAGTATCCTTCAGAAGCTACAGAACGAACTTACATGTTTTCCAGAAGACAAAATAATTTAAATTTACCCTGATCTTCAAATTTCTCTTAATGCGTCACGTTTTCTTCTGAAGCATCAGTTTGAACCTTCTGTAATAGTTGCATATGTCCCTCAGTTGTCCTCTGAGCAGTGATGTAATGATGCTGAGCAGTTATTTTAAATTGTAATAACATTATAACACATAATGCTGTTTTTACTATAATTTTGAATAAATACATGCAGTCTTGCTGAGCAAAAGAGACTTCTTCTCAAATGGCATTATCATAACAACCCTAAATCTTTTTAATAGTACTCTTTGTAAGCCATCTGGACATTATTGCGAAATAAACCTTGACAGGGTGAGTTGGATTTCGTATGCCCCTAAAGGGGTTCAATTTGTGATAATGATTGCACATTATCCTAATTATTACTTAGCTGCTTAGCAAAATTAAGTAATTACAGATAATAACAGTGTTTGTAAAATGGAAGTTGAATGCTGTGGTGTACCTGTCCTGGTGAGAGAAAGATACAGGCCTGCCCTCTGCTGGAATCATGATGCCAGTGCTCACTCAATGTTACAGAAACATTTACAGGCTTTCTATGCTCCCAAGAAAGACGGGCCTATAGAAACACGATACTTGTATTACATAGATTTTACAGATTCGATCTTAACAACTATAAGAAAGAAAGTTCAGCCTAGATGAAGTGTGGCAAGTACTACGGAGAGATGTATTAGAGAGTGGATTTGTATAGAAAGTACTGAGGAGGAGGCTTTGCAAATGTGGTGATTATTTGAGATCATAAAGAGTGAGAATAAATGAGCAGCTGTGCACCTGGTTGTTGTGGTCATGCCTGTGGTCAAGTCTGTTGGATAGGGCATGTATGTGAAAGTGAGTCAGTGTTGAAACAAAGGGTTGTTTCTGTTCCAATGGATCCGTTTGTCTGCTCACCAAAGTCCAAGAGCCTTGAACTTTGACCTGAACACAACACACATGAGAATTACACTACCAGTCCAAAAGTTTGGACACACTTCCCCATCAAAGAGAATGGGGAAGTGTGTCCAAACTTTTGACTGGTACTGTATATCTGAAAGATGTAATAACAAATGCCCAAACCACAACAGAACCCCTAAAAACCTCTGTCTGGCTTTACCTGATCATGGCGTTCAAACAGAATCCAGTCGACACTTAGATCACCTAGTTTTCTCTGAGTGTCATTCTCTACTCTAAGATCCAAACCCCAACCCTGAGTCTTTCCTATAGTAAGAAAGACATGTCAGCATTTCAGATTACAGTTTCTTGATTATACAACTGATGCCATGTGTGAACAGATCAGCAACTTTCTCTCCGATAGCAAGCAATGTGGCATATTTACCTGTCAGTTCTGGATAACTTTGTGGCTGTGTGACATCTGAGAAGTCGGTCTCTATTAAAACCTGATTCTCCCACTGTGCTCGGTGCGTGAGAGTGTGTGACCCTCTTTTTCCACCATAACGTGTCCTCACTGTCAGATTCCTGGGAAACAAGTGTAGCTAGAGGTACAGAAATAGCGCATTATTCAAAAGTATCGCATTTCATGTACCGCTAAGGTACGGTCACATTACTAAAACCATTATCCATTATTGTCCATTATTAGAAATGCAGTGATGCATGAAGCATTGCTTACGTAGGTGGTCGAATTTGTGTATTTTAACAGTGTTTGTGATGTAATTGTCATATGTAATCATGTAATCAATAAAAAGTAACTGTAGATTTGATAATTACAAGTGCTTAATTTTTGTAGTTGGATTACTTAATATAGATTACTGTAATCAGTTACTACCCAGCACTACAAATTAGTACAATTTCTGGTCAATTTTAGATGTCAAAAAGGTCCATTGTTCATTGTCAGTAGTGTAGTGAAAAAAAAAAAAATATTTGAGTGACTAACTTGAACCCAGTGCGAAATCTGAGTGGGAAAATATTTCACCCTCACTTGAAATTCCAGATTGTGTGGATTCCTTCTAAAAGCATTTTGCTGAACATCTGTAAATGTGACCGTACCTTCAGAAGAGATATAATACTACAACAGACAGGTAATTCCACTACCTGAGGTATTGAGTGATTGAACACCAGAACTTGTTTAAAGCCTGAGTTTGTACTGGAGATCTCCGCTTCAAAATCCAAACCTGAACCGCCAACCAGAAGTTCTGCAGTACCTTTAACTGAAGAGCGTGAGTGGCTTAACTGTAAGGAAACAACATGCAAGGCATTCTAATTAAAAACAACCATTTTCAGATATGCTAATTGAAAGCCACTTTGAGAAATGTGCATAATGTTCATAATGAGGTCAAGTGACAACAATCTAGCAGATTAAAGATGAATTTAGTAGTTTGGTGCCAGGTTAGGTTTTATTTCACATTAAGAAATGAACTCTAAAATCAAGTGAAAACTGTGCTCATAATAATGTACTCTTATATGTTATATCAGCTCATGAATTATCATAACAACAGTTATAACACATTATAATACTTGTGTATTTGAGGTTATAACTTTTAAGATTATGATTATTTATAACCCACAATGGACGGCATATTAAATCTACTTCATTTATAATGGACTATATCATATTACACTTATTTTTTACATTATTATTTTGATGGTCCCCCAAGTCTATTGACTATAAGCAACTTTCCAACTACATGTCAACTAACACTCCTGACTCAGGTTAAGGTTAGGCTAGATAGAAGGTTCAAATACTTCCAAAGTTACTTATAATCAATCGATTTGTATCAATAATACAAATGTGTCATTTTACACATTCATCTGATTTGATACCTGATCTCATGGCTCTTTGAGAAATATTATTATTATTACTTATAAGTGGTCTTTGTATACATTAAGTAAAGTGACATACGTAACACGGCAAGATATGAGACTTATATATATATATATATATATAATTTTTACTTATTTGTGGTTATAGCTTTTAAGAGTATTATTACCTCCTCATAGTTATAACGTAATTATAAGGGTATAATAATACTATAACCTTAATACTATTAACTTAATACTATAACCACAAATAAGTAAAAATTATAATACATTAAAACTGTTCTTATAAATACTCATGAGGTGATACAACATACTATGAAGTTGTTGTTTTTTTATAATGCATTATGCATTCATTATAATGCCTTAATACCCTTATAATGTATTAGAAATACAGGCATCATAGAAAGTATTACCAAATCCTGCTTAGCAATGCCCAACTGGATTCTTTTTGGTTGAACAGGTAAGGAATAAATTATTGTGTAGATCGCACTCTAAAACTGACCAATATCAGTGTAATTTACTTAGAAACGGTTTCTACCTGAACTCATGACCAAAATTTTTACCTGTGGGAAATTTTTCACAAGATGCGAAATACATACCAATAAGTATATATCACTGCAGTTTCCAACAAAAATCAACACTAGAGGTGGTAAAACAGCGAGAACTTGTAATCGTTTTCGTACAACGTTAATTACAGCTCCATATATTTCGCTTTTTGGACGTAACAAGCTTGCTTGGTAACTCGGCCGGCACAGAATTAGACTTAAAAACCATGAATCGAAAAACAAGCTAAAACGGCATGATTGTGTGTGTTTTTATGTCACATTCGCTTTTGTTCTTACTATCAGGTAGGTTCAGGTGTAGTGCAGATGGTACGATATTTTAAAACGGCACAGAGCATTAGAGTTATAGCGCCATTCAATGGAGATTTCAAGTCAGAACTGCGGTGACATGTAAAAAACCAACGTCACATAAAACATACCATATGTACGTTCATCTGTTCCGGGGGAAACACTCTTTTAGCGCCACTCATTGGACATTTCACACTGAATATATAATAAAACGTACATGGCACTATGTATTTTGCATATTTGCGAAAACCTTCCCAGAGGTACTTTTTCGTCTTGCGATGGCAGTGCAGCATTTAACACCACTGTGGTATCACTACGTTAAGTACATGAAGAATAGCGATGCAAATGCTAGCTAGGGAAGTACTGAATGCACCTTTAAACTGTTTGGAGTACTATTCCTTTCAAAAAATTACCACGGTAATTAAAAAACATTAAATCTGATTGTGACATACCTGTGATTTTGAGTGAAACTCAAATGGCAGGTACGGATGTAAAGCTGATATGTTGTGGGAAATGTTCAACAGTAGTCCAACGCTAAAAAAGTAGGATAATTAGTTGGATTAGTTACATTTCACCAATAAGACAAGATAAGAGAGACAAAAAAATACATTTTGTGATATTTCCTACAAGACTACTTTACCTGGAGGTATTGTGGTGACCTTGAAGATCAAATGAGAAAGCTGAACTGCTGGAGTTATAAAGACTGGTTCTGATTCCAACCTAAACAAACACAGGACGGGTTCAGATGTTCCTCACCATATGATACAAACACAATCCAATGTTCATAATGACCACTGAACCGTTCTTCAAAAGTAGGAAACGCTCTTGAATGTTCTCACCCACGTACCTTCAGTGAGTCTTCCTGGTCTTGCCCAAAGCAGGCGCCCAGCAGGTGGCCTATGTCGATCCCCTCTGTGCAGTTCACCTGTAAAAACAAGCCTCCGTGCCTTCAGTTTGCTTTGCTCGTAGGAGAGGAGTGTGGAATCAGAGGCATTTCCCTTCATCAACATGGGAAATGACCCAGAGTGTAAAAGGGGTTTCTGGGGCATCCATATGGATATTAATGCATACTAAACTGATGCTTGCTTATTCTTCAACAAGTGATTATTTCTCTGTGTTTAAGTGATCCACATTTAACCTATAAGGTTTCAGGACTAGCACATTCATCTATTCCACTGCAAAAATCTGCTAGTTCAGGAGTTCCCCGACTTACTTTCTTCTGTGAAACTTAGTTCACTTTCAGAATAAAAATTTCCTGATAATTTATTCACCACCATGTCATCCAAGATGTTGATGTTTCATTCTTCAGTCACAAAAAATAAGGTTTTTGAGGAAAACATTCCAGGTTTTTTGTCCATATAGTGGACTTCTGTGGCCAATGGTTTGAAGGTCCAAACTGCAGTTTTATTGCAGCTTCAAAGGGCTCTACAAGATTCCAGCAGAGGAATATGGGTCTTATCTTTCTTAAAACAATGAAAATGTACAGTCAAGCCCGAAATTATTCATACCCCTGGCAAATTCTGACTTAAAGTTACTTTTATTCAACCAGCAACTATCAGAACTTATCAGAAAGTTTGTATTCTGGAAGTGAATACACTTCTCTTTTAAGATGTTTTAACAAAATGTCTCAGTTAACACAATGGAAATCAATGATAACCAGATGTGTTCTTCTTCTTCAACAACATTCTTGATAATATCTTTTGTGTTTCACAGAAGAATGAGGGTGAGTAATTTCGTATTTATTGTATTATTATATTAAAGGGATAGTTCACCCAAAAATGAAAATGTGATGTTTATCTGCTTACCCCCAGGGCATCCAAGATGTAGGTGGCTTTGTTTCTTTAGTAGAACACAAACAAAGATTTTTAACTCAAACCACTGCAGTCTGTTAGTCATATAATAGCAGTCAATGGTTACCAAATGTTTAAGAGTAAAAAAAACATACACAGACAAACCAAATTAAACCCTGCGGCTTGTGACGATACATTGAGGTTGACACAAAACGACTGGTCTGTGCAAAAAACTGAACAGTATTTATATCATTATTTACCTCTAATCCACCGTTCTTCTGTCCTGAGCGTGTTCACCTAGCTGGCGCGTGGGAGTAGATGCACGCGTGGAAGTAATCTGTCACGCGTAAACGTCACTCATTGTTTACATAGTGCATATTAGCCTCTCAAAATGGTAATTACTTGTGCTTATCCTGACTCTGGAAACCGATTAAAAACTAAATGATTATGTTTACTTGTGCAAACTCATCTGGGAGTGTTGACTATTTTTTACCAACTACATTGCCAGATCACGTTGATGTGTCACACGCCGGTTGTTGTGAACGCACTCCATAGAGCTGAATGTTCCAGTGGATCAGAGGTAAATAATGATATTTAAATACTGTTCAGTTTCTTGCACAGACCGATCGTTATGTAACTCAAGACCTCAATATATCGTCATGAGCTGCAGGATTTAATTTGGTATGATTTTATTATTCTGTGGTAATTTGTAAATCTTGGATGCCCTGGGGGTAAGCAGATAAACATCAAATTTTCATTTTTGGGTGAACTGTCCCTTTAAATAATGGTATAAATGAAGTTGTTTAGCAGAATAAAAGACTGACTGTCATACTCATAAAAAGACAAAATACCATAAAAGCCCCATAAAGTAGTTCATATGACTTATTACTCATTATTCGCTGAACATCTTGACTTTCGTCAGCTCAAATCTTGTGAATTCATTAATACACAGCAACTTCTTTGTTTGCTTACAGCCAGGAAGTTCAGCCAATTCAATGGCATAGAAGAGGAACAAGGAGGAAAAGAAACTGCACAAACACTGCATTTGTTCTTGTGTGTCAGCTGGTGTAAATGAGATCTGAGATCTATGGGAGCCTTTCAGCGATTCACAATCTCTGAGTGATTCTCTAACCTGAGAGTGTCCAGTAATTTGTGTGTTGTGGTGTGAACTCTGCTCCAGTGTGGCTGTTAGGCCGCTGGCTCCTGCATGCAGCTCTAGCTGGGCACAGACGCTGCTATCATTCCAGTTCACATTCACACCTGCGCTGCTGTTCAACGGAAGCCCTACTCCAATAGACAAAGACAGAAATGTGTTACACTCCACTACACAGCCATAACAAGAGTTTGCTAATGTTGCTGAACATACCTGCAGAGCAAAGCCAAGGGGAAGAGGGCGACAGCTGGGTATAAAACCTTCTGCTCCCACAATGTGATAAATTACTGCTAATGTTTACACACAGTGACTCTTCCACAGCAACTAGGCATAGTAAGGCACTAAGATCTTCTCCAGACTTCCTCTCATGCTGATGAGTCAGTTCCAACCCATATACAGCATCATCCACTACTACAGTCAGCTCTCCTGCACCACAAACACACAACAACATGAGAGTAGCAAGCCCTAACATGTACAGTGCTGCTTGAAAGTTTGTGAACCCTTTAGAATTCTCTATATTTCTGCGTAAATATGACCCTAAAACATCATCAGATTTTAAATTCATATTTTTTTTTCCTGAAAGTTGACAAAGAGAACCTAATCAAACAAGCGAGATAAAAATATTTTCTTTGTCATTTATTTATTAAGAAAAATGAACCAGTGTTGCAAAAGCTTTCAGTATCTGGTTTGACTCCATTTTGCTGCGGTAACTGAAGGTAAAGTTTCTTGTAAATGCTGATCAGTCCTGCACAATAACATGTAGGAGGTTTAGCCCATTCCTTAGTGCAGAACCACTTAGCACCTATGAACTGCTTGCTTAGGTCTTTCCACAACATTTTAATTGGATTAAGGTCTGAACTTTGACACTAACTTTGTTCTTCTTTAAACATTCTTTGGTAGTATGACTTGTGTGCTTGGGGTTCTTGCTGCATGACCCACGATCTCTTGAGACTCCTGATGTTTTCCTTTAGAATTTGTTGGTATAATTCAGAATTCATTGTTCCATTAATGATGGCAGGCTGTCCTGGCCAAGATGCAGCAAAACAGGCCCAAGCCATGATTCTACCATTATGTTTCACAGATGGGATATGATTCTTAAGATGAAATGCAGTGTGTTCTTTTCTCCGAACATAATAACTTCTTATTTAAACCAATAAGTTCTATTTTGGTTTCATCCATCCATTAAACCTTTCTTCAATAGTCCTCTGGCGTCTCCACATAATCTTTAGCAAGCAATTTTCTTTTTGGAGAACAGTGGCTTTCTTCTTGCAACTCTGCCATGCACACCATTGGTTTCTTAGTGTTCTCCTGATGGTGGGCTCATCCACATTAACATTAGCCAATGTGAGAAAGGCCTTTAGTTGCTTAAACATTACCCTGGGAACTTTTGCAACCTTGCAGACTATTACATGTTCTGCTTTGGAGTGATCTTTGTTGGTCGACCACTTCTCGGGAAGGTAACAGTGGTCTTAAATTTCCTCCATCTGTAAACAATCTGTCTGACTGTGGATTTGTGGAGTCCAAACTATTAGAGATAGTTCTGTAACCTTTTCTAGCCCGATAAACAACATCAACTCTTTTTCTGAGGTCCTCAGTAATATCCTTTGTTTGTGACTTGATTCACTTCCACAAACATGATCAGACTTTGATAGATCCCTGTTGTTTGAATAAAACGTGACATTTGATAGTCATTGCACTGATTGAAAACACATCTGCACAGATGGACTCTAATTTCACCTTTAAATTAACTGCTAATCCAAGAGATTCACATACTTTTGCAGTGCACAGATATGTAACACTGGATAATTTTTCTTAATACATAAATAATAAAGAAAATATTTTTCTCTCACTTGTTTGTTTGGGTTCTCTTTGTCTACTTTTAGGACTTTTAGGTGAAAATCTGATGATTATTGGGTCATATTTATGCAGAAATAAAGAAAATTCTAAAGGGTTCACAAACTTTCAAGCAGCACTGTACATATGAGACAAACACATTCAATTAGATGCTGTATTTGAGCTGTGAACCATGTGTAAAGAAATGAATAAATAAACTTAATTTCGTCCCAAATTTTTGGTTTTAGTTTTGTTCTAAGTCAACCTCCCTGAATGATATTAAACTTTCTAAAACTCAACTTGTTTCACTGAAAAGTGAATTTGCACACTGAGTAAATGCATCAGCACATTAATCTTGGATTTACCTTCAGTTAGACCCTTCGACTGAGTTAGTACTCCAACCAGACTAGCTGAATTAGGTAAAGAAGCAAGATCTTGTATTGAATTGAAAATATCTGCTGAAAGAGATAGTTGCAACTCTTGATCATCCGGTAGAGCTCCACTCAAGTGAGCACTAAACGTCTCTTCTTTCTTTTTTACTGTACACTGCAAGAAAACACTAAAGAAAAAAGATAGATGTTAAAAAAGAAATGGAAAGAAAAGGGTAGCAATAAAAAAAAATGATGATGAGGCACAGTGAATATTTCATCCCACACTCAGACATAAACGCTGATATCTGTTTACCTTTCCGGGGAAGAATTAGCACTTAAATGAATACGACCATCAGAAGTGACCCCTGGGAATAAGGTCTGATGAAAACCAGTATGGAAGCCCACAGTATTAATGCCTTTTTCCACCTTGTTGTCTAGAGTAAAGTGAAGTGTTGCATTTTTTTCATTCGCCTTCAGGCTGATAGAACTGCTGATGTTTCCAAGAGGAGATACTGTTATCGCTGCTTGTGCCTAGAATATCATAAAAACAAGCAAAACACTCAACATCAGCTCATACCATCATCAATAGATCTCAGAACTAAGAAATATGCCATTAATTACTTGCAAAATGCCAGTTTATATGGTATTTACATGGTAATTCTTGGTGTCAATTGTTACTTTCCCATCAGAATGATATTCAAACTCGCTGTTATTCCTGTGACTCCGGAGCACCTCAATATCTAGGCTGACAGAGGTCGGGAAATCCAGCTGGAAAAAGACTCTTTGTTTAATTCTACTTACAAAATTGTAAAGGCACAACACAACAATGCTGTTAAAAAGTCTGAATTTGATTATTTTAATAATAAATACATTAAAAATTGCCCTTATTGTAGTTTTTGTTCATGACAGGCCGCTTTTATGGATGCATTTTATCACAGCAATGTACTGTATATTGTCAAGGCATTGTCAAGGCATTTCGCATGATGGTAAACTAGAACAGAGTACTAGACATTTGCTAACTTGATTACAAAGATTACAGGCAAGTAAAAATAAAGTATGCATCATTTACCTGAAACAGCTGGGACAGGTTGGCTTTCATTGTAATACCTTGCTGAGATGTAGTTAGGTCATGAAGTTGTATTTGACCAAAGGCTGTAAGTATTTCATCATTTCCAGTCCACAGCCTGCCCTGAATTTCATGAGCAGTCTTCACAAAAAGGTGAAGATGGAACATTGACAGGAACAAAGACAAAATGTTGACCAATTTTAAAATTACGATCCTATATAAGATTTAAAGTGATATAACGTGGCACTGTTCTGAGATACATAAAATATTTCTGTCAGTTTACCTGATGGTTTTGGACAGTGACACAGATCTTTGAGTCTTGGGGAATTCTCTCAGTGCTGAAAGACTGGACAATTGATGAGCACACCTAAAATAAACCACAGTGTATAAGTGTATCATTGGATCATTCATTCAACTGATTTGTTCAAAAAAAAAAAAAAACACTGATTCATCCTTCTCAGGCTAAATACTTTCTAGACCTGCCTTTCTTGTGAGACTTTTGACCTCCTCAGCATTGAATGCTAGAATGAGTCTGTTTAGTAGGTCCACATGGCTTCATCATAATGTTTCAACCCCACAGTCATAGCACAAAAATACGAAATTTTAAATTAATTTTAAAACTTAAATATTAAATATAGACGCATATTACAAATGTTATAATAACTGACTTGCAGAGCAGTGAATGACAACTGTCTGTGGTCTCCCATTGGTTTATCTATTGGAAAGTTTAGCATTATGTGAATAATCTACAACAGAACAACAGAAAACATATGCTTCCATCTCCAAAAACATTTTCGTCTTGCATTACATAATGAAATTGATCAAGCTCCGTGCAGATTCATTTTCACTCATTCTTTTTCATGTTCTGACTTTTTGATTCAGTGACTGAATTATTCACTCAACCATTTATTTAAACAACACCGATTCATTCAGGAACTAAATAAATGATCATCTTTATGTTTTATGAGTGAGTCACTGAATCATTCACTCAGTTAATTCGTTCAAACAGTACTGAAAAGAAATTTGATGTGCATTAGTGAGTCATTGAATCACTTACTCAACCATTTAAAAAAGTAATTGAGGAACACAACTACTGTGTTTTTCAAAACTGTTAATTCTGTTTTGGTTTTGTTTGGAATTGTTTTCACTGCTACAACAAAAATAGACAAAAGCAACTGGCAATATTGTGTCTAAAATGAAAATGTGCACCCTAATAATATCTTGTTTACTGAACTGTTGTATTATACCTGTTAGCATTGCGTGTATGGCCTTAGTATTTACATCAAATTTTAATTAAGCTAGCCAGTAAGCTCACATACTCTGACATACTGCCAGGACTTAAAGGGACAGTTCACTAAAAAATGAATTGCCCCAGGATTTACTCCCCCTCAAGCCATCCTAGGTATATATTATTTTTGGCAAACACAATCTGATTTATATTAAAAAATATCCTGGCTCTTCCAAGCTTTATAATGGCAGTGAATGGGTGTTGAGATTTTGAAATCCACTCGGCACTTACTTTTACAACAGTTAGCAGAAGCTAGAGATTACAGTTTATAAAGTTTTAAAAGATATTTTTCTTACACAAATGCGTCAATTCGTTTCAGAAGACATTTATCAACCCTTCAGAGCAGTGTTGAGTACCTTTTATGATGAATAGATGCACTTTATTGGACTTCAAAATCTCAGCACCAATTCACTGCCATTATAAAGTTTGGAATAGCCAGTACACTTTAAATATAACTCTGATTGTATTCGTCTGAAAGAAGAAAGTCATATACACCTAGGATGGCTTGAGAATGCGTAAATCATGGGGCAATTTTCAGTTTTACTATTCCTGTAAGCTTAATTCTTGGGTAAATATGTTGGGTGACTCTACCATAACAGTATGGCTCAATCCCAATTCTACCCCTTACCCCTACACTTAGCCCTACCCCTCCGTTTGGCGCGTTCACGTGAAGGGGTAGGGGTGTCTCATTTCTCTTTTGGTTGGAGGGGTAGGGGTAAGGGGAAGGGCCAGATAGCCCTCCAAACGAAGATTTTTCAGGACCTCACTTCAAACGAAGGGCTAAGAGAAATTTCCAACATGGCTGCTCACTCGAGCAAGCAGACTCGTAAATATAAGTAATTTTTGCCTTTAATAAGGATTTTCATGACAATGTTTCATTATATGTATATTACCTTCAATCTTGTGTTTGTGTTTATGGTGTTGTTTTGTAAATAAACGTTTGCAAAAAAATCGCTAAAGTTTGCTAGCAGATAGCACTGATTGCACGATCTTACAAAATATATTTTTATGTCATATACACTTGACTGCATGTTAGAAACATGAAAGACCAGTGGCACGGCAATTTGCAACGGTGGTGTAGTGGAGGGTGTACGCAGGTATACGGTGTATACACACTTCCACTTTTTAAATCCCCTCTGATGCGCATTATTCAGTGTCCTGCATTCGCCAAAATCATGGCAGTCCACCACATCCAGTCATGTGAATAAATGTAAATATTCGCTCAAAACACCCAATAAAGGCAGTGATGATGCAGTCAGGACCGTGGAGCCGGCTTGCTTTGAAATGTATTTAATGATTGCGCCTAATGCACCTGCGCCCGATACGTCTTCCGCACCAGTAATTTAAATCAGTACATAATAAAAAAGATACCTTACAAATAAAAAGAAGCTGATTTTTACGATCAGAAATTTCTTAAACCAGTGAACCCCTGTAAACATTTTAGTCCAAGGATCCAGAAAACGAATGCGTTCAAATAGAAAGTTCAAAACGAAATTCACAAATGAAGCATATATACTTCTCCAGGCACCACTACACTGATTAGCAATTTGCCGCGCATGTGATAATGCGTTGTTTGTTTTGCTTACGGCCACATGTGAATGAACGGTGCGTACACCGTACATTTGTACTTTTTGCAACATGACAACATTTTGACATCTTGGAATGAGTGATAAACATCTGCGCATGTCCTCTGACGTAACATTAGGAACTAGCGACAACGTATGATGACGTATCACAGTGTTGTAGTGGTGTCCCATTTCTTAGGGGAAATATTTTAGCCCTTCCCCTTTACACTTTGTTTCAAGGGACAAGGGGAAGGGGCGAGGGGTAGGCGAAGGGGTAGAAAATAGAATTGGGATTGGGCCTTTATATACTGTAATACAGCCTATTAACATAACTACTACACAGTGTGTTGATAACTTTTAAACTCACATATGGCTGCTGTGGCTGAAAACCCAGAGTAAGGACATGAATAGCCTTTTTGTTTCCATGGACAAGAACCTTTGACTCCAAAGTGTAAACCTTCTGATGTAGATCACTTGTGAATGTCTCCTGGAAGATGAGACTCTGAGGGAGAAACTTGAATGGTTGTCTGTTGGAAGAAGCAAACATAAAATGTGTATGGATATAAAGTAACACAGCACTGTGGATAAAGTCTTAAAGGGGTCCTATTATGCTCTTTTACAAAGTCTTTATTTTATTTTGGGGGTGCACTAGAACATGCCTTCATGCTTGGTGGTTCGAAAAACGCATTATTTTTCACATAATTTACAATTATTACAATAGCTTTTCCCAAGGCTGGCACAAATGGCTCGGTTAGTTCCAGGTTTGATGAAGGTCCGCCTTCCAAAAAACGAAATGTGTTGTGATTGGTTAGCAGTCCCACTGGGTTGCAATTGGCTAACAGCTTAGACAGCATTTCAGTCCTGCCACGCCCCTTCCCAAAGCAGCGAGTTCCGTGTACAACTGTGCAAGCTAGATTAAAGTGATTCTTACATTGTAAATATGGATCGCTAAAGGAGGCTTTTACTGACCCCTCCGGAGCCATGTGAGGCACTTTTTATTATGGATTGACTTTTTTTTTTACTTTTACAATGGAGAGAAACACTTCTATGTCTATTTCGTTCTAAAGCTTGGGAGGAAGGAAGTCATATACACCTAGGATGCATGGAGGGTGAGTAAATAATACGCTACAGTAGTGTTGGTCCTATCGTCAGCCTGCAAGATTGCCGATACATGGTATTATCATTATTGTGCTAATTTATTTAATTATTTACATGCCCGAAACCAGCTCCAGCATAACGCTAGTGAAGCTATCTACACTGTACGATGAATAAATCTTTTACCACACACTGCACATGTCTACGGTGTGGTTCGATGCGACCACCGATGATCGTCCCTCTAATCAATGCTTGTGTTTACATCAGCCGCGGCTCCGCATGTGTTCCGACCCTGTGTACCGCACACGTCAATGGCGCGGCTCCAGCACGCCTACCGGAGCAGTTTGCGGACAGCCAATGCTTTAGCCAATGCTCGCGTTTATATCGGCTCGCTGAAGCATCCCAGAAGTGGCTGTCCATGCTACATGGCGAATCCACCACCTCGTCCCTCAAAACACACCAACGATTCGAATTGCCGTAGGCGGGATTTATTTGAGTGATATTCTAATGGACAGTGTTGTGACATCATAGCATCTGGAAAACAAACACTGTAGTCCAAAGGAGCTGTTCGTTGTAGTTCTTGAAAAGTAAATTAAAACTAAATATCTAGAAAAGTGGACTTTGAGATTTGTAACTTTGTAGATGTTTTCTATGCCCAAACATACGCACCACACACTGACTAAAATTCAAAAGGTGAAAAAGCATAATAGGACCACTTTAATGTTCCTACTGCTGTCACCATTATCATTATTGTCCTTAGTCGCTTTCATATTCCAGACAGACCTGAAGTTTAACTTCCATCTTTTCTGGTAAATCTTCTTTTCCTTCCGTATCTCCTCTATGGCACCCTCCATCTGTAGCTCTGCATAAGGGTTTTTGAGATCCGACAGGGTCATTGTCATCATCAAAAGCCTCTTCTTTAGCTTCTGCTCAGAAAGAAAACAATAATAAAGTCCAAAACAGCTAACATTCCATGTGAATGTGAAAAGAAACCTGGTTTACTGGTACCTTATCCAGAGTACTGAGAACTGCCGAGATATTGAGGTCTTGCTTGCCATAGCCTGAACTTATTTCCAGAGTCTTCACCTGCTTGCCATTGACTACAGAGATTTGCCCGTGCAAAGCTGGTGTCCAGGCTGTGCTAATGGAGTATGAAGCTTTAATACCACGCTTGCCAAGCAAGTTCCATCCACCAACCTTAAAGACACAATACACTTAAGATCGTGCACTTATCCTGAAGTTTCTTCAGGGAGTCATATGAACATTTCTACAGCTAAACAGGGTTAGGAATGAGGTACCTTAAGAGAAATAAAAAGTGAGAGGTGATAGATGGTATACACACCTTAATATAACTGACAGTTGGTGTAAAAAGGTGTAGCTGGCCTTGTCGTTCTTTGCCCCTGTCCTTGTGGAAACCCTCCACTGTTACACTTCGGATGTTCACCAGTTTCCGTGTGGTGACCTCAGAGCTGAACTGTGTGATGCCACGCTGGGGCTGAGTTAGTTTTTGAACTATGTATACGTAGAGCCAGGGGGTATCCATGTTGAATGAAGCTATGGATATAATATATACAAATGACAAGTACAGTTTTACATGAACTAGCATATTAACATGAACTGTATGAATTCATTGCACTCTTTCAAATGGGCCCTTTTCAATAAAATCCAGGGATGCACTCCACGTCAACAATAAGACAATAATTATTTTTATATTTCAGCTAATAACTGATAAATTGCTAATTTTATACTGACTTGTCTAAATCAAAGCCCACCACAACCCATATAGTCTGAGGTATATCTGGTATTTCGACTTTAATTTTTTTTTTTAAAGCTGCTTGATTTCAAACTTTTTTAAAAGAAACTGGGAGAACTGATCAATTTACGACGATTTTTTCAATATTAAAGAATTGCATGTTCTTCAGTAAAAATAAAAATGCTTTTGAGATGAGAAAATAAATATTTTAATCTTGATTTAGTGTAATAATTTAATATATTAAATATTAATTTAATATAAAATACTTAATTAAAATACTTTTAAGTTTTTCTATGCCACCTTGGAAGGTGAGAATCACTGGTCTAAATAAAGCTCAACTAAAACACTAAAAGCTACATTTAATCACATTATCCCCCAGTTTCACAGACAAGGCTTAAGTCTAGTCCCAGACTAAAATGTAAGAAACTTGCACTGACTGATTTTAAATTTTATAAATGCCTTTGTTTTGGCTGAACAGGATGAACACCAGTAATGTTTTTTGTCTAAGGCATGTTTATAAAAAAATACTTAAACGTCCTTATTTGACCTATGGCCTAATCCTGTCTTAGTCTAAGACCTGTATGTAAAACCAGGCCTAAATGCTTCAAGTGAATTTAGTATCACAACAGTGTAATGTACATTATGAAATATGGTTATTAATTTTGAGACTAGCTGAAGAATACTTTTTAAAGTGTTGTTCAATATTAATATATAGATTAACTAGATTAACTTTAGGTGAGCTTTAGATGACAGTAAATGTAAAAAATGTGGGAAATTATCATGTACAGTTAAAAAATCAATGCTGACCAATGTTATAAAAAGAAATGGTATTGATGTATTGTCTATCTCGAATATCTACAACAAATGGGAGAATGATTCTGGTTAGTGACCATCAAGGGGATATATATTTACACACCTTCCCACTTTTGAAGGGAGGTCTTTGTTGACACATCCTTCCAGTGAATGCCAGCTACAAGAGGCATCTGATTATTGTAGTTGATTTTCAGGTGGGTGCTGCTCTCAGATTTTTGTTTCTTGAAATAAGAATGCAGAAGCTGAGTTCTGTAATTCAGTCCTCTGTCTAGAAGTCGCAGACTGAGCTGGAAGAGGCAATATACATTACAATAGAACATATTCATAATTAAGACCACAACTTAAACATCTGATAATATGTGAGAACACATTTGATGTACATAGTCTACAGTGGAGATCAAAATTAGAGAGCAACCTATAATTTCCTAAATTTCCTGGTCACTGGTTAGTCCTATTTGAAGTAATCACAACAGGAGTAAAATGACCGTTTTAAGCATATTTAATAAATTAATTGTATTCTGAAGCTTTTGAAGCTTTTGAAGTTGGAGGAGAAAATGAAATGGAAGTGTCTTGAGTTCATCAAGAGCTAGACAAGACAAGCATCTGAGGTTAAATAGTATATAAACTGACATTTTTTTAGTAAATAACTGATTATTTTGCTAGATAAGACCCTTTTTTCTCAACTGGGATCGTTCAGAGCCCTCTGAAGCTGCATTTTAAGACTGCATTTTGGAAGTTTCAACTCGGGGGCATCATTGAAGTGCACTATATGGAGAGAAATCCAGAAATATTTTCCTCAAAAAACATAAATTCTTTATGACTGAAGAAAGAAAGACATGAACATCTTGGATGACAAGGGGGTGGTAAACTATCTTTACATTTTTGTTTTGGAAGTGAACTTCTCTTTTAATCTGGCACCTGGTGCTAATTTCCTTAATTATATGACAAACCCTATTTTAATTGGTAGCATTCCTCCAATTTTCACTGAGATTGCAAGATGGTGGACTGCTCTAAGATGACTGAAACCCTGCGACAGGAGGTTGTCCAGATGAAGACCACAAGGATGAGCCTTTCAGCCACTGTAAGGGAAGTTGGCCATTCTAAATCGGTGATTTCTCAAATATTTCAGGTTTACAATGACACTAATTCATAAAGTCCTCGCCACCTAAGACAAATGCACAAGAAGACAGCGCAATGGGGAATTGGCTTCAGTGTTGAACAGGGTAAGAATCGACACTGCCCTCCAAAAGTTTGGAAACACCCCTTGTAAAGTGTGGTTTTGGATGATATCAGCATAGTGTGAATCATCTTTGGGCAATCCTTCAGGAGGCTTGGAGTAATATATCAAGTCAATGTTTGAATAAACTGACAGCTTGGATGCCTAGATTATCCAGAGCTGTAATAGCTGCTAATGTGGGATATTTTGATGAATCGAAAACTTTTTTTTTTTTTCTATGTATAAACTGTTTATGTAATAAAATATGTTTTCGTAGTTTGTGTTGTCCCTTGTGTGCCCCAGTGCAAAATTATCACAAATTAAAAGGATACATGACAATATTGTCAAAACCCCCACTTTTCTAGGGCATTTCCAAACGTTTGGAGGGCAGTGTATCTTGGCACATGAAAAAAGGCTAAGCTCAGCTTTGCTGAGGAGTTTGTTGTGTGTAGAGAGGAAAACTGGTCCAGAGTTCACTTTAGTGATGAGATCAGATTTTAATTTATTTGGGTCTGATGGGAAACATTTTTTCTGTGTCAAACTGAGGAAAGATTGAAGCCCAAGTGTGTAAAGAAGTGTCATGGTTTAGGGGATGTTTTCTGCAACAGAGTTGGGCCTCTTGGCAAAGTGAATGCAAATGTTTATCAGAACCTCCTTCAGCAACATGCAATACGTTCCCTCAAGCATCTCCTAATAAGCCTGCAATTTTAATGCAAGACAATACTCCTGTCACACTGCAAAACAGGTAAGCAGTCCCTAGAAGCTGAATTAAATAACGAAATGGCCAGGCCAGAGTCCTGATGTAAATCCGACTGAAAATCTCTGGAAAATCCTTGCTGACAAAGTTTTGGTTAAGAAACCCACTACATTTACCAAACTACGAAAGAGAGTGGAAGAAGAATGGACCAAACTAACATTGTCATGTATCTGGTCTGTCTTCTCATCATGAACTCTTGCACACACATTCTGGACTGCAATCCCCATAAGCCACTGCACCAATCACTGCACACAGCTGCTCCTTGTTTCCCACTGAACTGATTGCTGCACACACCTGTTTCACATTTACCCACATGCATTTAAGCCACTCACACACACAGCCACCTTGCGAAGTTTTATTGTTCCTATGGTCGTAATTCTAAGCGTTTCTTTCTGTGTTGGATTTCCCGTGTATGACTCTGGACTGTGTACCCCGTTGACGATTCCTGCTACCTGCCATTGCGACCATTGCCTGAGTATCGAACTGTTTACTGGATTTCCTACGTTGTTCCTGTCTTCCGGTGATTACTCTTGATTGTTGACGATTCTCAATAAATGCTGCAACTGGATCCGCACGTCTCTGACTCTCCTTGTGACAAACATTCCTTTAAATTTTGAGCGATGAAAATTAACAGCATTTCAGAAAAAAATCAAGCATTTATAGATTGTTCTCCAATTTTGACCTCAACTGTAGATTCAATCTGAATGGTTTAGTAAAGCTGAACCTCCACAGTGTAACTGGTAAGGCCAGGTCCAGACTGGTTTCTGAGGGACTGATTGAAGAGGATCCTGTGTTTGTTGCTGCTCTGGTTCCACTGCTTTCCATAGCTTACATCAAGTGATGACTGAATGTGGATTGGGCTCCGTTCATGTTTAAGGTGAATCTGTTGGTGGAAACAAAGTTGCCATATATTTGCATATCTATCATGAATCAAATTAGAATCAATTGCAGAAAGTTTTTTAAACCTATGAAACCAAAGAGTACATTTGTATTTGTGAGACAATAAATTTGACCTTGTGGTTTATGTTGGTGAAATGGGAACAGTGGAGTTCATGTGCCGCTGTTATACTGTACGTCTGGATTGGGTCAGACTCGCTGTGGAGGTTCTGGGTCATGTGACATTCCTGCATGTTCTGTGAATCCTCTGAAAAACAAGTAAGTGAATGAAAAGTCTGTTGTGTTGTTGTCTTAAAATGATTGCGTTATTTGTAGAAATCACTTACCTTGTACACCATACCTGACCCTCACAGCAGAGTTCCACTCTGGGCCCTTTTGCTTCAATAACCCAAGAGCTCTGAAGCTCACAGCACTCGGCAAAAGAAACCCGGCATCTATAGAATAATGTCTTTGGCCGTCTTCCAGACTTCTCTCTAGCTGCACTGTGAAGTGAAGCAGAACATAAAACTGGCGGCAAATCACATCACTGTAAATTAAGTTCAAAAGAAATAGAGCACAACTTTATGGTTCTGAAAAATAAAAATCCCATTCATTTTATCAAAAGAGGAATTGAGTTTTAAGATGTATAAATCTTTCAATGTTCTTTCATAGATCTAGCATAACCTCAAATTTTAAGCAATGAAAAATTCATATTTTGGAGGAAACTAATAAGTGATTTCTACTTCTTAGAACTCTACACTGACAAATCTTTTAAATCCCTATTGAATGGATCTACCATAACCTCCATTTTTAAGCAATGAAAAATTAATGTTTTGGAGAAAACAGATACGAGTGACTTTAACTTCTTAGAACACTGACAAATCTTTTAAATCCCTACGGAATGAAAAATGAGAAAATGAATGAAAAAAGTACCTTTGGAAAAAGTTTTATAAAATTCTTGCCTGAGAGCGATGCGTCCTTATTGAATACATTTTTAAGCAAGGCCTGTGTTATGAACTTCCTGCTGCGAGCATGTGTGGTGTTGACTGAGAGAGAGAATGGATGCCCATCTGCTACTACTTTGGCATCGAGATGAAAGTGGGATCTCGTCTCTGAAGCAAGATTCGCAGTCTCCAGTAGTCCCTAGGGCACAATGGTGAATGATTTAATGAATCATGTACTTGATTTAAACAAGATTCTTGAAAAATATAACACAATAGCTTTTAATGAAACTTTGAAATTACTAAAAGCGGATGTTCTTCTCACTTACCTTGATAAAATAATGGTGGATATTGTCTATGAGTAGTTCAATTCTGCCTGAATGTTGGTTGTTTAATTCTTCAAGCTGCGCTGTGATAGAAAAGTATAGAAAAATATTCTAAATATTAACAAAAACTATTTTATATTGTCAGTGCAAT
Organism: Garra rufa; assembly: GCF_049309525.1. NCBI lineage: Eukaryota > Metazoa > Chordata > Actinopteri > Cypriniformes > Cyprinidae > Garra > Garra rufa. The sequence continues at coordinate 41,439,629 of NC_133370.1, forward strand.
TGTATTGTATTCTAGTTTAAAAGCTGTCCATAAGGAAATCTGTTTTGAAGTGGTTTTGAAACCTTGAATGAGAATGTTTTTCAGAGGATGTATTATTTTCAGAATCAGCCGTTTCGGACTGAGATTGACATCCAGGGACACATCTCTAGGGATAGTGGATTGCGGTGTACCAAGAAACAGAAGCAGAGTGGCTTCCAGTGGCATCCAGGAATTACGCTGTCAAAGATCCACAAGAAGCACAGACTAATGAGAATGGCATTTTAAACCTTTTTAACTTATAGACATTTATCAGATATGTTCTCTACCTGGGGTACAAAAGTATAGGCTGCCTCCAAGAGGTACTGGTTGAGACCTTTGTCCAGTTTTTGCAGTCTGAGAGTAAAAAGAACTGGACCCAGTGGTGGAAAGCCTTTTCCCATCAGTGTCATGGGATAAGTGACATCAGAGCATAACTGCCATCCAACCATCTTAGACCCTGCAAAAAAACCATACGAATATGTCAACACCAAACGTCATTTTGATCTTTCCACAAAGACAAATGTAAAGAACTGTATATATGTGACCCTGGACAAGAAATAAACAGTCATTAAGTAGCACATTTGTAGCAATAGCCAACAATACATTGTATGGGTCAAAATTATAGATTTTTCTTTTATGCCAAAAATCAGTAAAGATCATGTTCCATGAAGATATTTAGAACATTTCCCACCATAAATATATAAAACTTAATTTTTGATAAGTATTATGCATTGCTAAGAATTTGATTTGGACAACTTTAAAGGCAATTTTCTGTTTCTATTCTTCAATTTTCTATTTTTTTACACCCTCAGATTTCAGATTTTCAAATAGTTGTAGCTCAGACAAATATTGTCCTATCCTAACAAACTACATCAATGGAAAGCTTATTTGTTCAGCGTGTAGATGTATAAATCAATTTTTAAAATTAACTCACATGTTTTAGGAGTACAAGTGCTCTTCTCCTTGAGATTTCTTGTAGCTATAAGCTCCTCCTTACTGTCCCCGCTCACACGAAACATTCTGGAGCTATTCAAGTAGACAATCAATCGATAATTTTAGAGTCAAGATAAAACAACAGTTTATGGGTTAGTCACCAACTGTCTGAAAATTAAGAAAAGGAAAAATGTTTAAGAACATATATAATAGAATGTACTCCTAGTATTCAGATTGATTTCATAGGGTTTTAAACTATTGTCTTTCAAGAATAAAATTTAATGTTCTGTGGTGAAAGTATTACATACATAATAACATTGTGATTACACATTAAATACATGTAAGTGTGTGCTTCTCAATTATTATTTTAAAAAATTTAAACAACCTTGTTTACAAAGCTTATGAATAATTATTAAATTTACTAAATTTACACAAGAAATTTTGATGAATATATTTTTGGCAGTGGCTATTTGCACTGTAAATAGCGATAGATGCTATTTACACTAAGTGCAAATAGCTATAGATTATATTTATCTATTATATGTATAATACTTATTCCAAATAGACTTAATTATCTGCACTCGTAGTACATTAAAACAGTATGCAGTAATTGCATACTGAGTGTAAATTATAGTTTTAATTCAATATATTATATGGTACTGCCTTATTGGGACAATATGCCCTCCCTATGTCACGACCACACACAAAGGGAGAAGGTGAGTATCTTTCAAGGTATTTATTAACAAACGTGCACAGTTCAACACACGTGCAAACGGGTGAATAATGTCTCTGTGGTCAAATCTTCAAACAAACACAACAGGTGAGTTCAAGTTCATAAGGATCATAGCGTTAGCAATAGTCACTTCCCTTTAACACGATAAACGTGTATCACAGGAGAACATCAGAGCAATCCACGAGGAGCACAGGAGAACATCGGAAGAATCCACGAGGAGCACAGGAGAGACAACAGGAGGGGGAGAAGATCCACAGAGAAACATCCATGCAACTTTGATACCAGCCGATGAGTGAGTGGCAGAGGTAGGTATATAAAGGGTGTGGTGATTGCCGGTGCAGGTGACGGTGATTAGTATTCTGGTGATGGTTCACGGGTGTGCTGTGGTGGTGATTGGCTGGTTGGTGGAGGATCGTGGTGATTGGGGCTGAGGGAACGTGCAGAGGGTGTGACATCACCCCCTCCTCCACGGGTGACTCCTGGCACCCAAGAACGGCGACGGGGACGACCACGACCTCTGGGAGCTGGGCGTTCGGGATGTTGGCGGTGGAATTCCTCGAGGAGAGTCGGGTCCAGGATGTCGTCACGGGGTATCCACGATCTCTCCTCGGGTCCGAACCCCTCCCAGTCCACTAGGTACTGGAGCTGGCCGTTCCGCCGCCGGGAGTCTAGGATTTCTTGGACTTGGTAGATGTTATCTCCAAGGATCTCTGGCGGGTCGGGAGGAGGAGGTGACTCCGACTCTGTGGAGGAAGGGAACAGGGGTTCAGTGTGGCGCTTGAGTAGGGAAACGTGAAACGAGGGGGCGATTCTGTAATGTGGAGGTAGGTTTAGACGGTAGGTGACAGGGTTGATCTGTGAGTGCACGGTGAAGGGCCCTATGTAGCGGGGACTCAGCTTCCTACTGGGCAGCCGGAGGCGTATGTCTCGAGTGGACAACCATACCTGGTCCCCGGGGAGGTAAACTGGGTTGGGTAACCTACGGCGGTTGGCATGTTCCGTATGCCTCCGTACTGCCCGCTGGAGATGGACGTGCGCTGAGTCCCACACCCTCTCGCTCTCTCGGAACCAGTGATCTACCGCGGGCACCTCGGAGGACTCTCCAGTCCATGGAAACAGAGCTGGTTGATAACCTAGAATGCATTGGAATGGGGTTAGACCAGTAGAGGTTTGACGGAGGGAATTTTGCGCATACTCAGCCCACGGTAGATACTGGCTCCAGGTGTTTTGATGTTGGGAACAGTACGTCCGAAGGTAGCGGGAGATTTCCTGTATTTTCCGTTCGGTCTGCCCGTTCGTTTGAGGGTGATATCCGGATGACAGGCTGACTGTGGTACCCAGAAGTTGGAAGAAGGCCCGCCAGACCCTGGAAATGAATTGGGGTCCCCGATCGGACACGATGTCTTCTGGGAGTCCGAAGTTCCGGAATACATTGTGGAATAGTGCCTCTGCGGTTTCTAGTGCTGTGGGGAGACCTTTGAGAGGTATTAATTTGCAAGCTTTCGAGAATCGATCGACTACCACTAAAATTGTGGTGTAACCCTGAGAGGGGGGCAGGTCTGTGGCGAAGTCAATGCCCAAGTGTGTCCAGGGTCGGCGGGGAATAGGTAACGGTTGTAATTTACCTTCGGGTAAGCGGCGTGGGGTTGTGTTGACGGCGCAGACCGAACATCCTTGGACGTACCGTTCCACTTCCCTGCTCATGTTGGGCCACCAATATTTCTGCTGGAGGAGCGAGAGGGTTCGCCTGCTGCCAGGATGTCCTGAGCCGGGGGACGTGTGCGTACTATCCAGCAGAAGGGGTCTGAGACGGCTTGGGACATAGACACGACCCGGGGGAAGCTCCGGTGGTGCAGGTTCCTCGAAGGTGGCGGCCCGTATATCTTCATCCAGCTGCCATAGTATGGGTGCGAGAAAGACAGATGGGGGTAGAATTGGATCAGGATCGTCAGAGGTAGGTTCAGGTGAGTGCATACGTGATAGGGCGTCTGCTTTGGTGTTTTTGTGGCCGGGTTGGTAAGTAATGTGGAAATTGAATCGGGCAAAGAATAATGACCAGCGAGCTTGGCGGGCATTTAGTCTCTTGGCGTTCTGAATGTACTGGAGGTTCTTGTGGTCGGTTATTACGGTGAAGGGGAACTGGGCTCCTTCCAACCAGTGCCGCCACTCTTCGAGGGCGAGCTTTATGGCCAGCAGTTCGCGGTCTCCAATTCCATAATTCTGCTCAGCTGGGGTAAGTTTTTTGGAATAGTACGCACACGGGTGGAGGGATCGGGGTTCATCAGACCACTGGGACAGCACGGCTCCTACGCCCACGTCCGCCGCATCTACCTCCACCACGAAGGGCCTTGAAGGGTCGGGGTGCTTGAGGATGGGAGCGGTGGTGAACATTAGTTTTAGACGGTCGAAGGCTTGCTGAGCCTCTGGAGTCCACTGTAGTACCCGGCGACCTCCCTTTAAGAGGGAAGTGAGTGGAGCCGATAGGAGGCTATAGTTCTTTATAAAGCGTCGGTAGAAGTTAGCGAAGCCTAAGAAACGCTGAAGCTCCTTCACCGTCCTGGGCTCCGCCCACTTGGCCACTGCGTCCACCTTGCCGGCTTCCATGTGAACTCCCTCCGCAGTGATCACGTATCCGAGAAAGGAGATGGTGGGCTGATGGAATTCACATTTTTCTAATTTTAGATAGAGTTGGTACTCACGGAGGCGTTGGAAAACCTGACGGACGTGGTCTTGATGTTCCTTTAGGTTACGTGAGTAAATGAGGATATCGTCAATGTAGATGATTACGAATCGATGGAGGTAGTCGCGGAAGATTTCGTTCATGAAATTCTGAAATACGGAAGGACTGTTAGCCAGGCCATAGGGCATCACCTGATATTCATAGTGACCGGTGGGGGTGATGAAGGCGGTCTTCCACTCATCTCCTTCTCGGATACGGATCAGGTTGTATGCACTGCGGAGGTCGAGTTTGGTGAAGACGCGGGCTTCCCGTAGTTCCTCCAAGGCAGCTGGCACTAGAGGAAGTGGATAGGCGAATTTCACCGTGGCGTCGTTGAGCACCCGGTAGTCAATGCAAGGTCTGAGCCCACCATCCTTCTTGGGGACGAAGAAGAAACTGGATGCTGCTGGGGACGTGGAAGGTCTGATGAACCCCTGTTGGAGAGCCTCCTGGATGTAATTCTCCATGGCTTCCTGCTCAGGACGTGAGAGGGGGTAGATCTTCCCGTGGGGTAGTTTGGCGCCTGGCAGCAGGTCGATACTACAGTCCCAGGGCCGGTGCGGTGGTAGTTGTGTGGCCCGTTCCTTGCTGAAGACATCGGTGAAAGACTGATAGACGGGGGGAATGGTGGTGGCGGATTGAGTGGCAGGGCTCTCTATGGTGGTGGCGTGCAGAGGGATAGGACGGTATGGAGACTTTGCATCTGACGAGGAAGGATGGTAGCCGTGGTCCTCACACGTTGCGCCCCACTCCAGGACCTCTCCTGTGCTCCAATCTATGCGGGGTTGGTGCTTAATGAGCCATGGTCTGCCCAGGATGACATCCACGTTGGCTCGCGGGAGTACTAGGAGGGTCAGATGTTCCCGGTGGTTGTGTTGGGAGACGAGGGTCACTTTTCTGGTCCGGCGAGATATCTTACCATCGCCCAATGGTGAGTTTTGGATTGTGGTTATGTGGTATGTGACCTCATTTTGAACGGTGGGAATTCGATGTTTAGCAATGAAGTGTGATGAAACAAAATTGCCAGCCGCTCCGGAATCCACGAGCACATAGATGGGGAGAGTACGAGAGTTTACTATTAGTTTAGCGGTAATATGGGGTAAGAGAGACATGGCCGGAGTAATAGATACGGTACTCACCATTGGACGAGGCGGGCGGACTGGACAGGCACTGATGAAGTGAGAGGCTTCTCCACAATATAGGCACAGATGATTATTAATTCGTCGTTTCCTCTCCGCAGGATCCAGGCGATAGGAGTCAGTAATCATAGGCTCCTCCGCGTCTCGTTGGGGTGACGGTGTTCGGAGTGGAGGGAAGCTGGGTACAGACTTTGTAGAAGGACACGCTGAGAGATGTTGAGAAATGCCTACTGCCTTCTTAATAAAGGTTTCCAGCGGTACGTTGTCATCGTAAATAACCATATGCTTGCGGATCTGGGGTTTAAGCCCCTTACGGTAGGCTGCTAGGAGAGCTACTTGGTTCCAACCACTGGTGGCCGCTAGGGAGCGGAAGCGCAGGGTGTATTCATGGATATTGGACGCACCTTGATTCAGAGTGATCAGCTCGTCGTGCACCGAAAGGGGAGTGAGCGCAGCTCCAAACACGTCCTTGAAGTGGGCAACGAAAGCATTATAGGAGATTAAAGCGTCGCTCCGTGAATTCCAGAGTGCGTCTGCCCATTGGAGTGCCTGTCCAGTGAGGAGGGAAATCATAAAAGATATTTTAGAAATTTCGTTAGGAAACTGGTGTGCGTTGGCTTCAATATAGAGGGAACTTTGCAGGAGGAAACCATTGCAACCACCCGGGTCTCCGGAATAACTCATGGGGCGAGAGAGGGGCGTGTTGGAAATCGTCGTTGGAGCAGCAGGTAGAGATTGACGAAGGACGTTTACCATATCCGCAAATGGATCGGGGGTGTCTTCGGTGATAGCGGCACTCGCCTCCATGAGTGAAGCGGTGAGTTAATATTTTATGGGCTGGTATCCTGTCACGACCACACACAAAGGGAGAAGGTGAGTATCTTTCAAGGTATTTATTAACAAACGTGCACAGTTCAACACACGTGCAAACGGGTGAATAATGTCTCTGTGGTCAAATCTTCAAACAAACACAACAGGTGAGTTCAAGTTCATAAGGATCATAGCGTTAGCAATAGTCACTTCCCTTTAACACGATAAACGTGTATCACAGGAGAACATCAGAGCAATCCACGAGGAGCACAGGAGAACATCGGAAGAATCCACGAGGAGCACAGGAGAGACAACAGGAGGGGGAGAAGATCCACAGAGAAACATCCATGCAACTTTGATACCAGCCGATGAGTGAGTGGCAGAGGTAGGTATATAAAGGGTGTGGTGATTGCCGGTGCAGGTGACGGTGATTAGTATTCTGGTGATGGTTCACGGGTGTGCTGTGGTGGTGATTGGCTGGTTGGTGGAGGATCGTGGTGATTGGGGCTGAGGGAACGTGCAGAGGGTGTGACACCCTACACCTACCCTAACCCTAACCGATAATTTATTTTCAACTCTTCAATTATGTCCTTGTATTTTTACTGAAAATAAATGCCTTTCTGATATGATATGAGATTTGAAAAGGGAGAAAACCAGTGTTGACCATCCAATCACACATTGGTGGGCGGAGTTAGTGTAAATAGCCTCTGCCAACAAGGCTACAACAACTACATTACTAACTAATAATAGGTTTACTGAGGCAAAAGTTGTAGTTACGAGTGAATGTGTTTCCCTACTAAAGTGTTACTCTAATAATATATCAAAATGTATTATATAGATTTGTAAGAACATGTAAAAAATGTTCATACCTGAAGCTCAGTACATCCATGACATCTTCTGGAGTATTAAGAACCACCTTCAGACTCTGTCCATGGTGCAAATATACAGCCCCATCCAAGCTGGTGAAGGTTTTGAGTTGAGTGGCCCACTCTAATCCCGCACGGCCGAATGCTCCATCCACTCCAGCTCTCACAGAGATGGCGACCAATGCACTGTGTAAAAGGACAAACAGGAGATGACTTGCCATCATGACTTTAACTAGACAGCACACTGACATTTTCAAAACTTCATCAGACATACTTTGGTTTGACATAGCCAGCCAGCGAGAAATGTGACCAATTCTTATAGTTAGCGATGCCCTTAAGTCTGAGGGAAAACAGAGTGGACATGTTGATGCTCAGCCTCATGGGTAATCCAGAGAGAGATGGTAAAACCAAGTCCTCTGCCAGAACAATTGGCCTTTGGCTGATTTTAATCTCCTGACCCTGAAAAGGAAAGAAAAGTAAAAAGTAAAAAAAAATACTATAGACATACCAATAACTAAACAACAACTACTTTATGGTAAATAAGCAGTAATTTAGGAGTTTATTGAGGTTAATAGTTAGTTATTAGTGAGAATTGGACCCTAAAGTGTGACCAAAGTGGGTATTAAACCCATAATACTCCTTTACTGCTTGACAAAAAATGTCTTACCTTTAACAGCTTGACAACAACACCAGCTGTACTTAGTGACAGCTTTCTCTGATATGCATAGAGATCATCACAGGTCATAAAAGTGAGGTCCTTGCCGAACATCTTTACATTCATCCAACATCGGAAGCTACTGTCTCTTTTCCTCTGCTCTGTGAACTTAAACAGAAATATTGGTCTTGCCTGATGTGGAGCCAAATAACAGACACAAAACCACTATCCGCAAGACTCTCACCTTAGTCTTGATGGAACTTAGACCTGTGGACAGACAGCCATCACTGCCTCCTTGTTCCTCGTCCCTGTTTCGTCCTTTCTGTTCATGTCTCATAGAGTCTGTTTGACCCTTAGGTCTGGAGGGATCAGCAGATGCTAGAGAATGCTCCTCAAAGATTTTCTTCAGAACAGGCTCTAGGTTTTCCATTCTTAGGCTAATCTAAAACAATTAAAATAATTACTACCATTAAACTAAAATATATGCTGCTTCAAAACTAAAATAGTTAAATAGCTATTTGTTTTGTTTGTTTTTTTAGCCAACATTAACCAATTTTTCACATGGCCTAGACAAGTGGTTGGGTTTACTTATTTAACTCTGAAATGGTATGTATCTTTGACTGAATATTCAATGAGAAAAAATACAGAAAAATACATGATTTTAGCCCTTGGTTAGTGGCAATATATGACTCAGCCCCCAAAAAAGGAAAAAATAAAATTAACTATAAATATAGCTGCAAGCAGCAATTATGGGGCCAAGCACTAGGTAAGCAATGCAGCATGCATCAGAGCAATAAGTAATTGAAGCCATTTTAAAATGTTGATCAAATGGATGAATCATAAAAATAACCACTAGTATTGTGATTTAATGGGTTATCACATTTGTTATCAAATCAGTGTGGTGTGTTCAGTATGAGGTGACAATGATGCATGCAAAGTTTGGTGTCAATATGTCAAAGCTTTGCAGAGATAAAGCCTCAGCCATTTTGGCATCATGGCTCAAATTTGTTGCATTGCTATACAAAAATGGTTTCGTGTATCGACGTAATCCATAACTTTGTGTCAGCACTGTCTGAAGATGATCCGATTTTGATGAAAATTGGATGAACGGTCTAGGAAGAGTTTGAAAAGGTAGGTTTCAACATAAGTCCAAATTGCGGACAGGAAGTTCTCTATGTTCTCTAAGTTATCTATGTTGCCGGCATGACCCAAGGAATATTTTGAGACCAGTTTGATTATAATAGGTTTATGCAATCAAAAATCATTAGTATTTTTGGAAATTTCATAATTAATGGTAATGAGTGATTTACTACTCTTGAACAATATGTGGCACTGTTATTGAAATGATGTTGCATGGTCAGTTTGAGGTGACAACGGCACACAAAATTTGGCATCTTTCCAGAAAATTTGTTGATGCGCTAACTGAAACCCGTATATATATCGACACGAAACGGTTTGACTAATCAACTTGAATTCCACAATGTTTTGCCAGCATGGTCTGAAAACGATTTATGAAAATTGGACTAATGGAGGAGTTCGAAAAAGTAGGTTTTCAATATTAATCAAAATGGAGGACAGGAAGTTCATCAAATTATGGCATAATTGGTATCAATGTTCTCGGCATTATCCAAGGAATATATCAAGACCAGTTTCCAGTTTCATTACAATATGCTAAATTAAACAAAGTTATTACAAATTTCATTATTACTTTTGCCACTTAACTTTATGAGTACAGTCAGGCCATGGTGTCGAAGGCACATACAGAGTTTCATAACAATACATAAATGCATTGTAAAGATGCGATTTTCTAGTCCAATGAGATTAGGAACTACTGTACACTTCCATTCCGGCGTAATAGTCAAGGAAGTTTGCTGCTGTAATATTGACTCAGCAGGCGCAGTAATATCATGCAGCACCTGAAATTAGTTCCCAGCTATGTTAGCATTTGCACATCTGCTGCATGATATTACTGCGCCTGCTTCGGCCATGTTACAGCAGCAAACTTCCTTGACTATTACGCCAGAATGGAAGTGTAGTTCCTAATTTTATCGGCCTAGAAAATCGCAGCTTTACATTTTCCACCGGTATTAGAACACGATATAACTACAGAAGAGTCAAGTTTTAAATAGGACAAATATCGAAACTCGTTGTTATTATTAAAGTTATAAGCAAAAACAGCAATTTTTCATATCTTCTGACCACTAGGTGGCACTGTGCCAAAACACTGCAGGTAGCCTCGGGTCATGCTTGTTATAACACACACCAAATTTGGTCTCAATATGCCTAACCATTTTGGAGATATAGCATTACGTCCATTTTTGCGTGCTTTTCATAGAATTCCTTTGCGTGTTATTCAAGAACAATTTGACTAATCAACTTGAATTCCATAACTTTTTGCCAGCATGGTCTGAAGATAAAAATCAGACAAACTGTCTAGGATGAGTTTTAAAAAAAGTAGGTTTTTCGAACAATTAAAAAACTAAGCCTTACATTTTTTAAATTTTGGACTTCATTCGACTCAGCATGAGCCAAGGATTCAGATATAAGATTCGGATACAACAGATGCCTATGCAACTTCGTTGCTTGGCCCCTAACTATTAACTATACACCTGCACAGCCTAAATATAGAGGTCATCAAAAATTTGGTCCCTGTTTTTGATGACAGAACATGATCCTCATACAAGGGACCTACTTACTAAAATTTAAAGACAGCTCTATATTTTCCATGTTTAAAACTATGAAAGCCCGTTTCTGCCACAAAATAAAAAATAAAAAAAAAGGTAATTGCAACTTTTAGCATTTTTATTTTTTCTCAAAATTGTGTGATACAAACACACATTCGCAAAGAAAAAAGTCAGAATTACGAGTTTATATCTTGCAACTCTGATTTTATAACACAATTGTGAATTTATAATTTGAAAAAATGAAAAAGTCTGAAGTTTATAAAAAAGTCTTTTTGATATGAAAAGTCACAATAAGCTATATTTATTTTTATTCAGTAGCGGAATGGGCTTCCATATAAAACTACAGATTGAAAAACCCCTCATCTAACTGTCCTCATGCAAAAAAGTAATTTCAGATGTAAAAGCAAGTTACTGCAATATGACAAATGAATATGAAGACAAACCATTTTTCATTAGAATAGTGCTCACTGATGAACAGTAAGACTAGGAACAGTATAGTAAACAGTAAATGGGCTCAATTTAGATTCGTTTTGTGGAAAATACAGATTTCATTTTCACCTCTAGAAGATTGAATGCTCTGCCCAAGATGTGAACTGTCAGATTTGCCGTTGCATAACGTGGAAGAAAAGATTCAGGGGAGAAAACTACAGCTCCCTCGATGTTAGCAGCAGCCACTCCTGTAGAAGACATACAACTCAGACATTACAAAAAGGAGAAAATCAGTGTTATAAACAGAACATTATTGTAAACAGATGGAAGTGTTACATTATTTGTAGTACCTGTGTCCACTGTGTAGTCCATATGTGAAGAATATTTCCATGGTTCAGCTTCAAAGTCTTTACTTAAGATATCATCTGGTAATGACTCCATCAGGTCTTTTTTTAGAGGGTCTTCTGTTTTCTGGATGTTAAATAGATGACTCCAAACATACGACCCAACTGAGGAGATATCATAGAGAATGTGTACAAATGTGTCTCATTTTACAGTCGAAGAGTGTTAGAAATATGAAAGTTGAAAATATGCAACATCTTCCACTGCAAAAAATATTAGTCTCATTCTCAGGAAATGGTGACCACTGATGTAGCCAATATTTTATTGTTATTAATAAATAAAAACTGTTATTTAGACAAAAACAAAATCAAAATTGTTAGTTAATTTAAAATTCAAAAAGTCATTCTTTCACAAAAAAAAAATGTAACTTCAAAAGCACCTCATGTTTTTTTGGATACATTTTTGTTTAATTATATTTATATTAAATTGTTTTTAGGGCGATATTTTAATGAACATTTTTGCAATGGGTTTCAACACCCAACCCCATTTTAAAGACTTGGTACTAAACATGTTTTTATTTTTTACTTCAGAAATGTGTGATTTATTTTAAGTCACACCAAACAGAGTAATACTACCACAATTTACTATTATGTATCAAACTTACAGTGTTGAAATAATATAGCACACTTAGGTTAGTAATAATAAACTATTTGATAACTTAATACCTTGACTAGACTTCTCATTACTTAATGTTGTCTTCACAATAGTGAAAATCTCCTGGTTTGGACAGTGCATGAGCTGTTGATATGCTGCGATTCTGACCTCCACATTCTCCTGCTGGCTTTGAAATGCCTGAGTAAGAGCTGTCCTCTACAAACATAAGAAAGAACATGCCATAATAGACATAACATCAGTGCAAGCAGCACATGCATGCATGTCCAGTGCTATATGTCTCTTAAACTGTACGCTGACGCTCACATCATGATGGCAGGGGATTCTCCTGAATGCTCGTACAGCCGCCAACCGAAGTTCCAGTGGCACAGACTGATTCTGCACACAGCGGCTCAGTGTGGGGATGAGATCTGATACAGCCGCTCCTGCATTCTCCACTGCTTTTAACACATGCAGCAGCTGCACAACAGACACAGAACAGTTTAAAGCAATATTCCAGGTTCAGTATGTGTCAAGCTCAATTATTTGTGGTATTATGTTGGTTACCACAAAAATGAATTCACTTGTTCCTTGGTCCTTTTCTACATAAAAAGCAAACATCTGGTATACTAAAAGATTTTTCTTGTTGTCGGTATTAATCTATATTATGCCATAACCATTCTACCAATTGGTGTTTACTGATTTACTATTTAGGCGTCTTTTTCTTATGAGGCTAAATTCGGACTGTCTCTCCTTTTCAAGCTAGAACCGCCAAACTCATGTCAGATGTTCAGACTGGTCTGACTAGGGTTGCTATATCTTTTTTAAAGTAATTATGGTTTTTGTAAACTGGACAATCCCACAAGCTTTTACTGAGGGTGTCTAAACTTAAAGGTGCCATAGAATTCATTGATACAATATTTTAAATTGTTGTCTGATATCTATATAGAAGGTATATGGCATAGGAAAGGACAAAGCTTCTTCAGAAATGGTTTTACAGGTCCATTTACAACCCTAGGATTTGTCCCTAGAATGAAACGGTCTGTTATTACATTATCTGGAAGGTTCATGAACAATAATGATGAGCTCTGCTCTGATTGGCTGTTTCACAGAGCACTCATTTCAGAAGCTCGCACATGGAGGAAAATATATATTTATGCTGCCTTCATGTGCTATCGTAATTATGGTAAATACCAAAATCCGACATCGAAATTGCACATGAACACCCACTCACGTTGTAATTTCCACTGGAAAGCTCGAAATTTTTTATGATACCCGAGTTGCCGAGATGGGATAAACTTTGACCTTTCAACATGGCGGACAGCAACGAAACTATACTGAATGGTAAACATTGCATGATGTTAAAAGTTAAAAAAACTTATATAGGCTATATAAAATATATATACTTATATAGGCTTATATAAAAACTTATATAGGCTAGCTAAAACAAAACCATTAGTTAGTATTGTCTTTTAGTATTGTCTAGTAAACTATACTATTCATGATCAATAAGATATACAGCCTATCATTTAGCATTTGCGTTTTGATGCATCCTCTTCTTCCTGTAGCAGATGCATTAGGGAGTTTATAACCGTTTTAAAACTTTTACCCAAATAGCATGTGAGGACAAATTCCGAGTCCGCCATGTTTCTCTTCACTACGACAACAAAAGCACCTGAACACGACACACTGGTAATTTCCACTTCACAAGTGGAAAGCATCATCTTTTCCATATCACATGAAGGCAGCATTAATCACAGAGCTTGAGCCGCTATTAATATGTGGTTCATTGAAACTGCCGTTTTGAATCCACAATCCTTTTACTTTCATTTTTGTGAGCTCTGTGTAATGTGATTCTGCAGCCACAGTCCTTACTTGCCACATAAGTTTAAATGCTTGTTAGTGATGCTCAGGATCTGTAAATCATTTGCCATCATCCCCACAGTCATCTCTCCAGCTCTTTCTTCTCTGAGTGAAATCTTATGTGCCGCAATGTAACAGACTACCGCTAGCAGTAAAGCTAACCATGTCCCTTCAGTGGCTCGTCTTATTTTAATAGATCGCCTTATTTGTTTTCCTTGCCTTTCTGAGTAAGGTACAGACACCAACCCATCCCTGCACTTAATATCTCCTGCACCAACCCTGCTGAAAAAAAAAAACTGCTAATACCAGCCTAGGCTGGTTGGCTGGTCTTAGATGGTTTAAGCTGGAAGTAGCTGGTTTTAGCTGGTCTCCCAGCCTGGCCAGCTAAGACCAGCCTGACCAGCCTGCCCAGGCTGGAAAAGTGGCCAAAACCCCTCTAAAACCAGCCTGCTTTCCAGCTATGACCAGCTAAAACCAGGCTGGTTGACCAGCTAAAACCGGCCAACCAGCCTAGGCTGGTTTTAGCTGTTTTTTTCACCAGGGAAGCTGAAACATAACATTTATTCCCGTGATCTGCCATTTTCGTATTGTCCTAGCTTTGTTTTTTTCTCAATAGCCTACCTGCAGAACTACTGATGACTGGGCTATGCAAATGTTGGGGGCGCAACTAGGGGTGAGCGGGGCACAACCTAACACAGGGTTAATTGTAACACGCGTGGTTTAAATATTTCCACACATGCTAGCATAACCAAATTTACTAGTCAACACCTCTTGACTGGCAAGACGGCCGCGAGCGGAAACCCAAACAGTGAAAGTGAGTTGTTCAAAAACTTTCTTTTTAGTAAACTCTGTGTACACAAACAATGTTCTCAATGCTCGAGTTCAAGTGTAGAGACCCAGGCGATACTTCAAGCAAAGTTTCATGGTGTGTCGAGCCTTCTTAGTGTTGTAAAAACATCGATTTTGATGCGCTCAAAGTTATGCCCCTAGTACTCCCATTCACCGGCCACTGACCACAAAACGAAATCACGGTCAATCTCAAAAACGGCTCGTTTGTCGTAATTATGCTTTTAGATATAAGTTTGTCTCGTTTACAGTAAAAAAAAAAACAGCCCAGGTTGCATTTTGCATCCAGGTTTCATGCTGAAATGTGCTAAATCGTGCTAACAACAAGTTAATCCATGCTATATTGTGCTATATCATGCTATCAACATGCTAATTCATGCTAGCAACATGTTAATTTATGCTAAAATTTGCTAACTGCTAGTAACCTATTAAAACATGTTAGCAACATGTTAAATCATGCTAGTAACATGCTAAAACATGTTAGCAACTTGTTAAAGCATGCTAACAACATGCTAAGTCATGCTAAGACACATTAAATCAAGACAACAACATGTTAAAACATGTTATGTTAGCAACATATTAAAACATGTAGGCAATTTGTTAAATCATGCTAGTAAATTGTTAAATCATGCTGGCAATGGGCTAAAACATCCTAGCAGCATGTTACAGTTTTTTACAGACGCTAGGACACATTTCTCAATACTTAGGTCACTTTTGCAAAACTCTTCACACAGTGAGCACAACAGAAGTCTATGTGGGCTAAACTGAGGATCAGTTATCATTGTTTTGGCACAAAATGCATTCAATGACTACATCTCTCAAATTTCATGAATTCTTTTCTCACTCAGACACAACAACTGCCAAAAATCTTTGTACGTACAGGACATTTTGCACGTGCTTACATACTGTTTTCAAAACTGTTAAACTTATGTTCAAAACAATAACATAATGCAAAAATGAATAAGACAGCAAAATTCAACAGCAATATTTTATTGAAACATCTTTCAAATCTAAAAATGCGAGTAGATTAGCATTACTATTGTATCTGTATCAGTGGATGATGTGTATACAAATTCTTGTATTTTGGAATTACTTAGTGCAAAAAAATAAAAATAAATAAACAACGAAATATTGAGGAATTCTGCATCATGTCTGATTCATTCCAGTACCATATATGGCAGTTATAAACAATATATATTGCAGTTATAAACAGAGATGTGTCCTTGTTTTACACAAGAAAACACTGTGTAATGCTACATGTTGTTAGTGTTTTTTAGGTCATTGTTTTGTGGGTGACAAAGTGTGTTTGTCGGCTGTCAACCTTTGCCAGTGTTCTGGAAGAATGAGTTTATTTGAGACCTGAATAAAGTGTTTTGGTAGTTGTAGTGCATTTTGAATGTGAATTGAACTGCTTTGCCAAGCTGAAAGTCGGTTAGGAGAATTGTGTGAAGAGTTTTGCAAAAGTGACCTAAGCATTGAGAAATGTGTCCTAGCGTCTGTAAAAAAAAACTGCAAAACATTGTGTTAAAATATGCTAGCAGAGTGTTAAAACATGTTAGCAAAATGCTAATTCATGTTAACAGTGAGTTAAAACATGTTAGCAACATGCTTAGGTATTTAAACAATGGCTAGAACATTTTAACTACAAAAATCTTCAAATCTGCAAACTTTCAAACAAGGCTTTGTCAAGCCAACATCAAAGTTTGTTTACTAGTATAGTATAGTATTGAACCTTGAATAGTCCTTTAATTAAGTTGTGTAGGATACCTCTGCTGTCTGATGGTTAATTTTCATTTTTCTACTGTACCTCTGTGATCTTCAAATGATCATCCACTTCACATCCTGCCTCAAGACTTTGCTTCAGAACATGGACAAACTGTTGGACTTCAGCGATTTCATTACATGGACCCTGTTCTTGTTGACAAAAACTCTGGACCAGTGAAGACACAACCAGTAGTGCTTTTGGTCGGATAAGAGGTATCTGCAGCAAAGCCTGGAAGAGAAAAGACCAGCAAATCCACATGACAACTTGGTCACACTCTGTTTAAGACACAACTTTCACTTTAGTAGTATAATTAATATAACTGAACCTAAACACGTACACTGAGGTGACTAATCAAGGATGAAGTGGGGTGGGAAGCAAAACTGATAGTATTGAGGAGAGGTAGGACATGTTCCTGGTCAACTTCTTTGTTGAGTATGAGGTCTTTAGTGACAAGGACGCAGTCCTCAGTTCCACAGGCTGACAGAGTATCTGCAAGGGGTTGCCTGCCATGACACCAAAATCAACATTACCATAAGAAATAAAAATATAACATAAATTAGAAATGTGCTGTAAATGTTGTAAAATTAAATCAAAAGTTCAGTGTAATGTAGTAATTACAGTCAAGCCCGAAATTATTCATACCTCTGGCAAATTCTGACTTTTATTCAACCAGTAAGTTTTTTTTGTTTTTTGTTTTTTGACCGGAAATGACACAGGCTTCGCCCAAAAGATAATAAGATGATGTACAAGAGGCATCATTGTGGAAAAAAAAAATTTCTCAGCTTTTTTTTACATTTTAACAAAAAGTTGCATGTCCAAAATTATTCATACCCTTTGCAAACTGTCATAGTCTATGGGAAAATCCTAAGTTCTATACCATTCCAAATAGTCCAAGCTGTTCTAGAGCATCCTAATTACCCTGATTCATTGCGAACAGCTCTTTTAATCAACTCAACAGGTGAAAAACAGAAGCTCTCTGCTGTTGGTTTGTGGACAGTCATGGCTAAGACAAAGGAGCTCACTGAGGACCTGCGGCTGTGCATTGTGGCTGCTCACAATTCAGGAAAGGGCTATAAGACCATATCTAAATGTTTTGAAGTTCCAGTGGCTACAGTGCAAAGTATTATTGAAAAACACAAGACGTTCCACACTGTGAAAAATCTCAGAGGATGTGTTCGGAAGCCAAAAGTGACACCTGTGCTGGCCAGGAGGATAGTGAGAGAGGTAAAAATGAATCCAAGGATCACCACCAAGGCCATCCTGATGAATCTGGGCTCTGCTGGTGGCAACATCTCAAGGCAGACAGTCCAACAGACACTGCCAGTGTTGGGTGTAACGCGTTACAAAGTAACGCGTTACTGTAATAATATTACTTTTTTCAGTAACTAGTAGTGTAAGGCATTACTCGTCTGAAAAAAGTAATATTATTACAGTTTTCCCGAGCTAGTTACTTGCGTTACATTTGCCAGTAGCACCTTCATCACACACAAGGCACACGACAACACAGAGAACAGAAGGGAAGGGGAGGGGGGCGTGAATGGAACAGTGATTGGTCTGGGTTTGGCACGAGGTATCATTAAATTATCACCGATTGGTCGACACCCGGCAGCCAGCAGCAGAGCGGCACTTGCAAATAGAGACCTGCAAACCCGCGGGACCCAACGCAACAGAGTGCGGCGCGGGACAAAACTTGATGGGCAAGTGCGTGTGCTGGTGCGGGCGGGTAGAGACTCGTGTGTGTGTGTGTGCGGGATGCGGGAAATTAAAATGATTCGTGGGACTTCCGCAATATAGAAATATCTAAACATAAAATATCTAAAAAAACAAAAAAATGTTATTCATCTATTGCACAAAAGCAGCAAGAACAACATATATGATTAGTAAGCGCAAGAATAGGCAGTTTCGATTTAAAATCGAATGTTTTAAAATGTAGCCATCTGCTGATTTTTGGAACGCATCGCCAATCAATGGTGTTTAAGATAGAATTCACTCACTGCTCAAAAGTTTTGAACAGTGCTGAATATTGCGTGCTTACGAATCACAACACACAAACTGTAGACATTTATGAAAGATGAATTGTGCATAATATCCATTGTGTTATAAGAGCTTTATGAGATCGCGTATGCACTGAGATGTCAGCTTTAAAGGAGCTTTGTTTGTTTGCATTCTGCCGTGGATGCACGCAGTAGGTCATGTTTGCTTTTTTGTTAAGAATAACAGTGGTTTGTGTAAGAAAAAAAGTAACTAGTAATATAACTAGTAATATAACTAGTTACTTTCTCCAGGGAGTAATAAAGTAAAGTAAGGGATTACTATTTTTGAGAGTAATATGTAATATGTAATATATTACTTTTTTGAGTAACTAACCCCAACACTGGACACTGCACACCGCTGGGTTCTCTCATGCAGACCAAGGAGGACAACACTTCTCCAGATAAGGCACACAAAAGCCCACTTGGCCTTTGCAAATGCTCATCTGGACAAAGAAGAAGACTTCTGGTTTTCTGTTTTATGGTCAGATGAAACAAAAATTGAATTGTTTGGCCACATTGATGTAGCCTTCATTTGGCGTAAAAAAGAAGAAGCCTTCAACCCTAAGAACACCATCCCCACTGTCAAACATGGTGGTGGGAACCTAAAGTTTAGGGGGTGTTTTTCAGCCGGTGGACCAGGGAACCTAATCACAGTAAACAGTACCATGAAAAAGGAGCAATACATCAAAATTCTCAACAACAACATCAGGCAGTCTGCAGAGAAACTTGGCCTTGGGCACCAGTGGACATTTCAGCACGACAACGACCCAAAGCACACAGCAAAAGTGGTGAATAAATGGTTAGCAGACAAAAACATTTACATTTTGCAGTGGCCCAGCCAGAGTCCTGACTTAAATCCAATTGAGAATCTGTGGAGGGAGCTAAAGATCAGGGTGATGGCAAGGAGACCCTCCATCCTGAAAGAGTTGGAGCTCATCGCTAAAGATAAATGGGCAAAAATCCCAGTGGAGACATGCAAAAAGCTGGTCAGCAATTATAGGAAGTGTTTGATTGCTGTAATAGCCAATAAAGGCTTTTCTATTGATTGTTGAGAAGGGTATGAATAATTTTGGACATGCCACTTTTTGTTCAAATGTAAATAAAAGATGAGTAACAATTTTTTCCACAATGTAGCCTCTTGTACATCGTCTTATTATCTTCTGGGAGACGGCTGTGTTATTTCTAATAAAAATAAATAAATAAATAAATAAAAACTTTTTATTACATAAACTTGACTGTATGTAATAATTGTTGAAGGACCAACCAGTCATCTCTACATTTGAAGGAGGCCTCATGCCACAAGTCTCTCAACTGATGGGATGACAATGCTCTCAACTGGAGCACCAGATTCAGGAGAAGCTCTGATTGCTAAAAGTGATAAAGAAAAGTGAGAGAAACTTGGTATCTTGAATGAAAGAGTCACTTTAATACTGTAAACTGGTGTCAGACCTGTTGCTGATCTGCGAGATGAGCACACAACCTCCTCACTGTGTTGGAAACCTCTTGAACTGATGGTCCACCGTGTCTGCCTGAGATTTGGCCATCAGCCTCAAACACAATACTGGTGAAGTAACCGCTGTTCTGCCCTGAATTGACAGAGAACATGATTATAATTTACATATTCCACTTTTATAACCTTTTATAACCTTTTATATTTCAACATTCAATTGTATTTTAATATCCAGTTTACATACTTACGGTAAGTAAAGTAAAGAGAGGCTACTTTTATGGAAACTGACCAAAGCATTAAAATCTAAAATTCTTGCATAGCAAATGAATGCATAAATCGCTTTAGCAGCATACTGGACATTATTTTAATAAAACAACATAGAGCCATATAGTATGACAGTGTTTTACTGCCACATTAAAAAATGTCAAAATCTAAAATTTCAAGAATAAAGTCATAATATTTTGAGAATAAAGTCGAAATATTTAGAGAATAGAGTCGAAATTATGAGAATAAAGTCTTATTTTTTTGAGAATAAAGTTAAAATGTTTAAAAAATAAAGTTGAAATTACGAGAACTAAAAAGTAGCAATTAAAGTTATAATATTTTGAGAGTGATAAAAAGTAAAAAAAATAAATAAATTTTAATTAGAGATTGAAGTCATAATATTTCGAGAATAAGGTTGAAATAATGAGAATAAAGTTGAAATGTTACGAGAATAAAGTCGAAATATTTCAACAAAGTCTAAATGTTTCAAGAATAAAGTAAAAATTATAAGAATAAAGTCAAAGTGTTTTAAGAATAAAGTCAAAATTCCCAGAATGAATTTGTAGCAATTATATTTCGACTTTATTCTCGAAACATTTCTACTTTATTCTCGTAATTTTTACTTTATTTGTGAAACATTTCGAAATTATTCTCGTAATTTCAACTTCATTCTCGAAACATTTCAACTTTATTATCGTAATATCGACTTTATGCTTAAAATATTTCAACTTTATTATTGAATCATTTCAACTTCATTCTCTCAATTTCAACTTTATTCTCAAAACATTTCGACTTTATTCTTGAAATATTTTGACTTTATTCTCAAAATATTTCAACTTTATTCTCATAATTTCGACTTTAATCTCAAAACATTTCATTTTAATTCTCAAAACATTTCAACTTTATTCTCGGAATTTTGATTTTATTCTCATACATTTTGAATTTATTCTCATAATTTCAACTTGATTCTCGAAACATTTAGATTTTATTCTTGAAATATTTTGACTTTATTCTCAAAACATTTAGACTTTATTATCGTAATTTTGACTTTATTCTCGAAACATTTAGACTTTATACTTGAAATATTTTGACTTTATTCTCAAAACATTTAGACTTTATTATCGTAATTTCGATTTTATTCTCAATACATTTCAAATTTATTCTCGTAATCTTTACTTTATTTTTGAAACATTTTTACTTTATTTTCAAAACATTTGACTTCATTCACGAATCATTTAGAATTTATTCTCATAATTTTAATTTAATTCTCGAAACATTTCGAATTTATTCTCAAAACATTACACTTTATTCTCAAAACATTTGACTTTATTCTCAAAACATTTAGACTTTATTCTTAAAATATTTGACTTTATTCTTAAAACATTTACACTTTATTCTCAAAATGTAGACTTTATTCTCGAAACATTTAGACTTTATTCTCAAAATGTAGACTTTATTCTCGAAGCATTTCAACTTTATTCTTAAAACATTTGACTTTATTTTCGAAACATTTAGACTTTATTCTCAAAATTTTGACTGTATTCTCGAAACATTTCGACTTTATTCTCAAAACTTACAATCTATTCTTGAAAATTTTGACTTTATTCTCGAAACATTTAGACTTTATTCTCAAAACATTTAGACTTTATTATCGTAATTTCGACTTTATTCTCAAAACATTTTGAAGTTATTCTTGAAATATTTCAACTTTATTCTCAAAGTATTTCAAATTTATTCTCAAAACATTTAGACTTTATTCTTGAAATATTTTGATTTTATTCTCAAAATATTTCAACTTTATTCTCATAATTTCGACTTTAATCTCAAAACATTTCATTTTAATTCTCGAAACATTTCAACTTTATTCTCGGAATATTGATTTTATTCTCATACATTTTGAATTTATTCTCATAATTTCAACTTGATTCTCGAAACATTTAGATTTTATTCTTGAAATATTTTGACTTTATTCTCCAAAGATTTAGACTTTATTATTGTAATTTTGACTTTATTCTCGAAACATTTAGACTTTATTCTTGAAATATTTTGACTTTATTCTCAAAACATTTAGACTTTATTATCGTAATTTTGATTTTATTCTCAATACATTTCAAATTTATTCTCGTAATCTTTACTTTATTTTTGAAACATTTTTACTTTATTTTCAAAACATTTGACTTCATTCACGAATCATTTAGAATTTATTCTCATAATTTTAATTTAATTCTCGAAACATTTCGAATTTATTCTCAAAACATTACACTTTATTCTCAAAACATTTGACTTTATTCTCAAAACATTTAGACTTTATTCTTAAAATATTTGACTTTATTCTTAAAACATTTACACTTTATTCTCAAAATGTAGACTTTATTCTCGAAACATTTAGACTTTATTCTCAAAATGTAGACTTTATTCTCGAAACATTTTGACTTTATTCTCAAAATGTAGACTTTATTCTCGAAGCATTTCAACTTTATTCTTAAAACATTTGACTTTATTTTCGAAACATTTAGACTTTATTCTCAAAATTTTGACTGTATTCTCGAAACATTTCGACTTTATTCTCAAAACTTACAATCTATTCTTGAAAATTTTGACTTTATTCTCGAAACATTTAGACTTTATTCTCAAAACATTTAGACTTTATTATCGTAATTTCGACTTTATTCTCAAAACATTTTGAAGTTATTCTTGAAATATTTCAACTTTATTCTCAAAGTATTTCAAATTTATTCTCAAAACATTTAGACTTTATTTTTTAAATATTTTGACTTTATTCTCAAAGCATTTAGACTTTATTTTTTAAATATTTTGACTATTCTCAAAGCATTTAGACTTTATTATCGCAATTTCCACTTTATTCTCGAAACATTTTGAAGTTATTCTTGAAATATTTCAACTTTATTCTCATAATTTGAACTTTATTCTCGAAACATTTCGACTTTATTCTCTAAACTTTCACTTTATTCTTGAAAATGTTTACTTTATTCTCAAAACTTTTGACTTTATTTTTGAAACATTTCGACTTTATTCTCTAAACTTTCGCTTTATTCTCAAACATTTTGACTTTATTCTCAAAACATTTAGACTTTATTCTTAAAATATTTGACTTTATTCTCGAAACATTTTGACTTTATTCTCAAAATGTAGACTTTATTCTCGAAGCATTTCAACTTTATTCTTAAAACATTTGACTTTATTTTCGAAACATTTAGACTTTATTCTCAAAATTTTGACTTTATTCTCGAAACATTTCGACTTTATTCTCAAAACTTACAATCTATTCTTGAAAATTTTGACTTTATTCTCGAAACATTTAGACTTTATTCTCAAAACATTTAGACTTTATTATCGCAATTTCGACTTTATTCTCGAAACATTTAGAAGTTATTCTTGAAATATTTCAACTTTATTCTCAAAGTATTTCAAATTTATTCTCAAAACATTTAGACTTTATTTTTGAAATATTTTGACTTTATTCTCAAAGCATTTAGACTTTATTATCGCAATTTCGACTTTATTCTCGAAACATATTGAAGTTATTCTTGAAATATTTCAACTTTATTCTCATAATTTGAACTTTATTCTCGAAACATTTCGACTTTATTCTCTAAACTTTAACTTTATTCTTGAAAATTTTTACTTTATTCTCAAACCTTTTGACTTTATTTTTGAAACATTTCGACTTTATTCTCGAAACTTTCACTTTATTCTTGAAAATTTCAACTTTATTCTCAAAACATGTCAACAATATTCTTGTAAATATTCTTGCGATTTATTCTCAAACTATTATGACTTTAATGTTGTAATTCTAGATTTTTTTGTTTACGTGGCACTTAAACGACTTTGTAATATTGAGACCTGACTTCTGATTTGTATCTGTATGCAAATACCACATAATTATTCAGATAACTACAGAGTCACATATTGCATATTAACTTCACCATTTCAGAATTCTTGTATTACATTAAGGACATAATCTTTATAATCTTTAGAGTCCCAAATGGAGATCAATTGCACATTTTTATTATAGAATCAGATTCATGATTTGTGAAATTAAATTTAGATCTCTATTTGAACAAGTCTGAAAGATTTACAAGAACCTAATGATCCAAAGAGTTGGCTAAAATGATCCATTTATGAATTGTTTGTTGCTATTCTTATGCATATAGTTTACATTTCCTGCAGACTTTTTTAACAGTTTGGAAATGTTATTAAGTTTATTAAATAAAGGGCTCAAGAGAGGTGTAGAAAAGATTAGTTCTCTTGTTAAAATGTAGTCAACATAAATATTTATGCTCAATTAAAGTAGAACTATAGCATTAATATAGTGACATGATCAAACGGAATTGACAAAATCAAAAGCTTAGTGTTACCCAAATCCATTGGAATCACTTCAAGGGTTCTGAGGAGAGTTAGGCTTGAAACAGTTTTAGTTTCTGTTGCTTCTAAGAGGCCTGGCAGGGGAACCAGTGACACAGTTTCTGTACAGTTGACCTTCTTCAGCATTGTTCCATCATAAAGCTGGATGCATGCAAGGCCGGCGCTCACCGTCTAATCAAAATAAAGAGCAACTCAAACTAAAGGAAATTCACACTGGGTCAGTTGCATGAATGTTGGATATAGTATACAAAAAGTGGGGCCCACCATGCCCTCCCTCAGGGGGACAGAGTGCTTCCAAAACTGATCGATTCTGTCACTGAGGCACTGCTGGAGATTTCGGCTCTTCACCACTGACGGACCCCTCTGTTCATAAGAACTCATACATGTCCCATACACATCAGTCTGTAGAGAAATCATAATTCAACATCATTAATATAATGCTAGTGCTCATACTTAATAGAGTCTTTAAATATTTTTGAAAAAAGATTCTTATGCTCACCAAGGCTGCATTATTTGATGAAAAATAGGATAGTAATACAGTTATATATTCTTACAATTGAAAAGAACACGTTTCTATTGTAATATACACTACCAGTCAAAAGTTTCTGAACATAAGATTTTTAATGATTTTAAAGAAGTCTGTTCTGCTCACCAAGCCTGCATTTATTTGATCCAAATTACAGAAAAAAAAACATTTTGAAATATTTTTACTATTCAAAATAACTGTTTTCTATTTGAATATATGTAAAATGTAATTTATTCCTGTGTTCAAAGCTAAATTTTCAGCATCATTAATCCAGCCTTCAGTGTCACATGGTTCAGAAATTATTCTAATATGCTGATTTGCTGTTCAAGAAACATTTATTATTATTATTATCAATATTTAAAACAGTTGAGTAATTTTTTTAGGATTCTTTGACGAATAGAAAGATGGAAAGATTCGCATTTATCTGAAATAAAAAGCTTTTGTAACATTAAACACTATTAAATAAAAGCTTTTTTTAGAAAGAAATCATAGAAATTTACACTTTTATTTAGCAAGGATGCTTTATATTGATCAAAAGCTATGATAAAGTCATTTATAATGTTACAATAGATTTCTATTTCTATTTCACTTTCTGTTCTTCAAAGAAACCTAAAAAAAATTCTATTCAGGTGTTTTCAAAATATTAGAATGATTTCTGAAGGATCATGTGACTGAAGTAATGATGCTAAAAATTCAGCTTTGAAATAGCAGTAATAATAAATTACATTTTAAAATATATTCAAATACAACAGTTATTTTAAATATTTAAAATATTTCAGATTTGTTTCTGTTTTTGCTGTACTTTTGATCAAATAAATGCAGGCTTTGTGAGCAGAAGAGACTTCTTTAAAAAAAAAAACAATCTAAATGTTCAAAAACTGTTGACAGGTAGTGTAATTTAAAATGTAATTTATTATGCTGTGATGCCAATTTTCAAAAATCAATTTAATATACAGATTTGGGGCTCTATTATTATTATTATTATTAGTGTTGAAAACAGTTGTGCTATAACATTTTAGGATTCTTTGATAAACATTTATTTGAAAACTTTAAAGTTTATTTATAAAAGAATTCTTTTTAACAACATATGTCAACTGTATGCAAAAAGTGAGCATATGATTTTATACAAACAGGCGTGCAAAGTGAGTTACAGTTCTTCTCACCTCTCTGACTGTCTCTGTAGCTCGCCCAGAGTGAGAAGTCTGGAACATGCTCAGAATGGACCTCTTGATGTTGAGGGTCCACACCTGCTCAGCCTCCTGTGGGCAGAGCTTTGTGACCTTTCCCCCCTCGAGCCAGAACCGCAGGGGGTTCTTCTCCAATGACTCTCTGAGAAATCAAAACACCAGATGGACCTTCAACCTCTTAACACTCATAGCTCTCTACAGCAGCAATAGTGTGTGATTACCAGTGATGTGGCATCAACTGAATTCTAATGTTATTTAAAATGTTTGTCACCTAATTATTATATCTGACACCTTGAAACATATTATTTATGATTATACCAAATTGCATGCAATTTATTTGTAATAATTGGATGCAAACACAGAAAAGGTCTTGTTAGAAGTATTAAAAAAAAACTTAGATTACCTTATGTTCTTCAAGCGTAGCACCGAATTGTCTCTTTTCGATGAGCTCTGCTTTATTTGTATGTTCCTTAGCTACAAAATATGGATGACAAGATTATTATATATACATAGTTGAAATCAAAAGTTTACACACACCTTGTAGATTCTGCAAAATGATAGTTATTTTACCAAAATAAGAGGGATCATACAAAACGCATGTTATTTTTATTTAGTACTTACCTGAATAAGATATTTCACATAAAAGACGTTTACATATGATCCACAAGAGAAAATAATAGTTGAATTTATAAAAATTACCCTGTTCAAAAGTTTACATACACTTAATACTTAATACTGTGCTGTTACCTGAATGATCCACAACTGTGTTTTTGTTGTTGCTGTTGTTTAGTGATAGTTCATGAGTCCCTTGGTTGTCTTGAACAGTTAAATTGCCTGCTGTTCTTCAGAAAAATCCCTCAAGTCCAACAAATTCTTTGGTTTTTCAGCATTTTTGTGTATTTGAACCCTTTCCAACAATGACTGTATGATTTTGAGATCCATCTTTTCACACTGAGGACAACTGAGGGACTCATATGCAACTATTACAGAAGGTTCAAACTCTCAGTGATGCTCCAGAAGTTAAATGATGCATTAGGAGCCGGGAATGAATTCAAATTTTGGAATCTGAAGATCAGGGTAAATTGAACTTATTTTGCCATCTGGGGAACATGTAAGTACTAAATGAGCAGTACTAAATGAAAAAATATATATTTAGGCAAAATAATAAAAATGTACACATCCTCATTCTCAGTGGTGTAATGTAACGAAGTAATAATAATTCATTACAGTATTTAAGTATTTTTGGGGAGTATCTTAGTTTTTATTTTTCAACCTACTTTTACTTTTACTCCACTATATTTCCTAATTAAAATGTATGCTTTTACTCCGATACATTTCCCAAAGCATATTCATTACTTACTACAAAATAGTCAGAAGTCAGCAACTCATCTCAGTCAGAATTGTGAGATGTAAACTCGCAACTGTGAGAAAAAAGTTTTTTTTTTTTTCTTAATTTTGCAAAACTGTATGAAAAACAATTATCTCACAAAAGCATTGCGTTCTATCTAGAAAGTGTATGCTCACAAAAATATTGGGTCCCACTTTACATTAGGCGGCCTTAACTACTATGTACTTACATTTAAATTAATCATTTGATACAATGTACTTATTGTGTACATACATGTTTTTACATTGTATTTATATATTTTTAAAATCCTATAAGTAATTACATTTGTAATTAATTTTTGCAATTACCACTGTTAAACTATCCCTTACACCCTAACCCACCCTTAAACCTACCCATATCACCAAACCTGTCCCTAACCTTACCCATATCCCACCTTTATAGAAGCAAAAGTGTTTTGCAATGCAATATGACCACATTAAGTACATTGTACTTATTTTTTGATGCAAGTACATAATAGTTAAGGCCACCTAATATAAAGTGTGACCAAATATTGCCTTTCCCTCAAAAACATTTTGCATTTGCACTGAAATTTAGTTTTCTTTCTTTCACCTCTTTATTTCTGTCACACAAAGTTTTTGTGAGCAAACACAAAGTTCATAAACTCATAAAAAGTCAGAATTGTGAATTTTATCTTGCAAAAGTCAGAATTGCGAGATAAAATTCACAATTCAGACTTTTTTCCCGCAAATGCGAGTTTGTATCTCGCAATTCTGGAAATTCTGGCTTTTTTTCCCAGAATTGTGTGATAAAAAAAACTCAATTCTGACTTTTTTTCTCTGAATCGGCTGATAAAAACTTGCAATTGCGAGAAATAATGTCAGAACTGCAAGATATAAACTCAGAATTCTGACTTTTTTTCACAGAAATTGATGATATAAACTCGCAATTGTGAGGAATAATTTTCCTCACAAATGCAAGTTTGTATCTCACAATTCTGGCGTTTTTCTCTGAATTGGGTGATTTAAACTCATAATTGTGAGAAATAATGTCAGAATTGCGAGATATAAACTCAGAATTCTGACTTTTTTCTCAGAAATTGATGATGTAAACTCGCAGTTGTGAGAAATAATTTTCCTCACAAATGCAAGTTTGTATCTCACAATTTTGACTTTTTTCTCTGAACTGGGTGATATAAACACAATTGTGAGAAATGAAGTCAGAATCAGAATAAACTTGCAATTGCAAAAAATAATTTGTATTTACTTGTACTTGTTACTTTTAATACTTAAGTACATTTAAGATAAAAAAAAATACTTTTTATACAATAAATATCACATACTTTAAGACTTTTACTCAAGTAATATTCTAAATGGTGACTTCAACTTATACCAAAGTCATTTTCTGGTAAGATATCTGTACTTTTACTTAAGTATGGCTTTCAGGTACTTTATACACCACTGCTCATTCTATTCAAAAGTTTACACCCCTGGCTCTTAATGCATCACTTTTTCTTCTGAAGTTATAGTGTGAAAAGGTGGAGTCAGTTTTGATCCCTCTTATTTTGGTAAAGTAATTAATATTTTGCAGATTCTGCAAGGTGCATCTAAACTTTTGACTTAAACTATGCATATGTAGAATGACTGATAGAACAGAACATACCTTTAATATTATTTCTGGACATCCTGGTCGGACATCAATGTCAACAACACAGTCCAAAGCTAACTGACTGCCTCCTGATGAAGGACCTTTCCATGCACCGCTTATGGTTGTACTGTATCTATATGTGTGCCTTTGTCCTTTCTGCACATCTGTAAACATAAGTTAGATATATATTGATATTTCTTGACCCAGAAGTGAGTTAAATTAGACAAAACCTTGAAAAATTCTGTTTTAAAACATTGCATATGAATAGCAAACATGTTTATTAAAATTGTTTATATGTATATACTCTTACCTGGGCAAGTAGACTTGCAAAGTTGATCTTGGTGCAGTCTGTGGCAGTCAGCTTGTAAAAAAACATTAACAAGTTAAAAACCATCTTGAATGTATAAGTACTAACACTTAAAGAAAACTTTGTATAGAAACAAACATACTTAACCTTCTATAATATGTAGAATTATCTATTTGCTCTTAGTAATCAAAGGGAGGATATTAAAGAATATGATATTAAACACTTACCACTGAAAAAGATGAGCAACATAATTAAGCAGAGATCTTGGAGAACTAGACAAACCGGAGACATTGCCATAAGTGATTGGATCAAAGTAATACCCTGCACTTCATAGGAGAGACCATTACTAGGAAAAAATAAGCACATAAGTGAATGGATAGATGTTGAGTTAAGCCTTTGTAAAAACCCACTGGACACTCAGACACCAATCACAGGACAGATGCCCACCAGGGGACCATCCAGCTAACAAAATCCCGCAGCATACCAATGGACAGCTTGAACGGAGCCTTTGCCTTCTCATAACATGCTCACGATTTTGCAGGAATTTAGTTAGAGGTTTTGTTAATGTAATTCTTTTATAACATTATCTGCATCACATTTGTACTTTCAAATCCTCCAATTTGCCTCATTCACTTCCATTGTAAGTTTATACTTTTTTAGCATTTAAAACCCCTTTTAATGTTTTATTTCTTTATTTATTTTCTGTGAAATCTTTGATTTTAAAATGAACAACTATAGTTATGTTAGTATAATTTCAAAATAAATACTTACTGGACTGACTGAGGAAAAGTAACTTGATTATCCACACATCCATAATTTTTCAATTAAAGCATCAGATACACTACCGGTCAAAAGTTTGAACTTTTATATATATATATAAGTCAGATAAATGCTTGGTGAGCAGAATTCTTAAAAAAAAAAAAAAAAAAAAAATTATATATATATATATATATATATATATATTTTTTTTTTTTTTAAGAATTCTGCTCACCAAGCATTTATTTGATCATATATATAGCAAAAGCAGTAATATTGTGAAATATTTTTACTATTTAAAATAACTTCTTTCTATTATATATTTAAATGTGTAATATATTTTAATATATTTTACAATGTAATTTATTCCTGTGATCAAATCTACATTTTCAGCATCATTACTCCAGTCTTCAGTATCACATGATTTATTATTAATTATGATGAAATATTTAAAACAGTTGAGTACACTGTTTTTCAGGATTCTTTAAAGAATAGAAGGATTTTTTATACTTTTATTTGGCATGGATGCTTTCAATTGATTAAAAGTGATACTAAACACATTTAGAATGTTACATAAGATTTCTATTTCAGATAAATGCTGTTCATCTAAATGTTCTATTCACCAAAGAAACCTGAAACAATTCTACTTAGTTTTCAACATAATAATAAGTGTTCCCTTCCGGAGGGAACTCTACGCTGCGTCCTGGTGGACACTTTGGGAACTGCCTTCAGCGTGACCGGTTCTGAAACGAGGTATAGAATAACGACAGTGAACTTGACACTGGCCGGCGCCAGCCCGTGACGTCATCAGCAGGTGCCTGCTTAGTATAAAAGCAGGTGCCTGAGAGCACAACACCATCTTTTTGTCTTCAGAGTCCTTCGTTCTAGCGAGTGAGTATAGCGATGCCTAGGAGTAATCTATTTAGGAAGTGCGCGGATCCGTGTCAGAGAAGTCTGACACCTGATGACGCGCACGACCTCTGTGTAATGTGTTTGGGTGTTGAGCACGCGCGCTCCGTTCTTGAGGGAACGGAGTGCGTCCATTGCGAGGGTTTCTCTATGAAGAAACTTCGCTCTCGTCTGGCCCTTTTTTCGAGGGAATCGGGCCATCCATCTACCCCACGCGGCTCCGGCCCCGCGGCAGCTGAGGCTGCTCGGCGGCTGAGGTCCTGGGGTTCTCAGGTGGAGCTGGCTGACGAGTTTGAGAGAGGAGTAACTCTCTCGCGCCCGTCAGCCGGAGATGAGGAGGCGCTGCTAGCGGAAGATGTGTTGTCTCTCACATCTTCCGATCCTGCAGCGAGTGCTCTGCTGGCTTTGAGCCAGGGCGAGCAGGAGGCTGAGATGGAACAAGATGATATCTCTGAGTCCATACAGCCCCCTTGCCCCGCATATGAGGAGCTAGTGTCTGTCATGGACCGCGCGGCTACCCGTTTAGATCTACAGTGGAAGCCCGCTGGGGAAGAGGCCGCTCTGGGCAGGCTGGACGAGCGGTTTCTTCCCGGCTATGACAAGCCAGCTCCCGCGAGCCTCCCATTCCTTCCCGATCTCCATAAAGAGATCGAGAAGGCATGGGACAGGCCATATTCGGCCCGCATTTACCGACATCAGCATGTGAATTATGCTGATGTCGAGGGAGTGCTGGAGCACGGATATGCGTCGATGCCCCCCATCGAGCAGACGTTCGCGAACTATCTCTCGGGGGGAGGGACATCGACCCTCAAGGCTCCGACCCTGCCTTCCAAGCCGCTTAGAGAAACATCGCGGCTGAATAGCAGGGCATTGGTCTGGGGCTTTCCCCGGAGGAGGTGGCCGAGCTGCGCCACACCACAGATCTCTCTCTGAGGGCCACCAAGCAGACAGCGACCGCTGTGGGCAGGTCCATGTCGGCTATGGTGGCCACAGAGAGACATCTGTGGGTGAACCTGGCGGACATCGAGGATAAAGAGAAACGCTAGAGTCTCCTCTCCGGTGCCCCTCACTTTCGTTCGGCCACCTGCCCTTTCTTTCCCCCTCACAAGACTCTGGGGCTGGGCCAATGATGATACTTCAATCTGATGGCCCAGCAGGTGAACTATAAAGACACTTTTTATAAATAAAAATGTTCAACTATGTATGTGTATGTTTCCTTTTTTCTGCCAGCTTTGCTTGGGTGATTTTTATTGCAGTGCTTGAGCTCTTCTTGAGCTCTACTGCCACCAAGTGCCGAGTGTAGCCAGGTCTCCCCTCGTTTAAAAGAAAAACAGTGTGCAGAGACCTCCACTCGTGGAAAATCCCTCATGGGTTAAGCGTTGTCAGGTTTTTAAAAAAAAAAAAAAAACCTCCGCTAAGAGTAAGCTTGGTACAGAAATGATCTAACATACATATACATACAAATATGTAAAAAAAAAAAAAAAAGCCCCGCTTTGAAGTAAAAATCCTATATATTTAGCTGATAGGCCCTTTCTGGGCCTCGCTAAAATTATTCTCTGGTATTGTGACTGAAACCCAATCTGCCAGAACTGAGTGTAGCAGGCCTAGAAGGCCTCCTCTCTGTGATATCCTCTATATAGGGATATATAAATACTTCTTAGCGCTGAATGTAGCCAGGTCATTCTTAGACCTCCATTCATGAGAGCTTTTTTACTGGATTGAGTGTTGCTAGGCTCCCTCTATGTGAGGTATTTCTGTTAAGCCTCCACTTTCCAGAAATACAGGCCGAAAAACACAAGGTTAAAGGCAGCTTGTGAACCCTTTTTCGTGGACCTGTCACTATAAGCGTGGAGTGTAGTAAGGCCTCCCTTCCCTGAGAGGGTGTGTATACCAAGGCCTCCACTCGATAGAGCTTCCTCAGTTGAACGTCGTCAGGCTTGTTACGCTCGAGAGAGCTTGTAACCATTAAAGCCTCCCTCACTGAAAGCTCCGCTTCCGGGTTTTGCTATCGCCCGGGAATAATACAGGTGTTTTCCTCGCGAAACGCTTAGAGCACCTTCTCAAAACCACGTTAGTGGTGTCTGCTCACACAATGGTTTTGAGCATTCCCTAAAATCCACACGAGTGGTAAGTGCACTACAAAAATAGGCACTTTACTAAAATCCATATTTATGGTGAGGATCCCTCCCGTAAAGGCAGGGTCCTTCTTCAAATCCCTCACGGGTTGGACCATGCAGGATAAACCTCCGTGCCCATTCTTTGAGTTGGTTCCAAAACCCTTAAGTTTTTTCAACTCCTTTGATAAGCACAGTGTAATAGGTCTCCCCTCTGTCACAGCCAACAGTACTGAGACCTTCACTCTCACAGTTATAGCAGCTAGCAGGCCCATGAGTGCCTCGCTGACTATTTTTTGGGGGAAGTGCAGTCTTCCACTCACCAAAAACTAGTGTTGTAGGCTTCTCTCCCTGGAGATGTAGTCTCGGAGCCTCCACTACACAGAGCTAGATGATAAATGAGAATTTTTCATTATTGGCGCTGACTGTGAGTATCTGCCTTTTCTTGAGCGTCGAGTGTAGTCAGGCCTCCCCTCGCCTAGAGCGTTTCCTGAGGCCTCCACTCTGAAGAGTTTCCCTAGGGAGAGCGTCGTAGGCCTCCTCTCGTTTTAGAGAGTCTTTCTGCTGAAGCCTCCCCTCTCCAGAAGCTCCGCTTTCAGGCTCTGCTATCGCCTAGAGACTGCAAATCTGGTGATCCTCGCTATGCTCAGGGCACCCATTCAAAACCACATTTTGTGGTGTTTGCTCACGCAAGTCTTTGAGCACTCGCTAAAATCCACGTAAGTGGTAAGTGCACTACTTAGGCACTTCACTAAAATCCATACTTATGGTAAGGTTCCTCCCGTAAAGGCAGGTTCCTTTCTGAAATCCGATACGGTATGGACCACGCAGGGCATTCCTCCGTGTCCATCTTCTGAGTTGGTTTTTTCAAAAACCTTTTAGTTTTTCCAACTCCAATCCAGATAGCACTGCTAGCAGGATTGAGTGTCGATGCCTTTCTGGCCTCCACTCTCCAGAAGAGCTCCAAACGAAGGTAATTCTGTCGCACAGGCTAGTCAGCCTCGCGGATGACCTTCAGGTTTAGAGCGTAGATAGGTCATAAGACCTCCGCTCTCAGAGTTCTTCTTTGCTAAGCACGGAGGTGTGTTAGGCTCCCTCCTTGAAAGCCTCCACTCTCCAGACTCCATTCAGGTAGTACTGTCGCATGGGCTATTCAGCCTCGATGGACACCTGCAGTGTTGAAGTGTAGCAGGTCTTGGGACCTCCACTCTTAGAGTCCTTCTGCTGCTCGCAGAACATTGCCAGCCTGAGTCCTTCGTTGCCTCCAGAGACTCACTAGAAATAGGCGGTCCGACTGCACAGGCTATTCAGCCTCACGGACCACCTCTAGTATTGGGTGTAGATAGGTCACGGACCTCCATCCTTAGAGTTGTCCTCTGCTGGGTGCAGAGTGGTACCAGGCTTCTTCTTTTTACCAAAGCCGCCACTTTGCAGAAACTCCACTCAGGTAGTTCTGCTGCACAGGCTATTCAGCCTCGCTGACTACCCTCAGTGTTGAAGTGAAGTGGGTCACGAGACCCCCACTTTTAGAGTTTTTCTTTGCAAGACACAGAGTGCTTTTCTGGCTTCCTTTGAAGCAGTCACTCCTCTTAACTCCCTGTAGGTTGTTCTGCTGCACAGGCTACTCAGCCTCACTGACTACCCCCAGGTTTTGAGTGTAGAGGTGCCGCGGCACCTCCATTCTTAGAGTTGCACTCTGGAAGGCACAGAGTGTTGCCAGGCTTCCTTTCGGCGAAGCCTCCACTCCTCAGAAATCTCCATAGCCGAGCTAGCGTGGCAGGTCACTGGGCCCCAGCGACTCTCGCTGAAGCAGGGGTGATTTTCCTTCCTGACTCCTCATTCAGTCAGTTTGATCACCTATCCCTCGGCATGGCGGTGTTGGTATAAACGTTCCCAAAGTGTCCACCAGGACGCAGCGTAGAGTTCCCTCCGGAAGGGAACGTCTAGGTTACGTATGTAACCCCTGTTCCCTGAGGACAGGGAACGAGACGCTGCGTCTCGTTGCCATGCCTCGGGCCCTGCTCAGACCTCCGTCCGACAAAAAGATGGTGTTGTGCTCTCAGGCACCTGCTTTTATACTAAGCAGGCACCTGCTGATGACGTCACGGGCTGGCGCCGGCCAGTGTCAAGTTCACTGTCGTTATTCTATACCTCGTTTCAGAACCGGTCACACTGAAGGCAGTTCCCAAAGTGTCCACCAGGACGCAGCGTCTCGTTCCCTGTCCTCAGGGAACAGGGGTTACATACGTAACCTAGACGTTTTTTGAGCAGATTTAAAATGTATTAAAATGTATTTATTAAAAATGATTTCTGAAGGATCATGTGACTGTAGTAATGCTCTTAAAAAATCATCTTTGAAATCAGAGGAATAAATTACATTTTAAAATATATTCAAATCGAAAACAGTTTAAACAGTAAAAATATTTCAAAACTTTACTGTACTTTGTATCAAATAAATGCAGGCTTGGTGAGCAGAAGAGACTTATTTAAAAAGCATTAAAAATCTTACTGTTTAAAAACTTTTGGCTAGTAGTGTATGATACATCAGGTTTTTAAAGAACGTATCTCTCTTTAAAACTTACAATTAAAAAAAGAAATCATAAAACTAAGCATCTAAATATCATCTTATTAAGACATATTGGGTCAATCCGTGTCAGCTCAACCAGAGGTCCCTGGCTCAAATTTTTGATTTTGTTCATATTTATTTTGAAGAAAGATAGACGTGATAGTACCCCTCCACCTAGGAGCGCCTCCTGGTGCTCTCAGAGGAACCTACCCGTAGATTGTAATCATCAATAAGGGAGTGATCCAGGATGTCCCTAGCCGGAACCCAACTTCTCTCCTCCGGACCGTAACCTTCCCAGTCCACCAAGTACTGAATTCCTCGTCCCCTCCGTCTCGAGTCCAGAATGCGACGAACCGAATAAGTAAGTTCCCCGTCTACGAGACGCGGCGGTGGGGGAACAGGGGTAGGCGGGTTAATGGGTGAATGAAAAACGGGTTTAATTTTGGAAACGTGAAAGACGGGATGAATTCTCCTGTACGCCGGAGGAAGTTTGAGGCGGACTGCCACCGGGCTAAGAATCTTGGTGACAGTGAATGGGCCTATGAATTTGGGTGCTAATTTGTTAGAAACGGAGCAGAGCGGAATGTTACTAGAAGAAAGCCACACTTTTTGACCAACGACGTATACGGGAGGCTTAGACCGGTGGCGATCGGCCTGAACCTTGGTGCGAGCTCTCACCTGGAGAAGAGTCTCACAGGCTCTTCTCCAGGTGCGCTGACACCTCTGGACGAAGGCGTGGGCAGAGGGAACCGCGACTTCGGAATTCAGACTGGGAAAAATAGGTGGCTGGTAACCTATACTACACTCGAAGGGTGAAAGGCCCGTGGACGAAACTGGTAACGAGTTATGTGCGTACTCAACCCATGAGAGCTGTTGGCTCCAGGAAGACGGGTTCTGAGAGACCAAACACCGTAAGACCCTCTCAAGATCCTGATTTGACCTCTCAGTCTGCCCGTTGCTCTGAGGATGGAACCCAGATGACAGACTAACACTCGCCCCCAAGAGATGACAGAACTCTCTCCAGAATCTGGAGGTAAACTGGGGACCCCTGTCGGAAACCACGTCAATCGGGAGGCCATGAATGCGAAAGACGTGATTCACGACAGTAGCCGCTGTCTCCTTGGCAGAAGGTAATTTGGGTAAAGGAATGAAGTGGACCGCCTTCGAGAACCGGTCCACTACGGTCAAAACAACCGTGTTGCCCTGGGAGGGTGGGAGACCGGAAACGAAATAGAGTGCGATATGGGACCAGGGTCTCGAAGGGACCGACAGCGGCTGAAGTAACCCTTCTGGGGGACGATTGGAAGTCTTAGCACACGCGCAGACTGAACAAGCCAAAACAAAATCTCGGGTATCGCGGGCTATAGATGGCCACCAAAACCTCTGTCTAACTAGAAACTTGGTACGATTGATTCCTGGATGGCAAGCCACGTTGGAACAATGGGCCCACCGGATAACGTCTGACCGTAATCTCTCCGGCACAAACAACCGACTCGGTGGTCCCCCGGGCGGGGGCGTTACCCCTTCTAAGGCTGCGCGGACCTTAGCTTCCACCTCCCAAGTGAGAGTAGAAATAACAAGTCTCTCCGAAACAATACGCTCGGGAGTGGAAGGGCGTTCTGAACGATCGAAAACACGAGATAACGCGTCGGGCTTGATGTTCTTAGACCCTGGGCGATAGGAGATGGAAAAATCGAAACGACCAAAAAAAAAAAGAGCCCACCGAGCCTGCCTGGAGTTGAGACGTTTGGCGGACCTGATGTACTCGAGGTTCTTATGGTCGGTCCAGACGATAAAGGGTACCCCCGAACCCTCTAACCAGTGATGCCACTCCTCCAACGCTAACTTGACCGCCAACAGCTCTCTGTTACCAATATCGTAGTTTTGCTCGGCAGTGGACATACGATGTGAAAAAAACGCGCAAGGGTGCATCTTGTCGTCCGAGGAAGAACGCTGGGATAGAACCGCACCTACCCCCACCTCTGACGCGTCAACCTCCACCACAAACTGGCGTGTGGGATCAGGGGCAACAAGAATGGGGGCCGAAACGAAGCGGCTCTTGAGGTTGGAGAATGCAGCGTCAGCCGCATCCGACCACCTGAACGCCGTTCTGGAGGAGGTTAAGGCAGTCAGAGGCACGGCTAGTTGGCTGAAATTACGAATGAAACGTCGGTAGAAAATGGCGAACCCCAGAAACCTCTACAGGGCCTTGCGGGAATCAGGGGTTGACCAATTCACCACAGCCTTAACCTTGTCGGGGTCCATGCGTATTCCCTCGGACGAAACGATGTACCCTAGGAATGGAACAGACTGTGCGTGAAAAACGCATTTCTCCGCCTTGACAAAAAGCCCATTCTCTAGCAGCCTCTGGAGCACTCGCCTGACGTGCTGAACGTGTTCCTGGAGAGAAGAAGAAAAAATCAATATGTCGTCCAGGTAGACATAAATGAACTGATCGACCATATCTCTCAGCACGTCATTAACGAGGGCCTGAAAGACCGCGGGCGAGTTGGACAAGCCGAAGGGCATGACCAGATATTCAAAGTGCCCCCTGGGGGTGTTAAAAGCGGTCTTCCACTCATCCCCCTTCCTAATGCGGACCAAATGATAGGCATTGCGCAAATCCAATTTAGTAAAAATAGAGGCTCCCTGTAACCTCTCGAAGGCTGAAGACATCAAAGGCAAAGGATAAGTATTCTTTACCGTGATGTTATTCAGCCCTCGGTAGTCAATACAAGGTCGCAGGGAGCCATCCTTCTTTTTGACAAAAAAGAACCCTGCCCCCGCGGGTGAAGAGGAAGGACGAATGAGCCCGGCTGCCAGAGAATCAGAAATATATTTCTCCATGGCCTCCCTCTCAGGAGCAGAAAGTGAGTATAACTTGCCCTTGGGCGGAGACGTACCTGGCAGTAACTCTATAGCACAGTCATAGGGACGATGCGGAGGGAGAGAAGCGGCTCTGGACTTACTGAACACTTCCTTCAGGTTGAGGTACTCCTGGGGCACGTTTGACAGGTCCACTGACTCCTCCTGCAACAAAGAACAAGACACAGATGGACAGGCAGACATAAGACAATTGGAAAAAACAGGTCTCCCCCACGAAGAGACGGAATTCTGGCCCCAGTCCACTTTGGGGTTGTGGTGAGCCAACCACGGGTGCCCCAGCACGACCGGAATCAAAGGAGAGGTGGTGAGGAGAAAGGCGATCTCCTCCCTGTGGTTACCGGAAGTAACCATAGTGATGGGCACCGTGGTGTGGGTGATGCATGGAAGTGATTGTCCATCTAAGGCGTTGACAGATATCTTGGACTGGAGTGGAATGATGGGAACCTGAAGCAGAAGGGCAAAATCACAGTCCATAAAATTACCTTCTGCTCCGGAATCCAGTAAGGCCTAGCAGTTCTTGAAGTGGGTTGCCCACTGAAGTCTCACCGGGAGGAGAGTCATGGACGATGGGTTGCTATGAGAAAGACCACCCGACAGTAACCCACGTTCTACTGTCGGGCTTTGTCTTTTAACGGACAGTTAGCTAGGAAGTGTCCCGCCGAACCACAGTACATGCAGAGCCCCTTTGATCTTCTACGATCCCTCTCCTCCCGGGAGAGCCGAGCTCTACCGACCTGCATGGGTTCTTGATCGAACGCGGGGCTGACCGTGTTGCCCGTCGCGTTGATGGAATGAACAGGAAGCTCCGGCGGTGAAGAGAGACGCTTCAGCTGATCGCAGCGCTGGAGGCGGGAGTCCACCCGAAGGGCCAGGGAAATGAGTCCATCTAAGTCCACAGGAAGCTCGAGGGTGAAGATCTCTCTTTGAACACGGTCAGCCAACCCATGCAAAAACATGTCCCACTGCGCCGCCTCGTTCCACTTGCACTCAGCGGCCAGTGTGCGGAATTCAATGGAGTAGTCAGATACGGAGCGATCCCCCTGTCGTAAATCCGCCAACACACTGGCCACCTCGCGTCCCATGACGGCGCGGTCGAAAACCCGTCTCATTTCTTCTGACAGCGTTTGGAACGAGGCACAGCAGGGATGTCGATTCTCCCACACTGCCGTCCCCCGCTGAGCGGCCCGACCAGAGAGTAGTGTTAACACCAAGGCCACTTTCGACTGCTCTGAAGCGAAAATGATGGGCTACAGTGAAAAATACATAGAGCACTTAGTTAAGAACGCTCTACAAAGATTAGGCTCACCCGTGTAGACTTCTGGCGTGGGTAGGCGGGGCTCGTTGTTGGTACTGCGAGCCTCCGGAGCGGGCGGGGGAGGCGGTGGTGGGGTGGGCGCAGTGGGCAATGTCAGTTGTTGAATCTGGGTGGTGAGCTCGGATACCTGCGTCACCAGAGCCTGAATGGCACGTCCTGTAGTCAGCATCTGTTCCTCTTGAAAATCCATCCAAGCATTGGTGGCCGACAGGAAATTTCCCAGCGTGGGTGCATCAGCTGAATCCATAATTGGTCAGATCGTTCTGTCAGGTCTGTGAGAACAGAGAGACAGGATTCACAAGCGTGATGCAAGTAAAACAGTTTATTAAGGAACAGAGTGAAGAGAGATAGGTCAGATGGCTGGAGAGTGCAGGTACTGAAGACTGGTGACGCAGGATCAGTGGACAACCCAGGCGGAGATCCGGAGCAGAAGCGTCAAAGCCCAGACGAGCGAAATCCAGCAAAGGGAGACCAGGAGGGAAACAGGAACGATCCGAACTGGAAACAACACCAAACGATCTGACAATGGGGACAGGACAGAGCTGATCTTAAATAGAGGTGGTAATGAGCCGCAGCTGAATCCGATCAGCTCGAGACAAACAGCCACACCCACACACACACACAGACACCTGCGCGACACACACACACACAC
The DNA here is from genome assembly GCF_049309525.1 of Garra rufa. Classification (NCBI taxonomy): domain Eukaryota; kingdom Metazoa; phylum Chordata; class Actinopteri; order Cypriniformes; family Cyprinidae; genus Garra; species Garra rufa. The sequence goes on from NC_133370.1 coordinate 41,480,425, forward strand.
ACACACACACACACACACACACACACACACACACACACACACACACACACACAGCAAAAGAGGAGAAAGTGATCTCATAAACCGTGACAACTTGACTCTGAATCTAAAATTGCCATTTTGACCTCCCTCTACAAAATAGTGGATTACTAAATATAAAATATTCATCTATGGTATTTAATATTTTGGCTTTCATCACTATACACGTCTATCTTACCTCAGAATGAATATTAGAAAAATCTCAAATTTAAGCTAGAGAAGTTTTTGAAATTTGGTTGATTTGACACGGAATGGCCCTGCTTTATTGGTAAAAATAGAGTGACAACTGAATACCTTTAGTCTTTATTACTGTTCTTTACTGCATCTCAGGTATTTGTTCCATAATATCGTATGTCATACTACATGAGCCATTAAGAGTATAATACTCAAAAAAAACAAAAACTTGCAAACTTTTATTGGTTTATTTTACTAATATCTCATATGTCAGGTTTTACAGGGTTAAATCCTTTAGTATGAGTAATAGTAAGATATTTTAAATAGTCTATACATTAGACACAAGTTAACTGAGAACCTTTAAGGAAAAGAAAGGTTTGTCCACACTCTCAAGTACATTTTACTGGCACCATCTGCTGGGCTAGCTGTGCAGTTAAGGGTCAGTTAAGGGTGCCTGGGAGTAAAACAAAAACGTCTTGAGTGCAAGTGCAAAATTTTCTTAATCAGTAACTTTTTTATTTTATTTGCAGACCTTAGTTTTACTTCCTAAAACAAACGTCAACATAAGAAACAAAGTTGCATAAATATTGTAACTTTTCTCAAAAGAATATTGTATTGTAATTGTGTCTAATATTGTGAACCCAACGTGTGTCTGTATGTGTGTTGTGCACCATGAATTACACAGACAAACACACATAAAGCAACTATGCAGCCATTATATTCACTGACCTACTAATACCATATTCCATCATTCCTTTCATTCCTCCACAGCACTTCCTATTTTTCCACTGCACCTTTAAGTAATATGTTGGACAAAAAAAGGGAGGAGGTCATCATGCATGATTCACAGCATCTGTTGGAGCTTTTAGGTTGCCCTACTTTATATGTAGTGACTGTAAATCGCGTGATCCTGCTGTGTTTTGCATGGCTAGTTGTTCTGTGTAAAATACTCTTGACGCCAGACTCCATCTGGTCTTTGGGTAAGCGATTAAAAGGCCTGTATTGATGGCCTTAGTCTAATCTAAATTCATTATGCGCCGGTTTATGCATAGTGGATGTTGTTTGGAAACTGCAGGAAAGTGGAGGATTTATGTTTTAGGATTAGAATGCCACTTCAGAGATCTTCAGACATCTTCTTGAGAGATGAATGGGTGTAAATGGGGCGTGTCGTGACCAGCCCCTATCTTTGGCGTAAACTGAAAAGAAATAGCCTAAAAAAACAAGAAACAGACCAAACATTGAATTCCATGAACTAAGCACTGCTTGTCCACGAGGGCTGGCTTGCCTTGTAGATTAAGTTCCTATGGACTTATCAAATATCAAAATGAAGTGTACGCAGTCTTCCACTTCTTCATTCATAGTATGTCACCAACTGATAAGAATTAATTTGAGTGACGTTAGATGTGTTATTATCCCAGTCCTATCTTAAACTCCAGAAAGGTCATTATTCAATTATTTTGGCTTACTATTATATGGTCTATGGTCCACGCCCGTATTGCGCGTCAGTCACCACGTCACTTAGTGCGTGTTGGTCTTTGGCGAAATTACAGATCGTACTACGGCAAAGTTCGTGTATGTGTGTCGATTAAGGTCGTGAAGTTGCTTGGTAACCTTCCTGGAGCGTCCTGTCACGCATTATAATTAATATTCATGAGCTCGCCGTGATTCGTTTATTCGCGTTCTGAACACCGCCTACTCACCCAGATCTGACTTTCAGCCAATCCGTGGAGAGTACTCAGAGAACGGCGCGTTACGTAATAAATATTCATGAGCCAATCCTTCCTCGTAGTAGGATCACTAAACTCGCTACCGGGGGCGTGGCGTGGGCTTTGCCGGTTCTAGCAGCAGACACAATGAAACGAGGGGCAATGTAGGACACCACGTTGGGGCTTGAAACGCAGACACGCCGGTAGCGTATTGTTTTGTTTTAAACTTCTTTTCGGATATTTTTTATCGTTTATTTCACTTGTTTTGTTTGTGTTTACTGTAGATAGATAGCAGAGGCCGCTGCTGATGAGAAAAAACGAGTTGAAAGTCTTTGGAGAAGAACCGAACGGGCTCAGGAAACGAGGCTTTCCATCATAAGTTTTGCTTTGTCGTTCAACGCAGTCGCGATAAAATGTCGTTCGCCTATTCGGATTATCTGGCTGCCGAGTGTCTGGTGTCGATATCCAGCGGTCCCGTCCTCCATCGACCCACCCCGGTGTCTGGTGCAGCTCAGGCCCCTCCTCGGGGCCTTCCTGCCGGGGAGCCAGACGGGTCGAGCGAGGACAGGGAGGTACGGGAGACGCTCCGGTTAGAGGGGGCCAACATGATGACGGTGGCGGAGATCCTCACCGACCTGCATGGCAAGTTTCGTCCTATGTCGGCCTACTCCGAAAGCAGCAACTCGTCATGCGGAGAGAGCGGCTACACCACGTTGTCTGACTCCACCACCCCAACACCAACCATGACCCCCTCTGCAACCCCTGTCCCGGGACAGTACAATAACACCCCTCAGCAGATTTGGGGAGGAGGGGGCGCACCCCGCTCCCCCACCAAGCGTCACCCCTGTACTTTCGACGGGTGTGACAGGGTGTACGGAAAATCATCCCACCTGAAAGCGCATATCAGGACCCACACAGGTAAGCTGGAGCACATGGGAGGGGATGGTGGCTATAATGCTGCATTTATCATTTTGTATTCATTCGAATGTATACAAACAGAATTTTACTGTTAAAAGTACTCTATCTATGCGAGTATAGCTCTATATTTAACCTTACGCATTTATAAATACGCACAGTATGAAATTAACGTTATAGTTTTACAAACTGCTCACGTTGCGTGTATAGGTTTCAAATTTCACTGTTAGATAACCAGATTATGGAGAGTTTTAACCACCGCCTGTGTTTTATTATAGTTCTGGGTTAGAGTAACTTTTAATTATCGGCCGTTTGTTTGTTGACTGTCAGGGGCTCCTTCTGTCAACTCTAACCAACGACCCTGGATAGAGACATTAAAAGTGATTTTGTGGATAATAATGTAATTCACTACTCGTTAGTTTAACAAAAGAGTGGAAAACTTCCAACTGTGGCCTCCGAACAAAGAAAGTTTATGAACAAAGGAAGGAGCGCGTGAGGGAGGACCGAGTATAGTAGTGTAGTGACGAATCTCATATTTGCATATGAACGGCGCTCGGGCACAGAACGCTCGTGTGCGCGCCCGTTTACGCGCAGGTTCCCATTTAAATGCACTTTCTGTTATTTGACTACAGCTAAAAGGGCTATTTAAGCCACACACCTGGCCTCTCTTCATGGGGCCTTTACAAATGGTCTATTACCAACTGTATTTGTTCATGAATTGAAGTGGTACTTGGAGAAAAGGTGATAGCTTGAATGGCAAGCAAAACTAGTACACTACCCTAAGAAATCTTTAGTAGCCCACGGTATACTAATGATATACTAGTACACTGATAAACATTAGTGCAGTAGTTCGTACACTCCCAGAATACATCATCTAGTATGGTACAAATTAAAGGCTAGTACACTAATGAAACACTAGAGGTGCATTCCATTCAACCGTAATAAGTGCCCTGTGAAGTTGACTTTACGGGGTATTCTGCCATCTTATGTGAGTTTCCAATCTCAAGAGAGTCCCCCAAATACAAGCCACATCTACACGTTATGCATATTAATACAAAATGTGCGTGACTGCAAAGAAAAAGCATGAATGTTGACTTTAAGTGTTTTCAGGTATATTTTATGTTTCATGTGTTTGTAAAACAAAATTAGACTTTGGAGTCCTATTAAGTACACAATAATGACTATTAATGAAGCACAACAAATTACAGCTACAAAAACTATCCCCAAACAGTTTCTCTTAAAGTCCCCATGAAATCAAAATTAAAGTGTTTGGCTTTTAGTATGAATATGTTAGCCTAGATAAGCTAGTGTGCTCCAAAGCAATACAGGATGTAAGCATTCTAAACTTGCAGTTGCTAACTTCCACCAATATGGATCAACAATTTAAATGACATCACCCTGCACTTCAGCTTCTCATCAGAATTTATGTCCAATTAAATGCTCTCTTGAATCTGAAGTGTCCCGCCCCCTACACTACAAATAGATGCTGAAACTGCAACTGAAATTGGTCACTTGTTCACAAAATTTGTTTTTTTCTGTTCGGTGAATGGCATGAAGTGCACTATAGGGATGGGGAACGACGCAGTGTAAATATTGTTTCCATCGGGGTGAAAGAAGTCTGGTTTCACACACACACAATCTGCTCCGGTCCAGGGGTCCGTTCTTCGTACGTCGCTAACTCAGTTAGCTGGAATGGATTGTTGTGGATTTGTCCTGATCTTGGATTGTTTCGCTCTTCGATGCGCATCTCGGACTTGCTGTCATAGCAACAGGTCCGTAAGCTTAAACCTGCTCGGGAGCAGGTTTATTTCATGTAAACAGGATTTAAGCTGCGCTCCTGGCGGGTTATGATTGGTTGAAATGGCGAGGTCACATCTGATTGGTTAAAGAGCACGACTGACGCGTACTGACTCACGTGGGAAAAGAAAAGTATCTTGCAAGGAAAGTGTAGAAAATAATTACAACGACTCACACGAATGATGACCACAGCTACACACACACACACACACACACACACACACACACCACGATGTCGAATACGGCTTTACAGAGCTCAAACTAATTTAAACAAAACGCTATTGGCTATTAAAAAAAGGGGGCAGGGCTGTTTGATATGTCTCGCCCTATCTTCTTGTTTTAGTTAAAACTACATCAACCTATAGAATAACGCAGGTTGTTTTAAAGGGATAGTTCACCCAAAAATGAAAATTTGATGTTTATCTGCTTACCCCCAGGGCATCCAAGATGTAGGTGACTTTGTTTCCTCAGAAAAACACAAATGAAGATTTTTAACGGAAACCGGTGCAGTCTGCCAGCCATATAATAGCAGTGGATGGGCACTTTAAAAGTAAACAAAAACATGCACAGACAAATCCAAATTACACCCTGTGACTCGTGACGATACATTGATGTCCTAAGACACGAAACGATCGGTTTTTGTGAGAAACTGAACAGTATTTATATCATTTTTTACCTTTGATACACAGCCATGTCCATCTGTCATGAGCACGAGCTCAGCATCCGGCTCGTTACGTGTGCACGCGCTCTGGCGTAGAATACGCAAACGTCGTAAGGGGAAATCAGTGAAAAGTCCCAGATGAGTTTGCGAAAGCAAACGTAATCTTTTAGCTTTAAATCGGTTTGAACAATCAGGATAAGCACAAGTAATTACCATTTTGAATAGCCGCTATACCCACAATCTCTTTGCTCTGTGTAAACAATGAGTGTCGTATACACGCGACAGATCGCTTCCGGCGTTTGCGTATACTACACCAGAGCGCTACACATGTCACGAGCCTGATGCTAAACTCGTGCTCAGGACAGATGGACGTGGCTGTGTATCAAAGGTAAAAAATTATATAAATACTGTTCAGTTTCTCACAAAAACCGATCGTTTCGTGTCTTAGGACATTAATGTATCGCCACGAGCCGCAGGGTGTAATTTGGATTTGTCTGTGCATGTTTTTGTTTACTTTTAAGGGTCTGGTGCCCATCCACATCCATTATTTGCCTGACACACTGCATCGTTAAAAATCTTCGTTTGTGTTCTGCTGAGGAAACAAAGTCACCTACATCTTGGATGCCCTAGGGGAAAAGCAGATAAATATCAAATTTTCATTTTTGGGTGAACTATCCCTTTAAAGCTCTTCAGTGGACCTTCAAATAAAATTACTTTAAAAATATATATTTTGTAACTAGAAAACAAACAGATAAGTTTTGTAATTTTTGGAATACGATAGGTATGCCTTATAGCAAGGTGGCAGTTGGAAGCTAGAAATAGTAGAAAGACCGCAGTACATGCGACAGTGTTAGTGAATCCAGAGGCAGAGGCTTTGGTGATCATTCCCTATTTGGTTATTTTATTATGGGGTGTAACTTGTAGTAGTATCTCCGGATGCAGTCAGATACTGATGTTCAGTTCGAAGTGCTTTGGCAATGGCACAGAGAAGTCAAAGTGGAGAGGGAGTTTTACCCACCAGTCATTGCGCATCCCTTTAGCACTAAAAAAAGTTTGGATAAAATAAAGCTGAGTTGAGGCACCAGCATTATTATTAAGTTCAATTAGTCCCACATGTGGGATATGAAGTGCATCAGAGGCAACATTTGCTGTAATTATTGTGATTATGGACAAAAGACAAAAACATTGTCATGTTGTCATATTAAACATGGCAGCAGACCATTATCACTCAGTTTAGCGCTTTAAAATATGACCATTTATTTGAATTAAATGTGTAATAAATGTACATGTATGTACATTTTAAATGTAATATACACATTAATTTTAAATGAATATTTGTGACCCTCTACCACTAATCCAATCTTAAGTCAAGTTCTATGGAGATATTTTGTAAATTTCCTACCGTAAATATATCCAAACTTAATTTCCGATTAGTTAATTATTAATTTGGACAACTTTAAAGGTGATTTCCTCAGTATTTTTTTTACACCCTCAGATTCCAGATTTTAAAATAGTTGCTTGTTTATTTAGCTTTTAGATGTTGTTTAAATTCCATTTAAAAAAAAATTGACCCTTATAACTGGTTTTGTGGGTCAGGGTCACATATGGTAATTGTTATTTATTTACATAAGTATTTAATGTCGTCATACCTCATACACCTTTAACATGCATGACTGTATATACATTTCACCTGAGTGTGATGATGTTAAAAGGTGTTCAAAATTACACATTTTGTCAAGTAAAGTGGACTTCAAAAGATATCCAGTGCTCAAGGAGCAGTAAGCACTTCATAGGCCTCTTGTCAACTGGAAAAAAAATGACTAAAAACAAAAGTTGTTTTAAGTTGGCTATTTTGCCATCCAACACACTTTTTAGTTGTGGTATACATCTAAATTACATGCACACTAGTGTTTTAAAAAAAAAAAAAAACTAATTAGAATATAGTAATAATAAAAATAAAGATGTAAAGTTATTGTTATTCTTATGACAGTAATAGCCATACATTGTAAAACAATTACACTAAAATAAATAAAAATGAATGTTTTATAGGTATATAAAACAGCAGGGAACTTACAATAACTTCTTTTCTTAATTTCTACACTTGAAAGAGATATTTTGAATTTGGACTGCGCTAACGTTACCCATGTAAAACGGTAGCTGTCAGTAATTCATACTGCAATTTGGTGCTTTTATTTTGACAGAAAACTCCAGCTTCATTGTAAACAGGCTTACAAAAAAAAACATACAGTAAAATGGTGTAATGATCTGCCTCGAAATTAAAGTTAAAATGCATTCCTAAATGCGTGCTAAATTCACTGCACATGCAATAAACAAGTTTTTGCATTTTTATTTACTGTAAACAGAAACGTTGTTAGTCGTGGAAAACATCAGATTAAGAGGTGATTGCTTGAACAAAGTGAAGCAAAAACAGACTTGATGAAGGGATTAAGGTAGTGTTGGGCGATATGCTCAATTTTCATATCGTCCTATCGTCAGCCTGTGAGATCGTCGATACACGATACTATTGTGCTAATTTATTTAATAATATGTAAATGTGTCAATATGTAATAAAGTCCTTATTCGTTTTGTAAGGGTAGTGCATGTGACTTGTGACACAGTTGTGCGTGTACAGAGCGCTGACGGTAGTTCTGCCAGAGTTTACTTTCGTTTTCATTCTCTGCTATCTTCAGGGAGCGGTAAATGTGCGTGTGTGAATGTAAATTAATGTATCTTTCTTTACCTGTCATATTGCGATAATGTTACCGCTGTATGTCTGATCTTTGTCATCAGTTCATGTTGTAGTTCAGTTCATATAGAATGTGGAGAAGCGATGTGCGTGTAATTCACGTGTATATGTTTAGCGCCGTTTTATCGCATCGTAATTCTAGGTAACGCATATAGGTGTTACTGAGGTGAATGTTTATGTTTACTATATACAGACGGATTCTGATATATTGTATTTATTTCAGCCTAAACCACATTTTACTACCTCTGTTATCCTAATGACTGTCACTTAATCTATGTACACTGTATGATGAATAAATCTCTTACCCATTTTGCTTGTGTTTATACCGCGGCAAGTTTCTGAAGCATCCTAGAACCGACTCTCCGCGCTGCATCGCTAAAGTTAGGTGCCTTTTTGACGGATAATGATAATTATCGTCAAAGGCATCAGCAACAGGCGATATCTCTGACTATCGTCGATACACGATACTATCGTCTATCGGCACAACCCTAGATTAAGCCATATTGTGTTATCGGTTTTAGTTCGTTTGGCACGTACTGTGCCAAAGCATAATGGCCCAATTCACAAATTTTAAAGAACTTTTATGTTAGAATATTTTTAAAATTGCTGTCTGAGGTTCATCAATTTGTATGCTTTATATCTAAAATGGTAAATAGTGCAGGTGCCATGCCATTGCTAACTTTATAGTGCACTTGTGCATTTTATACACTATTAGTATAAGAGTTGTGGATCATCCCTGTTTTCTGTCCAGGTGAGAGGCCCTTTCCATGCACCTGGCCCGACTGCCAAAAGAAGTTCGCCCGTTCCGACGAATTGGCCCGACACCTGCGTACCCACACCGGCGAGAAGCGTTTCCTGTGCCCGCTCTGCGACAAGCGTTTCATGCGCAGTGACCACCTCATCAAGCACGCTCGCCGGCACCCCAACTTCCACCCCTCCATGATCAACCGCAAAGGTTTGGCTCAGGGATCCGCTCCGACCCAGTCCATCATCACCGCCGCCACCTCCTCCTCAGAGTACGCCAGCACTGCCGTGTAGACGCCCCCTCAAAGGGGACCCCTGTCTTCTGCACTGTGACCACCTTCTCTCGGACGCTGCAGCTTGACTCGATCACCGTGCATGCTGGGATCCTCTTAAGCTCAGTCCTCACATCCACAGGCCAAAAATGAAGAACTTCACCACGTCTTCCTCCCAAACCCCTTAGCCCAAACAGTGACGACCAAAACGGGCGAGAGGGACACAAACGCTCAAGCACATTCCCGAGTCGCGTGATTAAACGATCGCATGACCGACAAGTGATGCCGAACGCAAAATTGCTCTTAAATCGCTTGCTTTGGGTGGAATAGATTCATCGGAAAATTGTGTAAAATACTTTTTCGGATGCATGCAGACGAAATGGCCACCAGCGGTAGCACAATAATTTTCATGGGTCGTCTTGGTGTATCACTTGTCAGCCATGTTTTAGAATCCTAAAAAGGATGCGTCACAGTTTAAGGGAAAGTTTACCTGTTCTTTGTCTTTTTACAGTCGCTCTATCATCAAAATGTTCACAAATCTGTCTTTTTGTATAGCCAGAATGGCGAATCCTTTCTGGTTTTGCATGTGCACACATGCTGTATGACATAATAGCCAGAATTAAGTATTTGTGTGTTACTCATGTGCAGTGACCTTATGCATTCTTAAACCTCGTTGGCTTTGCTAAACTTTTAAGTTGTGATGTCAAGATGAATATGATTCTTGACTCCCTCTAAAACCAAACATTGATTTAACCGAAATGGCCAGTGCGTTTCTTCTGGGTAGATACACTGCCTGTAATGCCGCATTTCCACAGCTTTCCCTACTGAAAATCGTAATAAGTTATTGTCATCTTAATTTTCTTTCAATTAGTAGTATCAGCATGGCAACTGAAACAGTCATTTCTTTTAATTAATTAATATTATTAGACCATGCATTTATTACTATGTTATTATTTTCCGCTTGGAGGAACTCTTTTGTTTGTTCGTGTAACGTTGACATGTTGGTACATGTAGCAATGTGTTTAATAGTAATGTGGATACGTGTAGATAAATATCTATGCTTGCAGCTTCAATGGTAAAGATGTTATTATATGAACTACTAGAAGTAATACACCTTATATTGTGTGTGACAGTACACGCTTGAATAGAATAGTGCTGCTTGTGTGCGAATGTTTGCGCATTGCATTCGTGTGTGTGTGTGTGTTCACACAGGAGAGTCGGGAAACGTTCTCTCTCCGAAACTGTCCCGCTTGTGGACCTCTTACAACTATCTCAGAGAACAAAAAAACACATCAGGAAACTCAGAAAGCCTTAAAATCCTTTGACTTGTTTTGCACCATTGTTTACTGTCGGATATTTTCTACAGGTATGCCGTCAGGCCTCGTTCTTCTCGACTAAAGAAATACACATGCAATATTGCACTTTTTTCTTACTGGTATTGTCAACGATGCTAGTCGTCTGCTAGTGTGATGGGTTTCACTGTATAGATGCTACTGCATAGTGCTCAACTAAAACGAACACTGTGGAAGGCGATAAAGACCTGTCACAATAAATCAATACATTCGTCTAAATGTGCACCTTCGTTTGAGTGCTTAAACCAGTGTGAGGAAAATGGACTTGATTTTTGTAAACTTTAGTGAACTTTTCACTTTCGTTTGTATTTTGCTTTACATTTGGAGTGTAACGGATACGACAGATCTGCTCGCAGTTCGTCTGGTCTCAAAACTACAGCTGTTTTTAATGGTTCGCCGTACCATTTCCTAATCATGCAATATTCAGAGCGCTTTAGGTAACTGCTGGCAGTAATCTGAAGCGTGATGACAACTGATAAGTTCTCAACCACATTAACAAACCAAACCTGAACAGTATATAAGACTCTGTCAGTTCTGTAGCTCATGAAATGATGTGTTCCTCACAATTCTTGTATGTCTGGCCGGGATTTTTGTCTTTTTCTTTGTTGTGTCGTCTTTTAGTAGTTGTTTTCCTGTAGCGAGCCGTCTCTGGATCTGTTGACGGCATCAATGGTACACTGTGTTAGGCTGCGGCGGGCTTTGTGTGCGATTCTCGACAGACTGAGACCTTTGTGATCGCGTCTTTTGATTTTCACTCACAATGCCCCCTTTTAGCGATCCGGGTTCAACTTTGCATTCGATATCCCTCCCATTGTACTCGCCACGTTTGCAGCTAGTACTCTGGACAGCCATCACAAACCACTGGATCAAGTCTTGATTTTTATTGTTTTGTGTGTTTTGTGGTCTTCAATTTCAGTTACTATCTTTTGTATTTGATTTGATGTACTGGAAAGTTGTTTTCTTATGCTTTGTATTGGTTTACGTACTGTAGATGTCTATAAACATAGCTTTCTAGATGGCTTAGCAATCGTATAGCGGAGAAACTGCGTATTCCATAGTTCCTTCGGGAGAAATGCTGCATCGTTTGCTGTGTTCGAGGCATCTGACCTCTGCGGGTCAAACTCAAGTGAACTGAGATGTGTATGTGTGAGTGCGGCTGCTTTTAATCATGATGCTAGATTGAGAATATGTAGAGTGACGACTTTATTTTGAGAACTGCTTTGTTGCTTGGTGTACAATCTAGATCTTGTCCATCAGTTTTGACACACTAAAATGATTATGCACTGATTGGCGGATTGTCTGTAGCGATCACACTAAAGGATGTCTGATGAGATCTCCTGAGGTCTCGGTCTACAGCCATGCCTCATATCAGTGAACCGATGGGTTTTGTCAATACAAAAGCTTCCATGTTTCTCCTCAGGTGATAAAACGTAATGCTGAAAACCTCTGTCCTTCATGAGTGGGACCTAATCTTAAGCGTTCTTTTCATTCTTTGTTTTGCTTTATTCTGCCATTTGTTTTTATTTATTACATGCTTTTGTTTTGGTGTGCTTGAAAATATCTTTTTTTTTTTTTTTTCAGTACTTTATTTTATGGTATGAGACTTGATTAATATTTTGATTTGATTCGTTGTTTGCCTCCAACAAAAACAAACTAAAAACCTTCCAGTGCTTTTTAAATAATAAATAAATGGATTAAGAATTATTTTGTGTTTTGGTGTTTATTACTTTTAAATGAGAATACTTAAACTCATCATATCATGTGTCCTCAAGTACATACAGGACATTTAAGCGTGACATGCTGTACTTCATCTAAAACATTTTTATACCCAACCAGATGTCCCTGGAAGATAGACATGTATAGTAATGAAAGCCAAAATATTAAATGTCACGGGTGTATATTTACAGCATAATCCACTGTTTTGTAGTGGGGGGGGGTCAAAATGGCAAATTTAATTTTCAGATTCAGAGATTAAGAGCCAAATTACAATGGGTAAGAATTATGGCAGAATCATAATGTTATTCTTACACAGAGATTGGTAGGTCTGTTAGTAGAATCTCTTGACTTTAGCAAACTTTGTTGCATTATGTGCCAGTGGTGATCATCCAAAAATGAGGAAACATACGGTGGCCGACAGAGGCCAACGCGCTGCAAACAAGAAAACACATGCAAACAGAAAAAAACGACAACAAATTAAGAAAACATCTTCATCAGTTTGACAACACAGGCGCTGCAAATCCTCGCAACGCAAACACAAATACGGAAACGCGCTGCAAATTCTCACAACACAACCAAACTCAGAAACGCGCTGCGAACCCACGAGGGCGCTGCAAACTAACAAACGCGCTGCATATAGCACGGTCCACAACGGAAATGTTTCAGGGGGACCTCAAAAAGTGACGAACTCATCTGGGACCTGATTATTTATATCACTATATTACCTGATTATTTATATCACTATCACCTTTAAGTGATACTGTACTGTCACTAAAAGGCGATAGTTCACCGATAACACCTCTGCTCTGACCAACAGCCACTGAAAAAATAATCAGGTCCCAGATGGGTTCGTCACTTTTTGAGGTCCCCCTGAAACATTTCCGTTGTGGACCGTGCTATATGCAGCGCGTTCGTGTGTTCGCAGCGCGTTTCTGAGTTTGGTTGTGTTGTGAGAATTTGCAGCGCCTTTCCGTATTTGTGTTTGCGTTGCGAGGATTTGCAGCGCCTGTGTTGTCAAACTGATAAAGATGTTTTCTTAATTTGTTGTCGTTTTTTCTGTTTGCATGTGTTTTCTTGTTTGCAGCGCGTTGGCCTCTGTCGGCCACCGTAGAAACAGGACTTTTCAAGTTTTTACTCCAAAGTTTGTTTGTGTAACTCGAGAAGTATTAAAGATATCTTAATGCCCTTTTGGATAATGGGTCCTAACAAACTTGTAAAACAAGTAGCGTCTGTATACAAAGTGACAAACATTTAGTTTTTAACCACTGAAAATAGGTAATATTCAACAATCTGGACAATGGAGCCTCAATGAGATCCTTATAACTCTGAGACTGATCAATGTAGGGCCTTGAAAATGAAGATTTCAAAAGAAATGTTTATTAAAGGGAGGGTCCAATGCCGTTTCATGCATGTTAAGTTATTTACACTGTTAAAGAGTTGGATTCTCATGCTAAACATGGCCAATTTTTCAAAAAAAAAAAAAAAAAACTATTTGGACATATAACAGTATTTCTATGACGAATATACACTTCCGGATTTCTTACAAGTTTCGGAAAGTTTTTTTAGATCATGGTTCTTCATGATGTCCTGAAGTGTGGAACTCTTTGTATGGGCATTTCTCCCAGAGGAGAGACATGCCCATACACATTCACCAGAGCGAGAGCCAGAGCGTGCCCATCAACGCGCTTCATTCGGCTGCACTGCTGCGCGGGACTTACTCGGGAAGAATGTTTATAAAGTAGTGTGGTTTTGGTTGTAAGGCAAAGATAATGTTGCTCAGCTTCCCGAAGAACCCAGCGTTACGTGAACGGTGGATGCAGTTTGTTTTTCCGGGGCAGAGTTTTGCAAGTATGTTTGTTGACGAACGTTTTATAAACAAGGCCCAGTTCGATGCTGGATTTGCACATCGTTTGATACTGAAAGATGAAGCGGTCCCAGCTATAAAAGATCCCGGTCATGATTCAGAATTGCAGATGGTAAGTGAAACGGCATCAAATGTCTGTGTTTGGTTGGCATTCGATGCGCGTATTGTCAATCTTTAGCTCTGCCCACAGAGCGCCTCCAGGAGCTTGGCTGTTTTCGAAGAGAATCGTAAAGCTGTGTCTTTCTTTTATAAATATGATAAAACTAAAGACTTTTTAAAGATGTGAAGGATGCAGTACTACTCTATAGGTACTCAAGATTAACATAAGATTGGGTGAATGCCTCCTTTAAGAACTACTGTAGAATTTAAAATCAAATTGTGACATATCTAGTTATGTGACACATCAACATTATTTTATTCTTCAGACTTTCTTCTTTAAAAGAAAATAAGTATATTTTTGCAAAGTGACCCACATTTGGTTTTTGACCACTGAAAATGTGAACAATTTTAATGATTTACTCCTGAAGTCATACTGAAATTCCAATATCTCTGGAAGTAAACCATACGGGGCCTTAAAAATGAAGACCCAATATCTAAAAGACATGTAAACTTTGGAGTAAAAAAAAAAAATGAAAGTGTTGTTTACCCAGTTTTGCATGATCACCAAAGATTGTGAAAGTCAACTGATTTTGCTAATAGACTTACCAATCTCTGTGTAAAAATAACTTTATGATGCTGCCATCTTTATTTTTACCCACTTGTAATTTGGTTTCAAATCTCAGGTGAAAGTTGCCATTTTGCCCCCACCCCCTACAAAATAGTGAATTACTCCGCAAATATTCATCCATGACATTTAATATGTCGGCATACCTTTCTTCAGAAAAAAAAATATGCAAAAATTGAGCCGGGGAGGTTTTTGAAATTTGCTTGATTCGACATGGAATGACCCTATAATTATTATGCATGTTTTTTGACCTAAAAACCTACATTCTAATTGAATGCAACATTCTATGTTATTGGTATTTTATGCACACATTAAATATTATTGTATACATAACATTATATATTATGGGCAATTAATTTCAGAATTTCTTAGTATTTGATTTGTTGTACCATTACTACAATAATAGCAGCGTTTGAGGTGCATGTTTACCAGAATGATTTAAGAAAGATCCAAAGAATGTCTACTTGTGCAACAAGTTAACACGATCAATGCCACACATTTGTTTATTTACCTGATCTGAAATGTTTTTTGTCACATTTTCTTTGTAACAAAAAAACATTTTTCCATATTTTCAACCCTACTGCATGTAGGGAAAAAAACTAGAATTTTGTCAGTAATTTTCTCTTAACCATACGAAGATTTATTGTATCATCATCAAAATGTGGAAGAATCACCATTAGTGATTAGTGACCATTAGTGTGCAAATTGGTACAAATGCTTTGCTAGCTTTTTTTTGGACCTTCAACCTGCTGATCCCCATGGAAGTCCACTATATGGAGAAAAATCCTGAAATGTTTTCCTCAAAAACCTTAATTTTTTTTCGACTGAAGAAAAAAAAAAAAAAGTCATGAACACCTTGGATGACATAGGGGTTAGTAAATTATCAGGACATTTTTATTCTGGAAGTTAACTTCTCCTTTAACCTGTCATCTGATTACATTTTCTTAAGACGTTTGACATGTTCTTTATTAATTGTGCAAGAGCTTAATCAGAGTTCATCTCTCGGGCTGCTCTCAGAGATGGGCGTTGGGCTCTTATCACCACGACTGCGGTCTCCACGGATGTGATGGCGGTCCCAATCAGTGGCCACAGTCTCATCGTCCCAGATGGTGGAGGTCTCGGTGTCGCTGAAATACCCTGGTTCCCCAGTGTAGTGCGTGGGAAAGAGCAGCAGGGGTTGCACAGAGAAAGCCTTCAAGTTCCTTTGTTTAAAATGAGACATGTATTCCTTCCTACACAGGAAATATTGGAGTTAGTTCTCACTATTAACTAGTTGCTTATTAGCATGCATATTACTAGCATTTTAGCTGTTTATTAGTACTTATTAAGCACATATTACTGCCTTATTCTTTATGACCAAATTTTAGATCCCCTAAACTTAACAACTACTTTAACTAACTACTAATAAGCATATATTATTATTTGAATTAGACCTCAAACTAAAGTGTGACCACTGTCTCTGTAATGGATTTAAAAAAAGAAACTGAGCGCATGTAGGCCATGCCCACACCGGGGGGAAAAACAAACCAATGCTATCGACTGACTTTGTATTACGGGACTCTGACTCCTTGTCATTTCTGACTTACAACAAAAAAACAGAACAATGTCTAAAAGCTGCTATGAGACAAGGTGTACAGTAAACAAGCTGAAAAACACAGAACTACTTTTTTATAAGCTGTCGACCCACAAAAACTTTTAATTTTTAATTTTTAAGGACACAAATAGTTGTAGATGTCAGGGTATTTCTCGTTGGGCCATTCAGTTGGATCATTTCTCTAACTAAAGGAAAGTAAGGAAAAGGAAGCACTGATAGAGACCAATAAAATTTAGTTTCTCAATATATCTTCTCCTTACAGGGTGGTGAAATAATACTTTGACATGGTTAAAAATAATGAAGGTTTACTGTCGCCGTTAAATTTCCCTCCAGCGGATGTAGTTCTGAGAGTAATATGACGCATTTGCGCTCTTGTTTTTTAGGTCGACAGCTTATAAAAAACAGTTCTGTGTGTTTCTAACTTGTTTACTTCACACATTGTTACATAGCAACTTTTAGACATTGTTCTGATTTTTGGTATAAGTCAAAAATGACAAGGAGGCAGCTTCGCGCAATACAAAGTCAATGGAGAGCATTGGATTGTTTTCAGATTATAACGCGTGTCGCTCTGTCTCCTATGCAAAGTGCAACTTAGAATACAATAAATGTGAAAAATACAGTATATGTCAATGATTTGCAATTTAATGGAGAGATGGAAATCTCTTTGAGTCTGGAACGACGTGACGGTGAGTAATTTATGACAGTATTGTCATTTTTAGTTGAACTGTCCCTTAAAAAAATGTTAATTACTAACATCGTCCAACACTTACTTGGGGTGCTTGTTAAACATAACTGGCAGAAACTCATCCACGGGCAGCATCTTGCTAAGTGGCTGGGCCTCCAAAAGCATCTTTGCCCCCTGCAGTGAAAGGGCATAGCCAAGCGTCCAATAAGAATAATCTGGGATCACCAGGTTCTTCACTCCCTCCACCCAGTGCTCTGGATGCTTAATTTGCAATCGTTTACGCCCCACATAACTTAAAGAGAAGAGAAAAGAGGGCAAAGACAATGGGCACTAATGCAAATTTCTAATTATCAATTAAGCTTTTTATATTTTGTTAATGAAACATTTGTGGACCTCAAGAATACCAGTGACCACTTTGTGGAAGCTAGTGATGGATCCATATAAAGAACTGAAGAAGTTCTTGACCATAATAAAGTGATCATAATAAAACCACAGCTCACATTAAGTCCCACTGGAGGTCTGATTGTTTCACATCCTCCATGATGGTGTTGAGGCGGCTCTTGAAGTTGTGCTCAAACCGGACATCATCCTCCAGTACAAGCACCTGCTGTTGCTGGAGCTCCACCACCTGAGGGCGACACACAACAAAGAAAAAGTCTTGGGCATAAAATTACTCAATTTAGTGTTTACAGCATTGAAAGCCATTTGGCATTCATATTATACTCTTAAAAATATAGCTTTCAAAGGGGGTCCCAGCGATGCCATAGAAGAAGCATTTTCGGTTCTCCAAAAAAACTAGTTTTCTTAAAAGAACAATTTTTGGCTTAGTGTAAAGAACATTTTAATAATCTGAAGAATTAATAAAAGGGTTCTTCATGGAACCATAAAGAACCTTTATTTTTAAAGGGATACTTCTACCAAAAATGAAAATTACTCCATGATTTACTCACCCTCAGGCCATCCTAGGTATACATGACTTTCTTCTATCAGACAAATTCAATCAGAGTTATATTTAAAAATGTCCTGGCTCTTTCAAGCTTAAAAATGGCAGTGAATGGTAGTCCAGATTTTGAAGTAAAATGAAGTGTGTCCATTCATCTTGAAAAGTACTCCACAATGCTCCAGGGGGTTAATAAGGGCCTTCTGAAGCAAAGTGATGCGTTTGTGTAAGAAAAATATTCATATTTACAAATTTAGAAACCGTAATGTCTAGCATCCGCTAACTGTCACAAAACCAAGTTTAGTTTTACAGCAAAGGAAAACCAGTCTCCTCCTATATTGACATCCTCTGACATTTTTCTTTACAAATCCTCGTTGACTGGTGTTTTTGTCATATACACCCGGCTTGAGGGTGAGTAAATCATGGGGTAATATTACATTTTGGTGAACTATCCCTTTAAGAATGTAGTTTGCATTTAACTGCAGCATACACAAAAGTCTGTTAATGTTTCAACTGATTGTAGAGTATGCTTTGCTGTGTACCTTTTTCCAGATGTTGTAATGACTAAGGAAGCAACCGATTTCACCCTTAGTTAGCACACGATCAGAGTAAGGATCTTTATAACCAGGGAGCATCTCAATTCCCAAAGCTCTTAGCTGAGTTGAATTCAGTGCTCTAATAGAGAGGAGAAACAGGATAGAGTCATATTTGATAATGGCATGTGGTGTAACAGAGAAATATACTTTGTAATTAAACTTTGTAAGAAATGAAGGACAAAAGACTGAACATTGACATAATGTAACTGGTGCAAAAATGTGGGTTATAATATCATACTTGCCATCCACCGCTTCAGTGAGGGTTGCGTCTATGCCCAGCACCTCCAACGAGCGCAGCATACGATCTCTACGATCGTCCCGGCGCTTTAGATTAATCAAATAGACCTTGCAAAAGAGGAAGATAAGAGTATTGCATTGACACAGACTGAAGATGCAAAGTTTTGCAATATTCCATAGTTAGTTGTCAGTATCTATACCTGATTGAATGCCATGGTGTCTTTAGGTTTGAAAGCAATGTGCAGAAAGCGTGAAGTTTCCATTTTGAAGTCAACTGAGAAAGATAAACTTTAAATTATTTGTCTTTTAATCACAAGGAAACATTTCTGGTACAAAAAGGTCATAGTAATTAAAGGAATTAATGATTGGTGTTCACTGGATAATATATTTAGAATGATAATAGGGGTCGTCGGATGCAAAACTCACTTTTGAACATTAATGTGTGTTGGCAGCTGGTGTACACAACCACCCTACAATGATAATAATCCACCCAGTGGTATTTTTTTAATCTTTAATTTTTTTTTTAATCAGGTCATTCTCAGGTTCTTGTCGGTGTATCGAGGCCACTCCCACGATAGTTGATTGACATGAGCGCCTTACCTTAGACCTGCCGTCACCGAGCTGAAACAGTGACTCAGGTGCAGGGGAAGACAAGAATGTCTCAGATTGAGCGATTGAGGTGTTCTGTTGTTAGATGTAATAATGAACATAGCAGTCGTCATTTACTCCAGACATCTGAGCCACTGAAGACGCAGAGAATTAATGTTACTTTTGTTTTGAAAGGAAAGCGCCGATCCCGATCTACATATGCGTCTTACGTTCGTGCGAATCATTCCTGATGCAGCTTCACCCACAGCAGAAGTAAGTATAATTAAGCAATAAGGTACGAGAGGCCGTGCTGTATCATGAATAAATCACGGCTGAAGGGCGTTGTTAGGCACGACGCGAAGCGGAGTGCCTGCAACCCCTTCAGCCGTGATTTATTCATGATACAGCACGGCCTCTCGTGCATCTTTGCAAATGCATAAAATAATTTTTATGCATCTTTGCAAATGGCCTTTCTTAATAATGTGCTAGTTAGCAAGTTTTGCAGCTAAACACGGCCAAAAAGTAGGAATTACGGCTCATCATCCCATGGCAGAGAGGGGCGGGATGAGCAGAGCTCATTAACATTTAAAGGAACATGCAACAGAATAGCTAGATCTAAAAAAGGGCTGATTTTGACAAGGTAAAAAGTGTGTTTTTACACTACCATTGAGAAATTTTAACCAAAGTATGTTATAGACTTCTCATTAAGGCCCTAAAGAATTACATTAACTTGCGGAAAATGGGCATCCGATGACCCTTTAAAAGGAAATAAAAGAATTTTAATTGAAGGCCCAGTTCTCCACATGGTTAGTCAATTATTTTTGTACTAACTTCCCATTTTATTGAAAGTGAAATGAGCACTTAAAGGAGAAATTCACTTTCAGAACAAAAATTTACAGATAATTTACTTACCCCAGTGTCATCCAAGATGTTCATTTTTTCAGTTATAAAGAAATTATGGTTTTTGAGGAAAACATTTCAGGATTTCTTTCCATATAGCGGACTTGATGGTGTCCCTGAGTTTAAATGGAGCTTTAAAGGGCTCTAAACGACCCCAGCTGAGGAAGAAGGGTCTTATCTAGTGAAACGATTGGTTATTTTCCAAAAAAAAAAAAAAAAATGGCAATTTATATACTTTTTAACCTCAAATGCTCAACTTGTCTAGCTCTGCGTCAACTCTGTGTATTCTGTTAAATGACAGTTAGGGTATGTCGAAAAACTCTCATCTCATTTTCGCCTCCAACTTCAAAATCGTCCTACATAAGTACTGACCCAGTGTTTACAAAGTGAATGTGCAAAGAAGATCAAACGCTCTTTACAAAAAAAGGTAAACCTGCGATGTAGGTTGATTTTAAAATTGGAGAAAAAAATGAGATGGGCGATTTTCGACATACCCTAACTGTAATGAACCATAGAAGTCCACTATATGGAGAGAAATCCTGAGATGTTTTCCTCAAAAAACATAATTTCTCTATGACTGAAGAAAGAAAGACATGAACATCTTGGATGACAAGAGGGTGAGTAAATGATCTGTACATTTTTGTTCTGGAACCCGTGCTAAATGTGCCAGAAACTGTTAGGATCAGGTTGAAACAAGCAGGGAAAGTCATTTTGAGCTTGTTTGTTGGAATGTGTGAGAAGAATATGCAGAGCTCTAGGTGCTACACACAGTGGGAAAAGCACAACATTTTATTGTTAGTTCATCTGGTGTTTTGAGTTTTCAAAGTACAGTGAACTCTTTTAACGTGCAGATTTCAAAACAAAGTCAAGCTAATCTAAAGACAGGGCCAGAAAGAACAGAGAGAATGTGTGAGAGGTGTCACAAAGGAGTGAAAATCCTCTCTTTCCTGTGAAAACGATATAGAAAGGCATACAGTGAAGTGTTTGTGTTAGCTGGGTATAGAGACAGAGGTAGAACAGGAAGTGGTGAATAGATGGCCCACACCTCTGCTTCACAGTTTATTCACTCACAAATACACTAATACTGTATTTAACATCACCTCAGCACTCATTTACTATAGGCCTACACTCTTAAAAATAAAGGTGCTTAAAAGGTTCTTCACAGTGATGCCATAGAATAACCATTTTTGGTTCCACAAAGAACCATTCAGTTAAAGGCTATTTTAAAGGACCATCTCTTTCTTAACTTTTTATAATCTGAAGAACCTTCTTTTGCCACAAAGAATCTTTCGTGAAACAGAAAGGTTCTTCAGATGTTAAAGGTTATTTATGGAACCATTTAGACAAAAAAGGTGTACATCACCAGAAAGTCCCTCAGCTTTCTGAGTGACCTGTAAAAACCCTTGTCAGATGTTCACATTGTTTTGTGATTAAGCAGATTTAGTGATACACACTCAGTGCCTCGGTGACAGTGTGGCTGAAGCTCTCCACCTCCTCCTCCAGAGTCTGCTTTGTAATCAAAGGCAACGGCAGGTAGCCATAATGCTCTTTGTTACATATGAACATCTGCACACCTGTAAAGAGAAACATCTAAACACTTAAAAAGTCGTGTGGCATCATTAACACATCATTTCATACATATTATAGTAGTAGTGGCCTGAATGAGAAAACAACTCAAAATCAAAATCTTTGAACCAGTTACTGTGGCAAACATGAGTGAAATATTTTGAGTCAAAGTTAATATACTAAAACAATAAAACAAATATAACAGATACAAGAGTGGCCAATAGGCTCCTTTTTAAATAGCTTACTTTCATACATTAGAGTATAAGTATAATGTAATTGTTACCTGCTTGTCTTGCAGAAAATGCAAAAGCCATGATATCATCCAAGGCCCAAAGATAGTGACGGTGCACAGGGTAAAAGGCCAGGGCTGCACTAGCACTGCGGCGCAGGTCTATCAGCATTGTGGAGTGAATCATGGGAACCGGATGGCAACCGGTACGATTCCAGTTCCGAATAGGTACATAATGTGGTGTTCGCTTATAATACCCCTGCAGGGAAAGATTTAGTAGAGCATGAAAAAAATTATAAAATGCTCAAATACATTATGCAAACAATAAAATACAATTCAACTATTTTAAAAACTTTTACACATGAATTAATTCTGTAACACTTAAAGGAGTAGTTCACTTTCAGAACAAAAATTTACAGATAATGTACTCACCCCCTTGTCATCTAAGATTTCAGTTCATGTCTTTCTTTCTTCAGTCGTAAGGAAATTATGTTTTTTGAGGAAAACATTTCAGGATTTCTTTCCATATAGTGGACTTCTATGGTGCCCCCGAGTTTGAACTTCCTAAATGCAGCTTCAGAGGGCTCTAAACGATCACAGCCGAGGAAAGAAGGGTCTTATCTAGCAAAACGATTGGTTATTTAAACAAAAATACAATTTATATACTTTTTAACCTCAAATGCTCATCTTGTCTAGCTCTGTGTGTACTCTGTGTGGAGATTAGCTAGATAAGACCCTTCTTCCTCGGCTAGGATCATTTAGAGCCCTTTGAAGCTGCATTTAAGCTGCATTTTGGAAACTCAAACTCAGGGGCACCATAGAAGTCCATTATATGGAGGGAATCCTGAAATGTTTTCCTCAAAAAACATAGTTTCTTTACGACTGAAGAAAGAAAGACATGAACATCTTGGATGACAAGGGGGTCAGGACATTATCTGTAAATTTTTGTCCTGAAAGTGAACTACTCCTTTATTTATTATTATACTACAGTTAGTTGCGGGTTTCTTCTGCAGGTTACATTGATACGCCAGTAGGTGGCGACAAGTGACTGTATTATGGGTGAATCACTGAACGGTCAATCAGTCAAACGAATCGTTCAAAAACACTATCAAGGAGGAACTCAGTCAGGAATAAAACGCGTTTCTGTGTGGCGCTTGATCCTGCTTTGGCTTGTTGTTTCCATTGATGGAGCAAAATAAACCGTGGAACTTGTCAAAAATGTAAGTTACTCAGTATTAACTACTGAAATGCTTTATAAAGAAAAGTGTGTTCGACTTGTCCGGACACTTCCCATAGTGAAGCACAAGCGGTTTTTGCCGACAAAGTGGATTAGATTAAATGCTGATTAGTGAAATATCACAGTCAGCAGCGCAGAAGTGCACTGCTCTTCCAACAAAATAGACAAGTTTATAATCTAATCCATAAACACTAAACATTTTTAGCATTATTAAAACTGCACACTGAGTGACTGATACCATCTTTGTCATGGAAAACACGGTTCGTACTGAGTTCGCAGTTTTAACGTGGACTATGTTTGCTTAAATGTATTTTCAAGATCTGAGGTAAATTATCTATTGTTGCTTTCAGTATGGCTATAAATGTCACGCGATATTCAACCTCACGTTAGACACTTTTAGCATTGAATAAAGCACATAATCAGTACCTGATATGTGACCCTGGACCACAAAACCAGTCTTAAGTCGCTGGGGTATGTTTGTAGCAATAGCCAAAAATACATTGCATGGGTCAAAATGATTGATTTTTCTTTTATGCCAAAAATTATTAGGAAATTAAGTAAAGATCATGTTCCATGAAGATTTTTTGTAAAATTCCTACTGTAAATGTATCAAAATGTAATTTTCGATTAGTAATATGCATGTTAAGAACCTAATTTGGTCAACTTTAAAGGTTATTTTCTCAGGATTTAGATTTTTTTGCACCCTCAGATGCCAGATTTTCAATTAGATGTATCTCGAAATATTGCCAAATATTGTCATATCCTAACAAACCATACATCAATAGAAAGCTTATTTACTGAGCTTTCATATTATATATACATCTCAGTTTTGTAAAAGTTAACCTTATGACTTGTTTTGTGGCCCAGGGTCACATATTATAAATGCCATCCCTGCTGAAAAATCCAGCTAATACCAGCCTAGG
Source organism: Garra rufa (assembly GCF_049309525.1). Classification (NCBI taxonomy): domain Eukaryota; kingdom Metazoa; phylum Chordata; class Actinopteri; order Cypriniformes; family Cyprinidae; genus Garra; species Garra rufa. The sequence continues at coordinate 41,504,627 of NC_133370.1, forward strand.
CTGATGGCTGGTCTTAGCTGGTTTAAGCTGGAAGTAGCTGGTTTTAGCTGGTCTCCCAGCCTGGCCAGGCTGGTCAGGCTGGTTTTAGCTGGTGGTTTCCCAGCCTGACCAGCTAAGACCAGCCTGACCAGCCTGGCCAGGCTGGAAAAGTGGCCAAAACCCCTCTAAAACCAGCCTGCCTTCCAGCTATGACCAGCTAAAACCAGGCTGGTTGACCAGCTAAAACCAGCCAACCAGCCTAGGCTGGTTTTAGCTGTTTTTTTCACCAGGGATAGTTTGTATGTTGTTGTTCCAGCCGCGACGTCACAGAAATAGAAACCGTTTAAAATCATGGCTAGTCAGGACAAAAACTCCTAACAACATGGAAAATATTATTTTTATGTACTTAGGAAATTCATTTAAAAACTTGTAATTATTGTACTCACAGTTGTGAAAATGTTAAATACCCTTTGAAAATAACAGATTTGTTAAATACAGTTTTATTTATCATATGTTTTCCTATTGATTGTTTTATTTTTAATGTGTTGTTCTAAAGCCATAGTTTTGTTATAATATACTAATATGTTGCTATTTGCAATAGTTATTTACTATTGTATTGAAACATTACCGTATTTATCCTCAAACATCACTGTAAGTATCAGTTATGATATTAATACATGGAACCCACAACAATTAAAAACCAAAACATTGTCCCTGTTTTTTAATTCGTATCACAAGTGAGATTTCAGTGATATTTTGACCATGCACTGAACTAGGTAATGTCCCCGGTTTTCATTTCAGAAATCTGGTCACCTTATGCTTGACAGCTAACAAATGATTGAAATGTACATGTGGCAACAAGAAACACATGTAATTTAATAGCTTATGTATAGCTTAATACAGTGCCTGTATGTACAAGAAAGCCTTCATTATTAAAATATCAATAAAGTGGCCAGTGCAGTGCTCCTTCACTTATGGAGTGTTTTCACAATGCGTCACCAGACATAGTGGCCGTGTTCTAACAAATAACTAAATGTAACAATGCCAAAGAACGAAACTAGCATATTTTGCTGATTATTGCTGCTGAAAATTGTCAATTATTGTCATGTTTTAGGCTGTACTAATTGGTTGGACCAGGATGAACATTTGGAGTACTATAGACAGAAAATACTTAATAGGAAAAAAACTATATGAGGAACAAAAGATGTTTGTGGTTGGCCAAACTGAACCAGGATTTCCAGCCCAAGAATCTTGACAACATTCGTGTTTGTTCTCATCATTTAAAGTCAGCTTGGTGAAATATTAGGCTAATATCTTCATTAATACTGCTTGTATCTTTACCACATATTAACTTTAGTTAGTGGATCATGAACCAAACCAACCACCCACAAGGTGAATCACATTACAGACTTTGATTTAATGCAAATCAGAATTTGAAAATCAGCAAAAAAGCATCCATATGTGCATGAATCAAAGTCATTGCAATGACAACTGTAGTGTCCTGTACCTGTGAGGTCATTCCACACCAAAAGTTGGAATAGAGTGTTCTTGACTCCAGCATTGGAGCAACCAGTGTCCGATTCTCAGCAATCAGTTGATTCAGCACTTGTGTGTTTGTCAGCAGGTTATCACTGTCTGCAAACTAGAGGACAAAATATTTTAACAATCATACAAAATAATCATTCAGCTCAGCGGTGTTCAACTCAGCGGTATTGACGATTATCGTGATATTTCAAAAATGAAATATCGTTATCGTGTTAAGTATAATCAATCAGACGGTAGAAGGCAATGGATTGTGTACAAGTTTTGAGCATGTTGATCATTCAGAAGCCATGGAAGTTTCTATATCAAATATAATACAGTAGGCAGTGCTTTGCATAATCAAATCAATTTTACACTAGGCGCTTATTTCAATAGGGCTGTAACGCCATATTCTCATCAAAATCTGAGAGCTGTTTAAGGAGTAGTTCCCTTTCAGAAAAAAAAATTACATATAATGTACTCACCCCCTTGTCATCCAAGATGTTCAAGTCTTTCTTTCTTCAGTCGTAAAGAAATGTTTTTTTTTTTTTCTGAGTAAAACACTTCAGGATTTCTCTCCATATAATGGACTTCTATGGTGCCCCCGAGTTTGAACTTCCAAAATGCAGTTTAAATGCTGCTTCAAAGGGCTCTAAATGATCCCAGCCGAGGAAGAAGGGTCTTATCTAGCGAAACGATCAGTTATTTTCTAAAAACATTTACAACTTATACACTTTTTAATCTCAAACGCTCGTCTTGCCGAGCTAGACAAAACGAGCATTTGAGGTTAAAAAGTATATCAATTGTAAAAAATTTTAGAAAAAAAAAAACATCGTTTTGCTAGATAAGAGCCTTCTTTCCTCGGCTGTGATCGTTTAGAGCCCTTTGAAGCAGCATTTTAGAAGTTCAAACTCGGGGGCACCATAGAAATCCATTATATGGAGAGAAATCCTGAAATGTTTTACTCAAAAACAATTTCCTTACGACTGAAGAAAGAAAGACATGAACATCTTGGATGACAAGGGGGTGAGTACATTATCTGTAAATTTTTGTTCAGAAACTACTCCTTTAAAGGTACCATGCGATTACTCTACTTATTTCAAACATTAAAGGTGCCATAGAATGGAAAACTGTATTTACCTTGGCATAGTTGAATAATAACAGTTCTGTACATGAATAATTTTTGCCCATTCCTATGATATATACCTTCTATGTAGATATTAATTTAAAATATTGTATCAATGCATTCTATAGCACCTTTAAATATGATGTGATAATACAGTCAGTACAGAAGGAGTTGTAGTCTTACCAGGATGTAGTCTGCCCACTGAGCTCTGGCCGATGTGAGTGCAGCCTGCCTCAGCTTCATCACATGGGTGAACCGAGACTCCATCCAATGCTTAGGGCCCATTTCATCCACATAATAACTATATAAAAAAAATTAAACAAGAACTGAATGCTTTACACAGGCACAAAATGGTTCTCCTTTGGTGATTATACATCAGTTCTGTACAACATTATAAGTTATGGTACTTATGTTAGATAGTAAGTTCCAAAAGAATGGTTATGAAGATATAGTGCTTTGAAATATAAGGTAATGTCATGTGTTTTCACCTCTCCTCCTCCTCCATGGTTTGCAGATGTACTGAATGATACAACTGCTCCACTCCAGAGAGCCATTCATGCAGCATTGCAGTTGTGTTGTCAATATTGTGGTCGGTAGCGGCCCTGACAAACAGAAAGTTCATGTTAGGACCAGAATTAACCCATGTTGCATTTTATTTTTTCCAACATGATCGTCTTGTCATTCAAAACATTTATTCATACACTACCATTTAAATGTTTGGAGTCAAAAGCATTAAATGGATCAAAAGTGACATTAAAGACATTTATAATGTTACAGAAGATTTCTGTTTCAAATAAATGCTGTTTGAACTTTCTATTTATAAAAAATAATTATTTATTGTATTAAAATGAAAATCGACTTCGTTCAAAATCATTGAAAAATCTTGTTGATCCCGAACTTTTAAAATGCCAGTCAATGCCTGAAACTGTTGCACAAATTAGACATTAAAGCAAAAACAACTTGCAATAATAACAGTTTGTTTTATTACTTCCATTAATAGTTTGAAATAAAGATAGCAAGTGATATACTTAAAATAAGTCCTTTATGTGTTTTGGTTTTCAAAATGGTTAACAGAAGTAAAAAAAAAAAAAAAAAATCAGTGAATATCTTTTATAATATTAATGATAAGTTAAATAATACATACGTTTATTAAGTTCATTAATTATTTTTAAATCAATAATTATTAACTAATTAATCATTAATACAAATATACTTATAAACAAAGAAACCACACAAATTATTATAAAAATCAATTATATTAAAAAAAAATATTATTGTTCACATTTTTGCCATTTATCGACGTGACAACTCCCTGCACTTTCTCCTTCATTTCTCCTTTTGCCCATTCACACATTCTTTCACTTCACTGTTATATTTACTTTTCAAGCTTGCCCAGATTTTTCAGACTGATGTAATTTTAAGTCCAGAGCTTACTTCAATGTGTGGTCAAATACAAAACCACTGACACATGTATTATATATCTTAGACTGTGTGATAATAGTACTAGCACTTTATGGTAACTTTCAGCAATAAATCATTAGAAGCATGCAATGCTTAATAAATCAGCAATATCAAATGTGTGCAGATACAAAAATGCATTTATCAAAGTTTATATCAATATCAGACTATCTATGTAATGTCATGTTAAGCTTTGTAAATACTGTATAATAATCAGGGCTGATATTAATGTAAGTTTTCATTAAGTGTTACCATGATATGTCCATTCAGCTTGATACATCTCCTTATTTAAAAAAAAAAAACAAGCTATTTTTCATAGAAAATAATTTTGAAATCAATTTTGAAGCATTTGAAAGGATATATTCCATCAACATGACACAAAATCGTTTACCAGATAGAGATGCGGTCCTTGGGATAATCCAGCCTCTCGATACATCCCAGATAATAAGGAAGACTGTGTTCGCTGTTACGGGCCAAAACCGCAATGACTACTTTAGGCTTGAGTAGAGGTGTTTCATTCAGGACAGGCTCCAAGTCAATGAATGTATAAATAAAGCCAATCCATGTCTCTAATAGTAACAGTCCGAACAGAAGCTTTCCAGATGCTCTTAGGTCCGTCATAGTGTCTGAATGTGCAGAAGCATGCCGTACTATAGGATACCAGTGAGAGAGGTGAAGACACACTGACTGGGGAGGTTTGAGTTTGCTCAGCCTATATGCAATGCAAGTACACTCATTTGAGTGAAAGAACTGTAAAAGAAAACAAACTTGGATGCAAATAAATTAATAAAATAAAACATTTAGTAGTGCAATTATAATATTGTATAAGCTATAAAAATGGTTGAGTTAGTTGAGTTTTTGTTCTTAAAAGGGAAAACATTTAAACACTTTAGAGAAAATGTAAAAATAATTTGAAGAAAATAGCATAATAAAAAACATTTCTATTGGAATAATAATGATTTTACATCATTGTTTGTTTTTGTATGGTACCTTTTATACTTGTTTTATCAAACGTTGTATATATGTATATACGTTATATATATTATATATTTATATTTTATGTAGTTTAATGTCTAATGCAGTTTGAATGTTTTATTTTCTAACTGTAAAAAAAAATTAAAAACATTTTCAATAAACAGCAGGTTCCCAAATTGACAACTTGCCTGTATATAATATGACAGTGGCTCAATGTGTATTCAAAAAGTTGCATTACTAAGGACTGACCAGCAGATGGAGAAAGTGACATGTCTTTAAAAGTATGTTTCATATTAATAAATTATTCATGTTTTTGTACACTGTCCAGAGTATTCATATTTTCGTCATATGTAAAATACTTTTTGTGTCTATGGACTTAACAGCATAGTCATAGTCAGTCAGGTAATTACTAATTAACTTTATAAAGAGATGGTTGAAAAAAATGAAATTGCTGTCATTATTTACTCATGTCGTCAAACCTTATGTCTTCATTGGTCATTAAAACTGTGACTTTCTTTCTTCTGTCTTTTTATTTCTTTATCTGATTACCAATATTCTTCAAAATACCTTCTTATTGTGTTCCACAGAAGGAAGAAGGTCATGTGGGTTTGGAACAACATGAGGGTGAGTAAATGATGTAAAAAATAAGTAAATGATTAAAAACTCACAAGTTTTAGATGTTTTTATTTATTATTTCTTTGTAAACAATGCATTGCACAAGCCATTCTAAATTTCTTAACCCACGACTGGAAAACATTACTGTCTAAAAGTATTTTCCTTTATTTGTGATCTTATCTGCATAATTCCATCTCCCATATTATGCCCATTATTTGCATCAGTGCTTGATCCAGGAATGTGGAAGAATCCGGATCTTGGCTTTGCTGTCACGGGTCATGAGGCGTGTAACGTGATCTAGGGTCAGTCCAGCAACAATTTCTCCATTGACTTCTAGAATCTCATCTCCAACCCCCAGGAGTCCAGTGTAGATGTTCTCTGTTGTACTGTCTCCAACCCGTTCCACATAGATACCTATAAAACCAGCATAAATGATTTTGATCAAGTAACTTTAAATCATTTGATTCATGGAGGCAAAAGTAGGAAAACTACAAGTCGAACCTGAGTCAGGTCTTCCTTTGCCCCTGGAGATGACAAAGCCAAAGGGTCCATTGTTGGCAGGTCTGATAAGTTCTATCAGTAAAGTCCCATCGGGAAAGGCCTGCACCAGCCGCCCCAGTGGACCTGCTGCTCTGGAATCTTCTAGTGATTCCTTTATGTTTTCTTCCTTCTGAAGCACCCTGAAAAACAGGTATCAGCAGTCCAATCTAATATTTGACATATCAAGTATGGTTTTACAGCAGAATCAAGAGATCACATAGCCAAGGTTTAATTCTTTCATGCTAAAATCGTATAGAGACTTTATGACATGCAATATTACAGACCTTGGTGCCAAACTCAGTGGTAGTGGTAACTCTCCTAAAATAGTGGAACGTTCAAACTTCCTCTTTGGGGACTGTAGGCTCTGGACAGAAGATGCTTTACGTAACTGAGCCAAAGGAGACTCCTGGTGGCAAAGAGCAACATCACAGCTTTGAAACACAGTATTCTTATAATATACATTTTTACTGTGTTTAAACCTTTGTCATTGCATGGACATTGTAGTTTAGAATGTTGGCACACCTAACATCTGTTTTGGTGTCACTAAGTACTTTTATTGCAGAATGGATGAAAACATGAAAACATCTCATATTTCACCTCAAAATCAAAAGAAAAAAAAATACACTATTATTCAAAACTTTGGTTCGACCTAATGTTATTGAGTCAGACTTGTAAAAGGTTGCTGGTTTGAGTCTCAGGTCCAGCAGTAATTGTCGGTGGGAGTAGTGAATAACTAGCGCTCTCTTTTACCCTTAATACCATGACTGAGGTGAGACCCTTAAGCAAGGCACCGAACCCCCGGGTGCTGCAATATAGCAATATGGCACTGCACTTGGATGGGTTGAATGCAGAGCACAAATTCCGAGTATAGGTCACCATACTTGGACACACGTCACTTCACAATTACCTGAAATCTGATGACCTGCACCAGCTCATCAAGGACTCCATGGTTGTCAGGTCTTGTTGTACCTATCTGGATTACTCACCTGACTGAACACCCGACCTGTGATACTTACATAGTTATGCGCAGTCTTCAGTCTTTCTCAGTAAGCAACTGACAACGAATTACCAACACACCGGCCATGGGACTGTGCCATTGACCTTCTGCCTAGAGCAACCTTACCGAAAGAGAAAATGTATCCCCTGTCCATCCCGGGGAAGAAAATAATGGAGTATATAGAGGAAGCTCTTAAGCAGTTGTTTTTTTGTCACTTCACAGACATCTGTTACCCCCTTCCTCTGATCCCGGGCAGCCCTGGAACAATTACATGGAGCTCACATCTTCTCCAAGTTGGACCTGCAGAGTGCCTACAGCCTCATCCAGATACGTGAGGGTGCCGCTTGGACAGAACCATCCTACCCCCGTGGTGGAAGCATCGACCTGTCCTTGAAAGGGAAATCAAGGTTGGGGTGAGAAAGGGTAGGAGTGGTACAGAAATCTTCTTTTAATTCTTTGGAGGCTAAGGTGGCTACAGAGTTTCAGGACAGAGACTGTTACAGAGGAGTGAGGTGAGTGAAGAACTAATCTTACTTAAATTGGAAATGAATCGTCAATAAAAGTTAGCAAATTCATGGAAGTGTTGGAGATCTTTGACCTGAGAGGGTTGAGGCTAGTCCTTAACTGCTTGGACCTACTTCTCGTCCATCTGAATGCTGTGCTCATTGATGACATATCAAAGGAAATGGATGGCTTCTGGTGGAACTCGCACTTCTCGCACTTTAGAAACACTTCTTGAACTTCAGAGTGGAAGACTCTCTTCGTAACACCTTCAGGCCACTACGAGTACTTGGTTATGCTGTATGGGCTTGCCAACTCATCCTCCATATTCCAAGGATGGCTGCTTCGTCATCATCTACATCTATACCACCGGGGTAGGTGCTGTTCTGTCTCAGCGGCAGGGTGAGCCTCCCATACTTCATCAATGTGCCTTCTATTCCAAGAAACTGTTTCAGGCAGAACGCAAATATGATATCATTAACCGCAAACTTCCTGTAATCAAACAAAGAAAAATGAATGGAGACACTGGATGGAGGTAGCCAAACATTCATTTGAGGTCATCACAGACCATAGAAACCTGGAATATCTTTGTGAAGCAAAGAGACTGAATCTTCGCCAAGCACAATGGGCATTCTTTTTCACCCGCTTCAACTTTACAGTATTCCATAGATCTGGACACAATAACCAAAAAGCTGATGCTCTTTCCCATATACACAAACCACAACTGGATATCTTACCTCCAGCCATCATCCTCAGTCCCATTCTGTCAGGAGTTGCTCAGTGTGTGCCATCTCAAAGGTGCCTCATCAACTGTCTGCCAGGAAGCTGGTCCCACTACCTATTTCCCTTAGACCCTGGTCCTATACTGAGATAGACTTCCTCACAGACTTACCATCTTCAGAATCCAACACCTGTATCCTGGAAATGGTAGACCGCTTCTCAAAGGCCTCCAAGCTAATACCCCTCTAGGGTCTGCCAACTGCCTTGGAGACTGCAGAGATGCGTTTACAGTATGTTTACTGGCACTTTGTTTTCTGTTTTCTGGCACAGGTTTGTCATTGATTCCCAAGGATATCGTCTCAGACAGAGGTCCTTAGTTCATTTTTTGAGACTCAGTGCACATCCCCCTACAGAGGGCAGTTCTGAAACAAAAGATCCAGGCTCATGCCAGAAGAACTGCTACATTGTAGTACCATCTGGGACAAAATGTCTAGCTTTCCACCAGGGACATCCATTTTCGACTGCCCTGTCGCAAGCTAAATCCCTGATGCATTGGTCCCTTCACCATCCAGAGGCAGCTCAAAGTTACTTACTATCTAAAACTTCCTCCTCACTAGGATGAAGGAAACCTCTACTAAGTCAAACACCATTCTGGACTCCCGACAACAGGGCAGCCGTCTAGAATATCTCGATGACTGGGAGGAATAAAGCCCATAAGAAAAATGCTGGGTCGCTCATGAGGACATCCTTGATCCATCTCGACTCACTGAGTTCCACTACAACTCCACATCCCAATCGCTCAGTGCCCAGAGGTAGAGGCCATGCCTGTTGTCATCCACCTTGGTAATCTGGAGCTGCCCGTGGAGGGGGTACTGTCACAGTGTCCTGACAAACCTCTCAGCTCCACCTACCAGTAACCAGAATTCTGATCACCCGCACCAGCTCATCACGGAATCCTACATAAGCACTTAGCAGTCACTTCACAGTTGTCTGGTCTCGTTGTTCCCTACAGGACTGCTCACCCGACTACCTACCTGTGATTCCTGATTTCATCCAGTTTTCAGTTTTCTTTGATTGGCCTACCATCCGTTCTTTCTTCCTGCACCTGTGAATTTAAAAGGACTCTTACCTTCAGCTAAGTTACATTTTTTACCTATTGAACCAGTCACTTACCTGCTTGCATTGCTTGTGTTCCTGCCAATCTGTTATTAAACACCCATTTTGGAACATATCTGTGTTCTTTTTTAATTGTAACAAAGGCTGCTTTTATTTGATTAATAATATGATCAGTAAATGATCAGTAAAAACAGTAATATTGTGAAATATTATTACAATTTGTGAAATATTATTTAGAATTATTGTAATTTAGGACTTTATTGGTTACAATCACATCAGAATATAACAAATACTAGTATGGTGCAGAAAATATTTTGCCATATAAATAACAGGTTTGTCATTGATTTGTTATATAGAAAGAATGAGGTGGAATATTGTCATGAGCGTAATACCAAATAAAATGCATATTTATTGTGATTTTAGTGTGACATATGACCCAGACAGGTTTTGTTTTTACCCTACTGGTATTAAGGCTAATTCACACTGCAGAGAGCGACTAACACAAGATTCCACGACCTGACAAGCAGCGATTGAACATGTTCAGTCGGCCAAAAAAAGCGGCAATCAACAGCAACAGACATTGATCTGACAAAACCCGATAAACATCTCTGTTACTGTTGGTTAGTGTCTGACTGTATGAATTAGTCTTAAGTATTCTATTTTCTATAACCTTTTTCCCCCAGCAAGTAAACTCAGTTAATGTGCATCTTATGCCAATTTGCCTCTTTAAATAGAAAGCAGTTACTTCTAGTTTGTTCTGTTCGGTCCACAAGTCCGTGTTGTAAGTCTGCAGATTTATTGTGCTCTGCAGATGAACCACATGATATGTTTTGCAATTTCATTATACAAAGCCAGAGATACAGTCCAAATGATCTCTCATGATATTGCAAGGGTGGGGTGCTACTGTTGGCAGACTCTGTAACTCTCTCTTTCACAAAGAAAAGAACTTACTGTGTGGAGAGACTGGAGAGAGGGGGTCCTCTTCAGAGGGACTAGGCTTCTGTGTGTAGGACTTGAAGAGGCAGAACTGTACCGGGCAGCGGGAAAACACAGGTGTTCCATGCTGTTGGACCGGCTACCCTTCACCAGTTTACCCATACTGTTCAGTCCCATGGATGAGAAAAAGCGACGGAGAGATAGCTTAGGCCGCCCTTCTCGCTCCCCTGCTCTCCTACACATAGGAGAAGGAATGAGTTTATAATAAAAGCTGTAAATGACTACAAGATGTTTAACTTGTACTTAAAGTTAAGTAAACTCTAATTCTACAGGTCGAGCAACATAAAGCAATACTACCACTACTACCAATACAAATTATGTTTTACCCCACATCAGTGAAATGGAGTGATGTGACAACAGATGTACCATACTAATCTACAAATGTGCAGTTACACATGTGAAGTGTAGACAGCAGATTGCAAATTTGCGCATTGTGAATGTAGTCACAGATTGCAGATTTGCCCATTGTAGTTGTGGTCATGCCATATACTGATTTACTAGTTCTAACTTATCTAATTTTAAAGCAGGAAACTTTAAGGACACTCCTTCAGGTGAATTTTAATCTCTGTAGGAACCTTTGTTTACTTTATAATGGAATTGTCAACATGTATATAAAAAACTACAGTTATCTCTAGCCCATAGTTAAGATCACACTTTCTAAATAAGGGATCTCTTAAGATATAGTTTACCTAGACATAGCTACACTATCATCCCAGTGTATTTCAGCTTTTCGGTGCTCTGCTCTCAGAAGTTCTGCCCTCAGGTCTTCTGCCTTGGATGTACCCATAGCTCTCAAAGCTGGGCAGCAGTCTGAAGGAACAGGTGCTGTGCAAGTGCTTCTGGGATCCTTGCAGACACCCTCACCTGCCAAATGACCTGATGCACAACAAATGAATGAGCAAAGCTTGTTGGAGTTGGCATCAAGAAACCAGTTCTGAATGAGAATGTTTAAACCTGTTGTTCATGTAGATCAGGGATGGGCAACTTCGGTCCTAGAGGACCACTAAGGAGCCCTAATCAAACACACCTGCCTGTAGCTTTCTAGTGATCTTGAAGACATTGATTAGCTTGTTCAGGTGTGTGTGATTAGGGTTGAAGCTAAACTCCACTGGGACAGTGGCCCTCCAGGACAGAAGTTGCCCATCCTTGATGTAGATGCAGTGTCTCACTAGCTAATTTGGAGCATTGAGAGAAGAACAGAAAAACTTCAGCAAACTTTCAGCAGAAAAACTGTTGGTAGGTATGACATGCTGAGTTATTTTGAGTTAGCTAGTGGGATGCCACATTTCATCATTTGACCCAGGGTTCCTCAGATCTTGCCTTGGAGGGCCAATACCCTGCAGAGTTTAGCTCCAACCCGAATCAAACTGACCTATCTGTGATTTCTAATGGTCCTGAAGACCTCGATTAGCTTGCTCAGGTGTGTTTGATCAGGGTTGGAGCTGAACTCTGCAATCATTGGTCCTCCAGGACAAGATTCGAGGAACTCTGAATTAGCCATTTTTTAGGTAAACTTACCTGAGACTAGGTCACCTGCAGGGTCCCATATTGTTAGAGCCTGAAGGTCTGTGGTTAGCACAGAGGAGGAATACCTGAGAGAGGATGGTCTGGTGCAAGAAGTCAGCACTGAGGTCACTGGATGAACCTGAGGGGAGGCACTGATAGTGACAGTGAGGTGCTCTTCAGGTTGTATATTTTCGAGGTGAGAGCTCCCATCCAGCTTGTGGTCAAGGTGAATTAGGCGGTACTGAACTGAGGGCATTAACTTGACCACACGTTGCCCTGTCGGCCGAGTCTTAGAACCTGATTTCAGAGCCGATTTGATGGGGAGGTGGGGGGGAGAGTCCTTGGCATCCCTAGAGAGATCCTTATTCTCAAGGTCAGGTGAGGTTTCTGAAGCACCTTGTGCAGGTGTCTTCGCATTAGAGCGAGTAGTTTTATCCTCCAGACTTGACCTGGTTTTGGAGTTCCTTCTCTGAGCCCATAGATCCTGACTTCGAGCATATGGACCATTGCTGGTTTCACCTCTGCTTTCCCCTTTCCTGCTCCGTCTTCGAAGCTTCCCAAAAGCTGACGTGCTCTCTCCTGCACCTCCGACACCTCCCCGCCCCACACTTTCTGCCAGGCTGACTCCTCCAGTGAAAACTATACTTTCCTTGAAGGTCGGGTGGTTGGTTCGGCGACATGGTTGGCCAGGGGGGACCCATCGAGGACTTGCCTTCTCCTGAGAGTCTCCAATACTGTGTGTTGACTGGGAATGACAATCTTTGGTCTGTGCAGGTCCCAAGATGCTTCCACAGGCTTCACATGTCCTGAGAATTTCGTCCTTTGGCACCATGGCAGCCAGACACTCTCCTTCCTTGGTTAATATGGCAACAGGGATACCAACATTGACCCAATTTATTGCCGCCCCCCTGCCTTCCTCTGGGATGTTGTACACCGGTTCTGCCTTTTGGGTGGAGTGGGATTTCTCAGTCACCACTGGCCCACGTTCACGCACCCGCTCAAGGTATCGCCGCTCAGCCTCTTTTTCTGACTCGTCTTCAAAACGTACTCTCGTGGGCGACTGGCCATATCGACGCGAGCGCACCCCACGTTCAAGGGTTCTGCCTCGGATGTCTGGTGACTGAAGAGGTGAAGTAACCTCCTCTTGAGCCGTGACAAGAACAGCACTGTGCAGTGTAGATGACACACTGATTGGTAAGACCTCCCTATAAAGTAGATACAAGAGCTTTTAGAGAACACCCAGAGATCTGCAATCGCTATCTGTATCATTACATTATCCCTGTTACATCACTGCATAATGTTACATAATTATTATTTAAACCTGAATAAAAACAAACAGCAAATGCATTATTGGTTTGAAGTTAAATAGATTACCATGAATAAAAGCTTTTGATTTATTTGATTTATCATTTTCTTTTATTTGTGTTCCAATCGAATGTATCAGGATTTATAAAATATGCCAAACATGTGATTATATAACACAGGAATACAACGTGGAATGAAGTGCTTAAATGGATATTTTTTTGTATCACAGGATATGGGTTGTGGGATTGCTTTTGTTTGTTCACAGTGAAAAAGTTAGCAGATGACTTTAAAAAGACAACCATGATGTGAAAGAACAACAAGAAGGCAATAGAAAGTGTTGAGGTGACTTACAGGCCTTCTCTTTGACCAAGGCAAGTGGGAGCTTCACTCTTAGAGTTTTGAGAACGTGCTTTAAATCGAGCTCTTTCTAACAGACGCTTTGCTTGTTCATGACGTGGACTAAGAGTTACTTCAGTCATGGAGATCAGAGGTCTGTCCAAAACAGAAAATATATTTCACAAACACTCTCTTGAGTCAGTGTAACGACTATTCAAAATGCAATAAATGATTTTGTCAAATGTTTGTCTCAAAAGCCATCCAGACCTATGAAAGGCTTACTTCAATGAACATTAGATGAACATTAGACTGTCAATATCATGATCTTGCAGCATACTTCCCACATATCACAAATAAACATACAGAATGTCAGAAGCTTAAATCTGTTTTATGTAATCTCTTTCATGGGAATGTTATCTGCATGCCTTAATCTTAAAATGACGAGATGTTTGTCTTTCACATGGATTTGTATTCTGGCAGGGGTCTACCACAGTTGAGTTCAAATGAACAACTGTATTCAATGATGAGCTTGATTGGGGACCATGTGTCTTACCTATAGTTAAACACAGGGTCCTTTGTGATGATTGTTGAGTCCCAATCACCTACTTTGTAGGGTGGTAAATCTGTACAAAAACACATACTGTTGTACAATAATTACCTCAAACCCATGTGTGACCATAGACTACTAAACCAGTCATAAGGGTCAATTTCTTGAACTTGAGATTTATACATCATCTGAAAGCTGCATTTATTCAGCTTTCCATTGATGTATGGTTTGTAAGGATAGGACAATTTGGCCAAGATGTCTAAATGGCCAAAAATTCTAAATATTGATAAAATCATTTTTAAACTTGTCCAAATGAAGTTCTTAGCAATGCGTATTACTAATTAAAAATTAAGTTTTGATATATTTACGGTAGGCAATTTACAAAATATCTTCATGAAACATAATCTCTACTTAATATCTTAATTTTGGCATAAAAGAAAAATTAATAATTTTGACCCATACAATATATTTTTGGCTATTACTACAAATATACCTATGCTACTTATGACTGGTTTTGTGGTCCAGGGTCACATTTGATACGTGTTAAAATTTTATTGACGTAAGGATGCTACGTGCAAGTGGAAGAATAGTACAAACCCACTGAACCAATATCCTGTAGTCCTGCTGTTACACAACACTCCAGAATACCAAGCTGGCAGATTTCAGCCCATCTATCCCTACGTCGTACAGTATTAAAACACTGTTATCTCCACTGCTCTACTTTCTCCCGAACCCTTCCCCCACATCTGTAATTATGGTGACAGGCAGCCACATCTGTTCTGAGAGATCATACTAACCTCCCTGCTGTGAGTTTTGGCTCAGTGACCCATGGGTGATTAATGCTGGTTAAATCATAAATACAGTGAAAAATGGCACAAGGTAATTAAAGGAACACAAACACAGATAATTTGAAGAATCTTGGGATCAAAAGAAGATTGTACGGTCAAAAAAGGACACTTCCAAATATCTTTTGTGTTCTACACAAGAAACAAAGTCATGACTTGAGGTCAGAATTTTCATTTTTGGGTGAATTATCCCTTTAATCTAAGGCAGGGATAGGCAACATCGGTCCTGGAGTGCCGATGTCCTGCAGAGTTTAGCTCCTACCCCAATCAAACACACCTTGAACAAGTTAATCTTTAAGATAACAAGGTCTTCAAGATTACAAGGGCTACAGGCAGGTGCGTTTTTATTTCAGAGTTGGAGCTAAAATCTGAGGACATCGGCACTCCAGGACCGACATTGCCTATCCCTGACCTAAGGCCTTACCTCTGTGCGGCTCCTTTGGTGGTTGATACTGTCCCTCTGCATGCATAGAAGTTGTGTTCTCAATGGCATCAACTTGGTATTTGTTCATGTATGTCTTGTTCATCTCAACTTTCTCCGCAATAGACAAAGACCCTCCCCTAAAGCACACAGTCTCCCAACTCTCTGCCTTCCACAGCCCACCAACTGGATCTGCTGTTCCAGTCTCCTTCTGGAGACTCCTAAAAGCACTTTCCAAGCTGTCGGACCTCTGCAGCTCTTTGTGAACAACTGCACCCACAGTCTTTAGTTTTGCCTTCCGTTTTGGAGCCTCCTCAGTTGTGGGTGGTACATCCTTTGGAGTCGCCAGTGTGGAAGAACTCTCTGGATTGAGAAGTAACGTCTCTGGTCGTGCCACTCGCCAGAAGCCCTTGGGAGGAGCCCAGTGCCTGGGAGAAGATGTTGTAGACTTCATTGCAATGTCCCCTTGAGGCTCGCCAGCTACACCCACTGCAATGTTCTCTAGGCTAGACCCTTTACAAAGCCCACGGGATGTTTCTAGTTTACCTTGAGATGGGCTGTGTTTCCCAATTTTGTTGCAAGTCTCTTTTTCTCCTTGCATCCCAGAGTTTGGTTCTTTATCACCAGGGCTTGATGTATTGCTCTGCTCTGTGTATTCCGTTTGACAAGGAGACAACGCTTCATCATCTTGTTTTTTCTTCGCTGATTCTTCTGCGGATCCCTCAGGTAATAGATCATCTCTCTCCATCCCCTTTAACTTTCTTTGGGACACAGCTTTAACTTTAGACTGCAGGGCAGAAACGGCTGAACCAGGGGCAGGAGAGACGGAGGGGAAAGATGCATTGGATTTCAATAGATCAGTGGGTCCACTCTGAGGGTCATCTAATAGCTCAGCATTTTGATCTTCCACACTCTGTAGTGGTTGTGTCCCAGAGAGATCCTCCGTTTCTTCATCCATTTTGCAACGAAGGGACACTTTAAAGGAAAAAATGCCAGACACAAATTTAAACAAGATGAAGTGGAAGATTTTGCAGAGCCGCTGTTTATGAATTCCATGTTAGTAGATTAAACATTCTTGGATCCCTCTTACGCACAACAAACTATGTAAGAGTTTTGCATAATACCAAAACTTTTTTCATAGTGTTAGATTATCCACAACAAGCGATAGAAATGAATAGAAGTTTGAACAAGGTTACATTATTGAAGATAGTGAAAAATATATCACAATGGATGTATAGTGAATAGAATCCTTAATAGAAAACTAAAAAAATTTAATTATTGACACAGGTTTCTAAACTGTAAGTATACATGAACAGTCTCCAGTTTGTATGTACTGGTATCCAAAATTAAGTTATAAGAATTAAAATATTGCATAATTTATGCATAGGTTTAGGTAAACCATGACAGAGATGATATAGATGAGGATACAGGTAAATAAGATTTATGAAATATTGCTTAAAATAAATATTTGTTGTGAACAAAACTGTGATGGAGAATTTGTAATTATAACACACACATACACTGCTCAAAAGTTTGGGATCAGCAAGACTTGTAATTTTTTTATGAAGTCTCTTACGCTCATCAAGCACTGAAAAAATGATCAATTGAATTTACAATTTTTTTAAGATAAGTTGTTAATCAATTTATTTTAGCTGTATTTAAGTAAAAAAAAATTGTTTATTTAAATGAATCTAAAATAAATTGATTGCAACCACTTACCTTTAAAAAATTAAGTAAATACAATGCATCTTTTTTCTCAGTGAGGCTGCATTTATTTGATCAAAAATACAGAAAAAACCTGTAATATTGCAAAATGTTATTACAATATAAAAATAATGTTTTTTCATTTTAATATATTTTAAAATATAATTTATTCCTGATGCAAAGCAGAATTTTCATCGACTGTCACTCCAGTCTTAAGTGTCACATGATCCTTCAGAAATCATTCTGATATGCTGATTTATTATTGGAATTATCAATGTTGGAAACAGTTGTGCTGCCAAATATATTTTTGAAACCTGTGATCTTTTTTTTTTTTTCAGGATTCTTTGATGAATGACAAGTTAAAAAGAACAGCATTTATTCAAAATATAAATCTTCTCTAAACTATGTAAATCTAAAATATCTCTTTTTATTAATTTAATACATCCTTGGAAAATAAAAGTATTGATTTCTTTCAAAAAAAGAAGGAATAGAAATGTACTGACCCCAAACTTTTGAACAGTACTGTATATTGTTAGAAAACCTTTCTATTCTAAATAAATGCTGTTCTTTTTAACCTTTTATTGATCAAAGAATTCTGATAAAAGTATCACATGTTCCAAAATAATATTAAGAGGCACAACTGTTTCCAGCTCTGATAATAATTCAGCATATTTATGGCACTGAAGACTGGAGTAATGATTCTGAAAATTACAGATTTACAATTACAGATAGATACAAATGTTTATGTACATTAAAAAAAAAATTCACAATATTGCTTTTGTTTTCTGTATTTTTGAAAGAAACTTTAAAAAAAAAAAAACATTTAAAATCGTACTGATCCCAAACTTTTGAGCGTATATATATTTGAGAGTATGTATACATGTCAGCATCAATACATTATTATGACACACATATTAAAATATTTATACTATATAATATCTTACCTTATTTTCACTGATGGTCCATTCAAGTCTGTTAAAGTTCACAGGTGCAGAATAAATCGCATTGACCCAACATGCAGAATCATTCCTGTCTCTCCTTGCCCAGTAATACTTCAATGGCCGAAACCAACAACAAATGTTACCCGGTGATATGAGGAATTACTCCCATGATGCTCCTCTTCGTTCAGCTGTCACCAGCACCTATCACTGCGCATCCACTGGTGGTAGATCCCATCTCTAACCTATGAGCGCTCGCTCAATATTCATGATTGGTCTGTTAATCCCCACAGAAATCAGACGGATTAGACAAAAATGGAAAATAAATGCGTACTTTAATTCCTTTGATGTCAACTGCAGCAATCCATTGCATAAGTTGGTACAATTCACAGAAATGTTATTTAAAGTGCACTCAGTATGTAAAGGTCACGTGTGACAGATCAAGTATTTTTTAGAGAGATGCTAGTGATTGCAGTTGAACAAAAAGATAATCCCCCTGAGAAACCTAAACATTTTCCAGTGTTGACAAATACATAAAACAAGACGGTGCTAGATGATTGTTTATTATGATCATAATATTCATGAGGCTGCATTTTATTTTAATGTCTGCAACAGTGTGTCTCCTCCCTTCCGATATAAACTCCCTTCATTTGTATACAATACTACATATGCCATCTAAAACAATAACCTGTCAGATTGATTTCTCTGTATCATATTTTAAGCTTTAATATTTAGTATTTAAATGAATATTTAACGCTTAAATGCTTAAGCACAGAACATGTTAGACAATTTGATCAGAACTTAATCATTTGTAATGTAAACTAGACATAGGCCTATATTTAGGTGAAAAACAATGATGTTTTATACATATATATTTTAACAATTAATATTATTAATTCGAATAATTGTTCATGTATTTATGTTTTTGTATTTTCCTGTTCAGTTCATAATTTTTCACGTTCACATTTGTACTGGCTGATTTAAAAAAAAAAGAATTGCACTGTTTTATAATCTATCTGAAATATGTGTGCAAAAGTTTCATATGGAAGCCCATTTATGCCATGTCAGAATAAATTATAATGCTTTATTAAATCATAATTGTGACATAAAGGCCCGGTTTCACAAACAGGGTTTAGGCTAAACCAGGATTAGACCGTAGTTCAATTACAACATTTAAGTATTTTTTATAAACGTGCTTAGAAAGAAATATTACTGATGTGCATTTTGAGACAAAACAAAGGCACTGATATATTTTTAGATCAGTCAGTGCAAGTTTCTTTCAGTTGAAACAGCTCAGACTTACATTTTAGTCTAGGACTAGGATTAACCAGGTGAAAAAATCTAAATTATGGCATAAAAAGTCATAATTAAGAAAAAAGTTGTCATAATTATATTATAATAAGTCATAAGTATATCATAAGTATGACTTTATATCATAATTTAATCTGTTTATGTCATAATTGTGATTTATTGGCCTGGTTTTACAAACAGGGTTTAGGATAAGCCCTGGACATTTAGGACATTTAAGTAGTTTTTATAACATGCCTTAGAAAAAAAAAAAAAAACATTAGTGGTGTGCATCTTGAGACAAAACAAAGGCACTGAAATATTTTAAGATAAGTTAGTGTAAGTTTCAGTTTCTTTTCAGTATGTCATAGTTTCCACTTATATTCTAAGAAATATGACTTGTTACGTCCGAATTTCGACTTAGCGTGTCAAAATTGGGCTTTTTACCTCATAGGACTTCATAATTTTTACTTTTTATGTAGTAATTATATTTATATATATAAATTCTGTTTCATTTTATAAATATGACTTTTATGTGCTCATTATGTCATAACTTTTCATTTCATAAAATTGACTAAGTATGTCATCATTTCGTCTTTTTGATATAATTTTCATTTTTCATTTCCTAAAAATTAATTGGTATGTCATCACTGGTTTTTTTATGTCATAATTATGACTTTCATCTCATAAATATGACTTTTAAGTCAAAATCAATGCCAGAATTTTAACTTCCATTGCCATTTTATGTCATAGACAAAACAAAAAGGGCCAAGATGGCTGCACTGGTCTCTTAACGTAGTCAACGGTGCTCTTTTGGATATTTGGAGGTAAATATCAAACTAAGAAGATGAAATACTCCAAGGCACTCGTATAGTAAAAAGCCTGTAATTAACTTGGCTAAATCGTTAAAAAAAAAAAAAAAGTTAAAAGTGTAGATCTACGCGTTTCAGCTTCACAGCCTTCTTCTTCTTTTAAAGACTTAGCTCAGTTAATTAAAGGCTTTTTATTATATGAGTATTTCATCTTCTTAGTTTTATGACATAGCTTCCACTTCTAATCTCAAAAATATGACTTGTTACGTCAGAGTTTCGACAGCATGTCATAATTTTGTCTTTTTATCATATAAATATGACTTATGTCATTTACTTCTTTATGTAGTAATTATGATTATGATTTTAATATCAAATTTCTGTTTTATTTTATGAATAGGCCTATGGCTTTTATGCGCTCATTATGACTTATGTCATAATTTCCACTTTTCATTTAAAACATTTGACTTAGTATGTCATCATTTTGTCTTTTTGTCATAATTTTAACTTTCATCTCATAAATATGACTTTTAAGTCAAAATTAATGTCAGAATTTTAACTCCCATCCCATAATTATGACGTTTTATGTCATAGCTTCCACTTCTAATCTCAGAAATATGATTTATTACCTCAGAATTCCGATTTACGGTGGCGGAAATGACACCGTGAGCCCGAATGTAGCGGCGCTGCTCCACCAGAGGAGGCGCCCTGGTACTCAACAGTTTCTTCTCTTCCTCGGTTAACTCGAGCGCTGCCGCCGCTGGTTGCTGGTAGTTTTACGCGAGGAACTCCCGAACTACTTCGGCAACCCGTTGTAACGGTCGACATGGCGACCGAGGAAATAATCAAGCGTTTTCTTAAGAAAAGATGAAGATAGCCGATACACAGTAAGAATGAGTGAGTGCGTGTGCACTTGTTATTTTGCTCTTATGGCTTGCAGAATAGCGCATTTTGCGTGCATTATGTGTTGGTTTCTGGGTGTGGACCGCACACTGCTGCTAACGGCTAATCTGATAGCACGTTTGCAGCATTTAGCCGCCCGGCTAGCCTTGGGTACCTTTGGTTTGAGCTTTTTTTCGTGTTTTCAAGCAGGTTTGGGGCTTGATTGCTGGTTAGCCATATGCTGGTTTTGGCGTTGTCTTTGTCAGCAATTTGGATTTCAGCTTTGTGTTGGATTGAAATAGCAATTCGGTAGCCAGTGTAGCTTATTAGCTTAGGTAGCTGAACTGAATGCTGTGTTTACACGGGCCTCCGCTTACAAAAATAGCTATTTACAGTAATCCACGTGATTGTGTATTTGCATCTATTCTTACCACATGCCAAGTTTCCGCTACAGTGTTTTGACAGTGAGATGGAAAATAATCGAGTGTTTTGGTCAGGTTCAGCGGTTGCTGTGTTACATAATCGCGGGATCTCTTGTGGTTTAGCCTAAACAGATAACCCGTAAGAATGCATATTTCGCCTTTATCATGTTCCTTACGCTCTCACATTAGGAAATGTGCAACAAACACTCTTTAGAGTCTGTTCAAATCATTATCTATACTCACAATCCTTGTAAGAAATTAAGACCGTGTTATTGCTATTAGCGTATTGATAGAGACAGGAGCCAGTGAGCATTGTGTTAGCTCGATAGCTAATGGAGATCGACAGAGGAGAACTATATTACACTTAAACAGTTTGGTTTATTTTCGGCAGGTAAATTGTGTTAATTTTACCATGTTGCTATCAGTCATGTACATACGAGTATATGTAATGCTTAAACATTCAAAATGGTTAAACTATATTAAGTTGAGTTTATTGACAGACGAGTTAGCGGTGGGTAGCCTGTTTACTTGAGGCAAAATACCACAGGTGACTAGGGTAACAATTTTAACTTATAGATATAGCCATACTTTTCCCAGAGACAACTGTTTTATATTATACGTTTTCTGAAATGTTATGTTTAAATATGCTAATTAAATCGCGTCCAATTAAATATGCACTAATTAGCATACGTGACCAGAACAGAAATCTGAGCATTGGATAAAAGCGAGGTTAAAATGTTTGTTTCATTTTGTTGACTATAGAGTTGGGGACTTTGGATTTCTCTTATCACTTCTTAAATCAGAAAATTGCCAGGGAAAATATTTGTAGATAGCAATAAAACTGTAAAGTTTGGAGTAAGTGCCACTGAAATGGAGATTTCTGGCTGAGAAATTAGGGGAAAAATCATTTTGGGAGAATGTCTTTGAAAGATGTGTATTGTGTTTGAAATCTACAGATGCAAACAGATGAAGTGTAATAAAACAAACACCTAAATAAACACTTTGGTTTGGATGTCTTCTGTCTGTTGGTTTGAAAAAAAGACATCTTAATGGAAGCACAATAGTCCAAAATCTCAAAACTGGCCTGTGCATGAGAAAAAAAGGTTTTGTCTGTAATATCTTGCCTTGCTGAATTAAAGGGATAGTTCACCCAAAAATGAAAATTATAGTTATGTACTCACCCTTCAGACATCCTAGGTGTATATGACTTCCTTCTTTCAGATGAATTCATTTGGAGTTATATTAAAAATTGTTCTGGCTCTCACAGGCTTTATCATTTCTCATCATTAGACCAAAACAAGTTCAGTAAAGTGCATCCATCCATAATAAAAATTGTCTCGCAGGTGAATAAAGGCCTTCTGTAGCGAATCGATACATTCTTGTAAGAAAAATATCTAAACTTAAGACATAATAATCACTTTAATCTAGTTTGCGCCAACTGGTTGTACAAATGGAAGCTATTCCAGGCGGATGACGCAGAGTGACAAACATGGATGCACAGCAGAGAGACCAAAACAAAACAATGGTCACAAACAAGGATTTGTAAAGAAAAATGTCGGAGGATTTCGATATAAGCCAAGCGGAGACTGGTTTTCCTTTGCTGAAATAAGGAAACTTTGCTTCCTTTGCTCCTGTAAACAAACGATGGTTTTCACAAGACTCATCATCTGCCCGAAACTGTGTACAATTGTAAGCGCAAGCTAGAATAAAGTGTTAATTACGTTTTAAATATAGATATTTTTCTTGCAAAAACGCATCGCTTCGCTACAGGAGACCTTTGTTCACCCACCGGAGCGATGTAATGCACTTTTTATTCTGGATGGATGCGCTTTATTGGACTA
The DNA here is from genome assembly GCF_049309525.1 of Garra rufa. Taxonomy (NCBI): domain Eukaryota; kingdom Metazoa; phylum Chordata; class Actinopteri; order Cypriniformes; family Cyprinidae; genus Garra; species Garra rufa. The sequence goes on from NC_133370.1 coordinate 41,528,014, forward strand.
GTTTTGGACTGATAAAGAGAAACATCCACCCATGCCATTCTAGAGCTTGGAACTGGCAGGATCATTTTTAATATAACTGCATTCGTCTGAAAGAAGGAACTCATATACACCTAGGATGCCTGGTGGTTGAGTAAATAAAGCGCTCATTTTCATTTTTAGGTGAACTAACCCTTTAAGTAATGCTCCTCTTTCAATAAAGGTTAAACAATGTATTCTAATAATATATAAATGTTTAAACTGTAGTCTTTTTGTTTGTTTTCTTGTTTGAGTAGCAACAGCTGCCAGATGTAGCTGATCTACAAAACACCAGTCGGTTCCTGTATTCAACTGTGTAATTGTGTTGGTTAATAATGAGCATCATGTGAACCCATCACTAAAGATAGACTGTTTTCAAATTTCCATATTTGTCAGATTATTCATCAGCTGCATCTCTTTTGTTCCAGGTTTCAGGTTTCACACCATGTGATGATCACCCGGGACGTGTGAACTTATTTAAGAACTCCTGTGTTCAGAAGATTTTTTGATTCCAGTGGAATCTTTCATTTTTTTCCACATCTATTATTCCCTTTTTGTTAAATGACACACCCAATCACACATACACCCGCACGCGCACCCATGAGAACCCCCCTCACTCTTGTTTACATGTAGAACAACCTTGCTACGATGCCTGTACAAGCTCCACAATGGACAGAGTTTCTACTGTGCCCCATATGCACCCAGACGTTCGAGGAGACGGTGCGCCGGCCCATCAGTCTGGGTTGTGGCCACACCGTTTGCAAGATGTGCCTCAACAAGCTGCACCGCAAGGCTTGTCCCTTTGACCAGACGGCCATCAACACTGACATCGAGCAGCTGCCCGTCAACTCGGCGCTGTTACAGCTGGTCGGGGGTCAGGTGAGGCATTTCAAACATGTTTACTGAGTAGCATAACTAGGGCTGTGAGGGTGGTGGATTTTTTACCACCATGGTGGTAAAAGGCCAACCACTGGCGGTTCTTCTGTGTTTTGGTTTAGTTCCTAATCCTTAGTCCCTCCTTCCTTTAGTTTAATCACTATATTCTATATTAATGTGCTGCACTGAAGGATGTGAACACTATTCACTCGCACTGCATGCACACAAAAACAATACTTAGCACAGATACTTGCCAATGCTACATATTTAGTAATAAAATGGCTTCAATAGCTAAAAAAAAAAATACTAAAACGCTACAATGACATGGTAGTGATTTTGAAGTAATGAAAGTAATAGTTCACCCAAAAATGAAATTGACTCCTTGATTTACTCACCCTCAAGCCATCCTTTGTGTATATGACTTTCTTCTTTCAGACAAATACAATCAGAGTTACATTAAAAAATGTCCTGGCTCTTTCAAGCTTTTTAATGGCAGTGAATGGGCTTTGATATTTTGAAAGTCCACTAAACGGCTTTCATTCATCATAAAAAGTGCCCTACAGCCCTGAGGGGTTAATAAAGTAAATAAAGTGAACTAATACACTTGTGTAAGAGAAATACTCATTTGGATGATGTACGCATAGAGTAAACTCTAGTCTGTCAGTCATATAATGGCAGTCTATGGGACCCAAAACTTTGAGAGTCAAAAAACATACACAGACAAAACCAAGTTAAACTCTGCGGCTTGTAACGTTACATTAAGGTCTTAACACACAAAACAATTGGTTGGTGCAAGAAACGGAACAGTATTTATATAATTTTATTTTTACCTCTGATTCACCACAATGTCCAACTGTCCTGAGAGTGTTCACAACAAAACATGATATAAATACCGCTCAGTTTCTTGCACAGACCGATTGTTTCGAGTGTTAAAGGTCCCATATTGTCAAAATCGAAATTTCCTGGCTTTTTTCATGATAACTGAGGTCTAGGGGCTATGTAACTACCATATGAGTTTCAAAACAGTCAATCCACAGTAAACTGCACACAGCCTGCTTAAAGTAGCTGTTCATTTTCACGAGCCGCTGTGACTTCCGTAACGATGTGACGTCCGATCTACTCAGTCACCGCCTTCAGTCACCACCCCGAGCACCAATCACCCGTCACACCCTCCTTTTGTCAAACCCAGACAATATCGTGTCCATAACATTGCTAAGCAACAACAACACGAAAACAAGTCGAGAAAACCCTGTTCAGTCGATAGATGTCGAAACTACATCATTGCACAGGCTTCAGAACAACGTGAATATAAGAGACCAGAGGCACGTCAACTTCAGCCTCTTTCACACAGCGATTCCGGTAAATACACGGATAATGTGTCCCATGATTTGTTCCGGAATTGTTTAATTTGGTTCGTTCACAGTTGTTTTCCGGAATCTGTGCGTGCTTTACACACAACCCATAAAGACATGTGACGTTTGGATGTGAGATGTAATGCGACACCTACGTTTCACTAAACTGAAACTAACCTGAACAAACTGTGCTTCAGCGCTGATAGTGAGGAGCTGGCTCTGCCCGATCGCCGCTTCATTCCACTTTGCACGTATTTTTTCGTTGTGAAGAGTCGCAGGGTAACGTGCATCACTACAACACTGCCTTTATGGTTCTGGCTTTTGTTCACAGCGCTCGTTCCCGTAATTTTCCAGAATCAGCAGCGCACATTGTGAAAGGGGCTTTACTAAAGCAACAGTTATGTAGCTTACTGCATTCGGTGTTTGAAAAAGAAAAAAACATTAATGATCATTCTGAAAGCAAGCTAGGCTCTCTCTATGGCTCTGGGCTCGGCTAAAGCATACATGATCGTAGTTAACTGTGGTTGGCCTGGCTGTGCGTCACTCAGAAAACAACAGGCCAATCAGAAGAGAGGCTCATGAATATTAATTAGATGGGCCAAAATCGACCTGTTTTTGACAGAGCTCCTAAAAAAGGAGCTGTAAAAATATATTGAGATGGATTTTGGCACTTATACCGCAAATATATATTCTTAAGGACATCAACAACTAAAATAAACCTCCAGAAATGTGTACAATATGGGACCTTTAAGACTTCAATGTATCATCACAAGCCGCAGGGTTTAATTTGTTTTTTTTTTTTCTGTGTATGTTTTTGTTTTTACTCTCAAATCTGTGGATCCCATTGACTGCTATTATATGATTGACAGACTGCAACGGTTTGAGGTAAGAATATTCATTTGTGTTCTACTGAAGAAACAAAGTCACCTACACTTTGCCCTGTTGGTAAGCAGGTAAACATCACATTTTTGGGTGAACTATCCCTTTAAAGCATGCAGAATACTATATCTAAACACATGTTGCCAAAATAACACATCGGGAGACAGGCAATCCTCTCTTCAAGCAATCCTCTCTCATAATTTTCCTTCTATTCCAAAGCAGCTGCCTATAGTTAGAGTTCTGAAGAGCGATCTTATCTTTCACATGCACAAGACATTTAATCTACAGACGAAATTAGTGCCATGTGTGAATTCTGCTTTATACTGTAGATCAAACTGTTCCTTACCTTGCCTAATGAATACGAACTGTGATAAAGTTAAATATGTGAAAAGTGAAAAACAAGATATTTTTGAAGCCTAGGAACACACAGTGTGACCGTAAAATTCTCTAATAAATGCTTATATAGCCTAAATAAATAACCTGCAAAACTTACAAGGGTAAGATGTGAGTGATTATTTGGGAAGAGAAACAAATGATTCCATATGTAGTCCAGTTTTCCATTTGTGGGGAATCCGGTGACCAGATAACAAGCCAACATAAATTTATGGGCTCACGTACCCCTTGTTCAGCACAAATCCAAGTGTTTCCATTTTCACAGTGTTTAGTTCTAAAGTGTTATTTCTTTTGTAAACAAAGCTTTGTGCTTAACTTGTGTGCAGTTATTACTATTTTATTTTTTGCATACCACCGCGGTAGCGCTCTACCACTGTGGAAGTGTGGTTGTCTCCCTCAATAGCGCAGCCCTAAGCATAACCACAGTTTTTCAGATCTATCACTGTGTGCTTAATTAGGGCCCGAGCCCAAAAGGGCGAAGGCCCTCTTGTTCTTCTAAGGATTCTTTTTTTTTTTTTTTCAACCTTCCGGGCACTTTTGGGGGCCTTAACATACTCAAACTCTTGAAAATTTGCACACACGTTGGAATCTGCCGTCGTCCGGACGCCACAGAGGCTGGGACCCGGGCGTGGTTCAGGGCCTCTACAGCGCCCCCTGGAACACAGTTTGAAAACTTGATGTACTGTGCGCACATACTTGAACGTACTGATATGAAACTCGGTACACATATAGATCTCACTGAGCCAAACAACTTTTGTACTCTGTCATGGGCTCCACCCAACAGGAAGTGAGATATTCAGGGCTGAGTAAAAAGCGCATGCTCTGGAATTTGAAATACTCCTCCCAGGATTTCCATACGATTGTCACCAAACTCGGTCAGCATGATCTCAAGACATTGGGGATGCTAAATTGCGAGGGGATTTTTAATATCTTGAGCGGTTTGGCCGTGGCAAGGCGTCAAAACATTTTAACCCGATTACGATTAATGAACGATTATTTTATTCATTAATAAAATTATATTTAATTATATTTAAATAATATTTATTTTTTTGCCCTCATAGTTCACTGACAAGTTTTGTACAGTAAATATGCTCACATATTACAAGTGAGAGATTTTTGAATGAAGGGTGCACACACTATCTACTATCTATGATTATTTATTGAACATCAGTGTTGAACAACTGAAATTAAAGCACACATTGCTTAAAACGAAAAGTCACATTTTTCTTAAATTAGTGAAAATAAATAACTTGCACTTTTGGAAACAAAATAAATTATTTATAAAATAATAATAAATATTAAAAGTAGAAAATATGCAGTATCTTTTCTAAATAAAATTACTCTTGTATATCCTGTAAATACTTTTTACTGTATAAATACTGCTTAAGCTCTCCATTGACACGTCGGCGGAATAACGTAGCCTAATGGAGCTGGGTTACGTGACTCCACACACAGTAGGGAAAGTAATTGAAATAATTGACCTGGAAAAATTTGATCGATTATAGGTTCTGAATGTCGATTTCGATTACTTTTCGATTAATCGCCCAGCCCTACTAATAACTGTTGCACACATTGCCTGATTCTGATGAAACTTCACCAGTTTGTCCGTTGTATGATGCCGATTACATAAACGTGACTATTGAGTCAAAGTTATAGCGCCACCAACTGGCAGCAGGAAGTGTGTCATTTTCAAAATGCTTTGAAATCAGCCTCTTAATTTTACTCGATTTTCTTCAAACTTCATCAAAATAATGTAAAAACACGGCCGATGAGAATATGTAAAGGGGTCGATGATAGATCAAATGCTGTTGCCATGGCAACGTGTCAAACTTGAAAATTAGGTTCCTGTCTTTTCGAGGCAGATAACATGCTTAGAATTTCATGAAACTCAACACACATTAATATTAATGATAGTTAGACACTGGCGAAAGGTCATAAATGAGTGTGGAGCAGGCACTCTATAGCGCCACCTTTTGACAAAAGTTGGAGGGTTAGTTGTAGCTACAGACATCAAACTCGGTCGGTATATTGGTCTCATCAAGCCGGACAACTTTCTAATTTACACCCATTAGCTACGACCAACAAGAAGTCGGCTATTTTGATTTGAATGTGGATTTTTGGAAAAATATAGCTGTGAATAAATTCATATCACTCATAGCAGAATCAGACAGTTCACACCAAACTTTGTCAATATGATGCCAAGATACTGAAGATGCTAAATTGTGAACAGCTTTGGGATATCTTGAACAGTGTTGATGTGGTGATCTCTGAAATTAACAGTAAAAATTGCATAATTCTAACTCATCAAAAAATTTTACATATAAAGAACAAGAAATTCTTTGGAAATATGTGTAGTTTCTAAATGTTATCATGCTCAGAGTCCCCAAAAACATTAACCCCCGGTTTCACAGACAAGGTTTAAGCCTAGTCTAAGACTAAAATGTAAGTCTGAGCTGTTTCAACTGAAAGAAACTTGCACTGACTAATCTTAAATTATATCAGTGCCTTTGTTTTGTCTCAAGATGCACACCAGTAATGTGTTTTTCTAAGTATGCTTATAAATATTACTTAAATGTCCTAATTGAACTATGGACTAATCCTGGCTTAGTCTAAGCCCTGTCTGTGAAACCAGGCCTAAAAGTGTCATATATGTTTTTCAGATTAAGGCTCTAATACCAGGGATGAACACTAGAGGTCCTCATAAGATAAGGAATCGTTTGATCTCTAATGCTATTTAGCTCATTCTCAGTGTATAAGAATGACAATAATGCATAGAATCAGTTGATATGTACTGTACTGTCAGTGTACTTTTACATAATTATTTTGTATAAATGCTTAGAGCATTAAAATCTTTTTGGAAATCTTTAAAGGAAATCTTTAAATGATTTATATACATACACTCACTGATAGGATAAAAAAATCTTAGTATGACACTATACTGTTCAGTTCACTTAATTAGAATGAGCAACAAATACATCAACTAAGTTAATATGTATTTATTTTTAATATATTTGTTTAATTATTTCACAGATGCTTATAGATCATTAAAATAATGGAATAGATCATAAAACATGTTGGTAACTATTTAAAATAGGCTCTCTTTTGTTAACATTAGTTAATGCATTAACAAACATGAACAAACAATAAACAATACATTTTTACTCGATTTTCTTAACTTCATCAGAATAATGTCAAAACACGGCCGATGAGAATCTGTAAAGGTGTCCCTGATGCATCAAATGCTATTGCCATGGCACATTTAAAAAACATACATTAAAATATTTGTTTTCTGTGTTTTTGAGGCAGATAACATGCTTAGAATTTCATTTTCCATTTTCAGTAATTTTATCTTTAAAGTGCAGCATCCAAACCCTTTAAAACTTGTTTCATACAGAGAACTAGTCATTCTAAGGAGACATTTCATTTTCATGGATATACAAAACTCTCTGAATAAAATAATTTAAAAGCTATCAGACATCTTTTTTCTCTCTGCCTTTATTTGGGTGTGTGTGTGTGTGTGTGTGTGTGTGTGTGTGTGTGTGTGTGTGTGTGTATATGTGTTGAGTGTTAGAGTGAGTGGAGGGGGAGGGGATGAGAGGGAGAGACAGAGAGAGAGAGAAGGAGGGAGAGGGGAGGGTGGTTTAAAGGTTACTTTGAATGCATGTGCCCACTGGCCACCGTTTTCCTGATGCTACCGGGATGGCGACTGCGCAGAAGGCGAGGGCCCGTTCATCGCTGCTTGCAGCTTTAATTTAATTTGTCTTTTTCTCTTAGGTGCCCAAACAGCAACCTGTGGCGCTCATTACGTGTCCAGAGGACACCAAGCATTATGATGAGGCACGGCAGTGCGTTGAGGAGCTGGCCCTCTACCTCAAACCCCTCAGCAGTGCACGAGGTAACCAATATGCTCGCATTTGCTCTTAAAAGTAGTCATGCAACTCAGTGAATTTTAAAAAATCTAAATTTTTACCAAATTGAAAAATCAACATTTAAATAATAAATGTTGAGTTTTATACAAATATTTAAATTTCACATTAGCCAGTTTTATATCAAGTTTATAATATGATGTTTATACTCCAATTTCTTGTTGAAATATAAGCATTTAAAGTGTAGCTGTAACAAACCTGTTTTCATTACAACTTTATTTAAAGGGGTCATCCGGTGCCACATGCACTTTTACAAGCTGTTTGAACTGAAATGTGTGTTGGGAGTGTGTGTACACAACCACCCTAGAATGACAAAGATCCGCCCAGTAGTTTTCTTTTAAGTAAAATAATTTACCTCTTCTCATATCGAGCCGTTCTCAGATGCCTGTCGTTGTGGCGTAATGATGACAGAGGCCTCTCCTGCCGTAGTTGATAGACAGCAGTGTTTTAGCATAGACCCGCCCTGAGTGTAAACTGACAGCACTGAGGGAATGTGACCGCTGATCTATCTAAATGGGTTCATGTTTACGTGAATCATTTCTCACCATACTCCTTCATAAACGAGGATCAGTATAAAGCTTAGCTTTGTAACGCTAGATGGTTTAAAACGGTGTCTGTTAATGATTAAGATGTAACCTTAACGCAATACCTGCAAACGTGTCTACAGCCTGCAACTGCACATGAGTAAAGACTATAACACTCACATTTAAGTATTTCAATATAAGGACGGGTTAAGTTATGTTAACCGATCACTTTTTTGCTCTTGTTCACTCAGCTATACCTCAGTAAACACACCGTGTTCGTCTCCACAGTAAACACAGTAAACACATCACGTTAGTCTCCACAGTAAACACAGTCAACACAATGCGTTCGTCTCTCTCAGTACTCTACTCTGCCAGTACATACAAAGATAAATCAAAGTGACATTAAGTTCACTAACCATTCAGACAGCTCCAGTATAAGCCGTAATTGCCGAACATCTTTGCGGTGTCATCTTGTTTCGGTTCCAACTCCGGTTTTTAAATTACATTTTCAATGGATAGGGTTGTACAGTATCTTCAAAGCCCCTCAAGTGCCATTTCCCCCCAAACTATACAACTATACACCCAACTGTTGTCTAGGCAACACCCCGTGTGCTATGTAATGACACGCCCCACAGAACTGAAGGGGGGAGTGAGCAGAGGTTCATTTCATTTAAAGGGCCAGGTACTGATATCGCTTGCTGGGAACAGAGGCATTTTTTACCCGGTAAAATGAGTGTTTGTTTTTTTTTACACTACCATAGAGAATTTTTAGGTATGTTACAAAGAATTTTTAGGTATGTTACAAACTTTTTATTTGGACCCTAAAGCATCATATTAACTTGTGGAAAATGGGCATCGGATGACCCCTTTAAACATTCATTAAATAATGAAGATGTTACTAACAGGTTAAGTGAAATTACATTGAATATGTAATGTATTTCTCATATTTATAAATTATATGTAGGTTACCTGACATCTTTCTGTGATTGCAACACATAACAATGAACAATTACATAACACATGATACATTTTAGGTTCTTTCAACATACCTTCTGGTGTTCATTTATGTTCATTTTGTGCTATAATTAGTAGTAAAGAGAAAGATATTATCTGTTCATGTGGCGCTTGAACTGAGGCAGTGACATTTAGTGTTTAAATTTCACGATTGAATTGACTATTTGAAAGCTTTTTTTTAATAACAAAAGGAAGCACAAAGCTTATTGTGATCGATTAGAATCACTAGCATCCACACGTCTGACATTCTGTAGCTTACTCATGATTTAGAAAAGAAATAGTTGCTGATATAGTTAGAATGCACCAACGGACAAGCACTAAGTCAGCAGTCAATGATTTTGGCCTGCTGAAACCTAAAATATATATTTTTTGCAATTTCAGCCAAAATTTATCAGTTGCTATAATTACATTGCATCACTACTTTAAAATTGCCATGTAATATAAATTTGTGACAGATCATTTATTTCCATATTGCGTACGTCCGATTGAAACAGATTATCCAGAAAGAAGAAACTGTAGGCCAGAGACTTGGTTCTTCTGTCCACCAGTTGTTGATTGGTGGATGTGAGTGTGAGGTTGCAGATGTAAGGAAGCGACAGGAGTTAAGCAGACTAAATGATTGGAGAAGTGCAGCATGTCACTAGAGAGAAGTCTGTCATTTCATCAGAAAATTGAGTTAGTATATTTTGATTTAAAAATGCAGCCTCACAATTTGTTTTTTGAAAAATGAAATGTGTTTGGACAAATCACTGTAAGATCAATAATATACATTTAGAAATTAGGGTGTATTTTCATTTCATGCCAGCTGTAAACCAGTATAATGGTCATGGGCAATTGATTGATGCCTATTTTTGGCTGTATTTAGGAGTGGGGTTAAGTAATGCTGCTCAGAGCATGCTGAGCCGCCCCATGCAGAGGAAGCTGGTGACTCTGGTGCACTGTCAGCTGGTGGAAGAGGAAGGACGGGTCAGGGCCATGCGGGCAGCCCGTTCTCTGGGCGAAAGAACTGTTACTGAGCTCATTCTGCAGCACCAAAACCCCCAGCAGCTCTCCTCCAACCTGTGGGCTGCTGTCAGAGCAAGAGGCTGCCAGTTCCTAGGACCCGGTAAGATGACACCTTAAAAGCCGGTTCACACCTACACAAATGGTCATCGCAAAAATTCAGTCTTGTGGACGTTGTAGTGTCTTACATGGTACTTTTTTTTTATTTTTAGCCATGCAGGAGGAGGCACTAAAGCTGGTGCTGTTGGCCTTGGAAGATGGATCTGCTCTTTCCAGGAAAGTTCTGGTCCTCTTTGTGGTCCAGAGACTGGAACCAAGATTTCCTCAGGCCTCCAAAACCAGTATTGGACATGTAGTTCAGCTCCTATACCGTGCCTCCTGCTTCAAGGTAGGTGCCCTTTATTCTGCACTTGATCTCGTCTGAGCTTTTCGCAAGCATTTTTATGTCTGTCAGGTGCAAATCATGCTCTTAATGTGCAGATGAACTTTTTCATCACCTCAACAGTTTATTCGCAAAAACTTTAACAGCTGTAGCTCTGAGCTTTTAGTTAAATCTCTTCTGTATTGCAGGTGACTAAGCGGGATGAGGATTCATCGCTAATGCAGTTGAAAGAGGAGTTCCGGACATATGAGGCACTTCGGCGAGAACACGACTCTCAGATCGTACAAATCGCAATGGAGGGGGGGCTCCGCATCGCCCCCGATCAGTGGTCTTCTTTGCTGTACGGAGACCAGTCTCATAAGTCCCACATGCAGTCCATCATTGACAAGGTATAACAGCTGTTTGAGAATTTCCTGTACTCTTTCAAATGGCATACAGTGAGGGGGAAAAATTATTTGATCCTCTGCTGATTTTGTACGTTTGCCCACTGACAAAGAAATGATCAGTCTATAATTTTAGATTTGCATTTTAATGAGTAAAATAAGTATTTGATCCCCTATAATTCAGCAAGATTTCTGGCTCCCAGGGGTCTTTTTATACAGGTATGGTGCTGAGATTAAGAGAGTGCTCCTAATCTCATCTTGTTACCTGTATAAAAGACACCTGTCCACAGAAGCAATCAGTCAATCAGATTCCAAACTCTCCACCATGGAAAAGACCAAAGAGCTGTCCAAGGACATCAGGGACAAGATTGTAGACCTACACAAGGCTAGAATGGGCTACAAGACCATCGCCAAGCAGCTTGGTGAGAAGGTGACAGCAGTTGTTGCGATTATTCGCAAATGGAAGAAAACACACAATAACTGTCTGGGGCTCTATGCAAGATCTCACCTCATGGAGTTTCAATGATTATGAGAACGGTGAAGAATCAGCCCATAACTACACAAGAGGATCTTGTCAATGATCTCAAGGCAGCTGGGACCATAGTCACCAAGAAAACAATTGATAACACACTATGCCATGAAGGACTAAAATCCTGCAGCACCCACAAGGTCCCTCTGCTCAAGAAAGCACATGTACAGGCCCGTCTGAAGTTTGCAGATGAACATCTGAATGATTCAGAGAAGACCTGGCTGAAAGTGTTGTGGTCAGATGAGACCGAAGTCAAGCTCTTTGGCATCAACTCAACTTACCATGTTTGGAGGAGGAGCAATGCTGCCTATGACCCCAAGAACACCATCCTCGCCATCAAACATAGAGGTGGAAACATTATGCTTTGGGGGTAGGGCTGGGCGATATTGCCTAAAAATAAAATCCCCGATTTTTTCACAAAAAAAATCCGATTTACGATTTAAATCGATTTTTTTCCCCCTACTACTTTTAGCATGTAAAGAAACCCCAGCTTTTCCACAATATATATGGGCACCATATATTTTGCAATATACATTGCAACTGCATCAGTGATCGCTTTCCACCAGGCCCCATTCTTATCATACCAGACACAGTAAATGTTTGTAAGACAAATAAATATGAGATGGGAGGAAAACATATATTTCCATGCTTTTCTCTTGCACTTATATCGTATACAAAAATATAAAATTTTGAACACAGAAATATTAAATGATTTAAATAACTGCAGCGATCTGCCAGCAGGTGGTGGTAAGACACTGATTCAATTACTGAATCATATCATTCATTTGATTCCTTTGAACGGATGGTTCATTCAAGGAATAAAGCAAGTGACTCTATGAATGGGAAATTGAATCATTTCACTAGATTCGTTTAAAAACGCACGTTCCTTCATAAACGAAACAGCGCTGTGTTTGAGTGGAGATGCGCGGCGGCTCAGCTGTGACTTGTTTCAGACCACTTTTGACGACGAAATAGAGCAAAATCAGGCAATAGTGTTATAGTTAGACAATGTAAGTCACTTAATAATAACTTCTTGTTTATTTAACTGTTGTAATAAATCAATATCTCGTTTACAAACTCCCCTAAAATGATTAAAAGCTGTCACTCATCTTAGTTCGCAATCTCACAAAGCTCTATTATAACAAACGAAGCTACTGCCCATTCAGTCTCTTATTTACACTCTCTCTACACTTGAGATACATTAGTCAACGTGCAAAACACATGGAAACCTTTGAAGCTCCCCTCAGCGCAAATACAAATATGCTGGTCGGGTCAGTCGCACATAGTGCTCCTAAATATTTTTTCATAGTCGTACGCAGTAGTTGTTTTTTTTTGTTTTTTTTTTTTTTTTTTTTGCCCTTGAACTGCTGGTCGCACCGGTGCGACCTAAGATTCTTTTTAGTCGCACCATTGGTAAGTGCTATGTAATGTAATGTAACAGGCTAACTTGCTAGCAAGCAGCTAATCATGTCCCCTTAGTGACTCGCGTTATTTTACCAGAATGCGCTATTTGTTTTCCGTTCTGAATACAGCGGTTAATTAGGCGCGCCATCATGTGGTCTGACAATATTGCCTCTTAATTATTCTGCCAGTGGTGAAATTACAATGTATCTAATATTTTTATTAAAAAATCGCGATACCTCGATTTTATAAAAAATTAAATCATCTTAAAACGTAAATTCGAATTAATCGAAAAAATCGAAAGAATCGCCCAGCCCTATTTGGGGGTGTTTTTCTGCTAAGAGGACAGGACAACTGCACCGCATCAAAGGGATGATGAACAGGGCCATGTACTGCCAGGGCATTGAAAATGGGTTGTGGATGGGTATTCCAGCATGACAATGACCCAAAATACACGGCCAAAGCAAAAAATTAGTGGTTTAAGAAGTAGCACATTAAGGTCCTGGAGTGGCCTAGCCAGTCTCCGGACCTTAATCCCATAGAAAATCTGTGGAGGGAGCGGAAGGTACGAGTTGCCAAATTTCTGCCTCAAAATTCTGTCTTGGAGAGGATCTGCAAAGAGGAGTGGGATGTGTGCAAACCTGGTGGCCAACTACAAGAAACATTTGACCTCTGATTGCCAACAAGGGTTTTGCTACCAAGCACTACAAGTCATGTTTTGCGAAGGGGACAAATAAAATTACCAATAAAATTATAAACTGATTCTTTCTTTGTTAGTGGGCAGATGTACAAAAACAGCAGGGGATCAAATAATTGTTTTACCTCACTGTAAATAGTGTTGTCTCAGAATAGTGGATAAAGGGAATATGACTGTTTGTTTTTCAGTTGCAGACCCCAGCGTCATTTGCTCAGAGTGTGCAGGAGCTGACCATCGCACTGCAGAGAACGGGTGACCCTGCTAATCTCAACCGGCTGAGACCTCACCTAGAGTTGCTCGCTAACATTGACCCCAGTCCAGGTTTGTTTAAAAGAATGCCACCCACCCCAAAATTAATTGAATTCTGCACCTGTTCATTTCTGTAATCAGTTTTGCTTTATTCAGATGCTCCTCCTCCTACCTGGGAGCAGCTGGAGAAGGGACTGGTGGCGGTAAAGACGGTTGTGCACGGCCTAGTGGACTTTATCCAGAACCACAGCAAGAAGGGTGCCGACACGCAGCAGCCACCCCAGCACAGCAAATACAAGACGTACATGTGCAGAGACATGAAGCAGAAAGGAGGCTGCCCAAGAGGAGCTAGCTGCACTTTTGCCCATTCGCAGGAGGAGCTGGAAAAGTGAGTGCCGTTGTAACATCTTGCATGTCTGCTAAGTGTTAACCCACAAACCTGCTTAATAATCAGAATCTTGTTTGTTGTTCACTCTGCAGGTATCGTAAAATGAACAAACGTCTTGCTGCACGAGTGCCCTGCACCCCTGGCCTGCTCCCTGATGAGGTGGTCCAGCTAGAGCCTGGACGAAAGGCCTCTGCCCTTACCAACGGTGGCCCTCTTCCCCAGCTCATCCCTAGAGGACCCACCGACCCCTCCACATATGACCTCTTACTCAAGCCCAAGATGGACGCCACTAGCCTGAGTGCTCCTGGGTCTCCACCCGACTCGTAAGCCTTGGCTTCTCAGTTCCCTGCTTTTCTGTTATGACTACCGTATCTGAATGCTTTAGACTACGAAACTGCTGAGTTAGTGAGAAGTTGTGCTTAATAATAGGTTTGACTCATTTCTGCCTCTTATTTCTCTTAAGTTTGGATAAATCTAGCTTGGCTCTGACACCACACCCTGTGCCTCACCCCAGGGCGGAGCACTTACCCATGCCTAAGCAGGTGTCAGTCGTGCCCAGAGGTGCTCCACAGATGTATCCACAACAGCAGCCCGAGCTCTTCTATTCAGAGCCAGCCAGACCACCTCCCTCAGGATCTCAGTATGATGCTCAGTACCCAACAGGTGATTGGATTTGCTCATATGGATGGTTGTCTGAAAGATTATGAAGTCTCTGCTCCCAAGATTCTTAGAGCTCTTTAATGGCAGAGTTTCACACAAAATTGATCTTCATGTTGTTCCAAACCTGTAAGACATTCGTTCATCTTTGGAGCACAAATTAAGATATTTTAGATGAAATCTGAGAGCTTTAAGACCCTGCAAAGACAGTAACGCAACTACCACGTTCAAGTCCTAAAAAGGTAGTAGGGACTTCATCATAACTTTTGTTTTCTTTGCCCACAAAAGTATCGAAGCTTCATAACATTACGGTTGAACCACAAATGTCACATGGACTATTTTAATGATGTTCTTACTACGTTTCTTGGCCTTGAACATGGTAGTTGCATTGCTGTGTATGCAGAGTCAGAAAGCTCTCGGATTTCATCAAAAATATCTTATTTTGTGTTTTGAAGATGAACAAAAATTTTGGTCTACAAACGTGTAGGTAGTTCTTAGTTCTTTAATAGAACAGTAACGATTTTTAGATAAAAGCTCCCTGTTTTAAAAAAATGTAAGTCAATGGCTATTGGCACTTCAAGAGTAAAAAAAAAGCAAGTCAGACAACACAAAATTAAGCGAAACGATCAGTCTATGTAAGAAACTGTTGTAATTATTTACAACACTTTTATCTGTAATCCATAGCCTCAGCCGGAGCAATGTCCAGTTTGTAAATGAATCATTCTTTTAAAATGTTTTATTAGTGAACTAGATGAACTAGTTCACCCAATTTGAATGAGCTGTCTGAAACTGAAACTTAAGCCAGATTATATTTATTAGTGTTAAATAATTTTTAAAATTAACTTAAAGTGAGCATTAAATGGTGACAAAGGTTGTGTAAAGAAGCGAAATGAGCATAAACAATTAAAAATCCAACATCATCCAAAATATCTTCATGGGTAATTAATATCCGAATGTTTTTTGGCATAAAAGGAAAAATTATGATTTTGACCCACACAATGTATTTTTGGCTATTTCTACAAATATACCTGTTACTTAAGACTGGTTTTGTTGTCCAGGGTCACATTTATCACTGTATATGTGACTAAGTGCAAATCTTATTTATTGGCAAATTTTCTTTGCAGTGTGAAAATATGTGACCCTGAACCACAAAATCTGACTATATAGGCTATAAGGTTACATTTTTTGAATTGATGCTTTTCATTGATGTATGGTTTGTTAGGATAGGACAATATTAGGTCTAGATGCAACTGTTTGAAAATCTGGAAACTGAGGGTGGGAAAAAGTCTGAATATTAAGAAAATCGCTTTTAAAATTGTCCAAATGCAGTTCTTAGCAATGCATATTACTAATAAAAATTAAGTTTCGATGAATTTTCAGTAGGAAATTTACAAAATATCTTCATGAAACATGATCTTTACTTAATATCCTAATGATTTTTGACATAAAAGAAAAATCGATCAGTTTGACCCATACAATGTATTGTTGGCTACTGCTACAAATATACCCGTGCTGCTTACGACTAGTTTTGTAGTCACATATTAAAACAACTCTTGACATCAGGCAAACACTCGTCACACTTTTGTCTGCCGTTTATTCAAATCAAAATGTTTATTGCACCAAATTGTGTAACTCTATTAGTTTTGCCATGTCATAATGCTTATAACCTTTGTTTTCTGACAGGCAACCCCTACCCATACCAACCTCCACAGTATGTCCCGCCCCGCTACATCCGTAATCCTCCTCCCCCGGGCGAGTCTGCAGTGCCATCTTACCCAGAGCCCTACCCGGGTTACGGCCCAGATCGCCAATATCCGAGCCACCACTCTGGTCCCCCTTTTTCAGCCCACACATATGCACCGCCCTCCCATTACAGTCGCAGACACGGACACTATCCCGCACCCCCACCTCCGTTTGCCCCACCCAGAGACGACTTGGTCAGGATGAGCCCGGTTCCTTTGGATGTTCCCCCAGCAGCTATGCCTCCACCTCCAGGAGGGGCTGCAGGATCTTTGTACCACCCCCAGGAAGCGTCATCCAGAGACAGATACCCACCGGACGGGTACTATCACGCTGGACCGCACCCCAGCCAAATGAGGTCCCACATAGGAGTGAGTTTTGTTCTTTTTGAGGTTTTCGCATGTTAAACAGAAGTTCCACATGTTTGATGTGCATGTCTATAACATTTGTTGTTTAGAAATTAGGTTTTAGTCCCCGTATGTCTTTTTATATTTATGTCACATGAAGAGTGATGTTTTTCTCCAAATATCAGCACAATTGCAAATGTGATATTGCTTTGATGAACATAACAGAAATAACAAGTTAATATTAAGTGACTTACATTTTGGACACACAACTTTTTTTTTTTTTTTTTTTTTTTTGTATTTCAACAACGAAAATAGTTTCATTGCAATGATCTCACTATTTGAATTTATTAATTAACTTTAAGAATTTGACACAAAAAATGATGCATACATATAATTAGGTTAGAAGAGTTGCCCTTATAAAGGTTAAAAATGCCAATAAGAAGTAAAAAAAAGTAAATTTCTGTTACCTCACCAAAGTAACCACCTCACAGAATATGGAGATTTAAAGCTTTGGGAGTCTGGCATGGCAGTCCTAAACCTGCCAAAATACCAGTGCAATGACTCGGGATGGGCATTTCTGATCATATTTCATTTCGATTAATCCACAGGTTTGAGAAACGAGTACTCGATTAATCGGGGGTGGAGTTTAAGCAAGGGGCAGTCGTTTGCGTCACAGTATACAGTAAACATTTTAAAGAAATAACAGCATGAGGTGAAGCAGAAGCGCTTTTTCTACATGACGCATTGTATATAAAATTAATCACATAGCCTAGATACATAAATATGTAAGTGTTATATTACAAATTGTATTTATCTACACAAAATACATGTGAGCTTGAACTACGTGCCAATCATAAAGTAGTGGATGCGCTTCACCCGTTACTTTAAAACAACGGCAACTGAAGCCCCTGGAGTCAATCGTTCGTCATTTTCATGCTCGATCGTCGCTGATGGGTTCGAGTAATCGATTAATCAAGTACTCGTGCACATCCCTAGCAATAACACGCTCTGCAAAATATTGTCTAATTATTGTTATTGACAAAATTCCAGATAATATCAAGATATCGCTTTTTAGTCATTATCACACCTACCAAGAGAACAATACAATAATGTATTATCATTATTATATGATGTATGGATGTGTGTGGAATAATTAAAATGATTAAGAACATTTTAAAAAAGCCAGCTTAAGCCCAAGTTTCTGAATTATGTGATACTTAACTAGTTTAGTGAGTTAGTCAAAAGTGTAAAACACAAACATTTACTTATGAGTTTGCATTTTGAGTCAGACTCTGTGATGTCAGTGCATTATCCAAAGCCGTTATTATGTTCACAGATGAATCCAATACTGAATGATACTTGTATCCAATTCAAAATGAAACAGGAACCATTGCTCTGATTGCAAATTTTTGATTAGCAAGACTTTTTTTTTTTTTTTTTTTTTTTTTATAGAAGTCTTTTTACTGACTGGTTGTTCATATGATTTCATGTACACTACAACGTTTAAATACTTTACAAAAATTAGGAACTAATGTATTTCTGGATTTTTATCGAAATATTCTATAATTGTCCAAAGTAATATGGCTTCTAAATGGTTAATTTTAGGGGTAACATGGTTAATTTTTTTTGCATTAACTTAAAATGAACTAATAATGAGAAATTTGTCTGTTACAGTATTTGTTTTTCTGTTACAACTGTTTGTTTTATTTTGTTTTTAGTTCCAGTCAGCTCAGGCCTCTTGAATAATGCTTTTATTTGGCAGATTTAAAATTTAATTCTAGTAATGAATTGGCAAATGTTGGCATTAACATTTAATGGCATGGCTAAGAATAACAAATGCTTTAGAAGTATTTTTTTTTTTTAGTTCATTATAACTGATGTTAAAGGGATAGTTCACCCAAAAATGAAAATTTGATGTTTATCTGCTTACCCCCAATGCATCCAAGATGTAGGTGACTTAGTTTCCTCAGAAGAATACAAACGAAGATTTTTTACGAAAGCCGGTGCTGTCTGCCAGCCTTATCATGGGTGTGGATGGGCACCAGACCTTTAAAAGTAAACAAAAACATGCACAGACAAATCCAAATTACACCCTGCGACTCGTGACGATACATTGATGTCTTAAGACACGAAACGATCGGTTTTTGAGAGAAACTGAACAGTATTTATATCATTTTTTACCTTTGTTACAACGCCACGTCCATCTCTCCTGAGTAAGCGTTCGGCATCAGTCACGTCACATGAGCACGCGCTCTGTGGTAGAATACGCAAACGCCGGAAGCGATCTGTCGCATGTATACGACACTCATTGTTTACACAGAGCACAGAGATTGTGGGTATAGCGGCTATTCAAAATGGTAAATACTTGCGCTTATCCTGATTGTTTAAACCGATTTAAAGCTAAAAGATTACATTAGTTTGCGCAAACTCATCCGGGACTTTTCACTGATTTCCCCTTACGGCGTTTGCGTATTCTACGCTAGAGCGCGTGCTCATGTGACGTGACTAATGCCAAACTCGTGCACATTACAGATGGACGTGGCTGTGTATCAAAGGTAAAAAATGATATAAATACTGTTCAGTTTCTCTCAAAAACCGATCGTTTCGTGTCTTAAGACATCAATGTATCGTCACGAGTCGCAGGGTGTAATTTGGATTTGTCTGTGCATGTTTTTGTTTACTTTTAAAGGTCTGGTGCCCATCCACACCCATGATAAGGCTGGCAGACAGCACCGGGTTTCATTAAAAATCTTCGTTTGTATTCTTCTGAGGAAACTAAGTCACCTACATCTTGGATGCATTGGGGGTAAGCAGATAAACATCAAATTTTCATTTTTGGGTGAACTATCCCTTTAACATGGAAAATTACTGTACATTAAAGACCTTTTTATTTTTTATACTTTTTTTTTTTTTTCACCTTAACCAACTCAAGTCAGTTATTCAGTGTAAATTTCCCAATTTGATTTAAATGTTCTCCTCCGGCAGGATCCATACAGCCGCTCTCAGCCCAGTCTGGATGACTTGCATCGCAGGCGAAAGGAGCTGCTTGTTCAGCTTGAGGAGAGAAAAGTAATTTCTCCTCCACCCTTCGCTGCTTCCCCAACTCTCCCTACACACCCGTTCCCCAACGACTACCCTCGGGAGGTGAGATCTGAATGACATCCTCCTGTCCTTCATAGATCATGAATACAGTGCTCAACATTGCTCCTTTCATTTTATGAATTCTCAATGTCTGCAGTATTTGGAGGACGGCTCTAAAGCCTTTGGGAGTCGGGAGCCTGACTACGCTGGCCAGTATTCCCCCTGGTCATGTGACACAATAGGATCATACATTGGCTCCAAGGATGCTAAACCAAAAGATGTCAGTAGTGCTGTGGAGATGATGGCAAGTGATCTATCTCACATTTTGTTTTCACACATCAAATAAGACTATCAATAACAGATTTGATTTGTTTCCTTCCTGTACTCTTCTATAACAGAATGCAGAGGGGAAAGTTCTCCGTGAACCTCCGCTGGACACCCAGCGGCGCTCTGCAGAAGCCAAAGATGACGATCCCATCATTCCCTTTGGTCCGCTGCCCACAGTGTCTCCTTTTGGTGCCATTTCACGTACCTCTAAAACGGGTTACCAGACCACTGGGCCTGTACAGGCCATAGCATCCTCACAGGCCTCGGGCTCCAAACACATGACCATGACAGGTGACTGGACATCTTTACCTAATACTTCATCTTCAAGTATGGAAGCCTGTTTCTGCCACTGATGTAAAAAATAAAAAAGTTAATTGCGACTTTATTCTCACCCTAATTTTGTAACCAAAAAGTTTATAACGTGCAATTGTGACTTTTTTTTTTCTCTGAATTGTGAGATATAAACTCTGAAATTCTGAGAACATATCAGTTTTTCTTCCCCTCGAAAATGTGACTTTATAACTCACAATTGCGAATTTAAATTGCACAATTTTAAGATTAAAATGTAAGAATTGCGAAATATCAACTTGGATTTACAAGGAAAAAAGTCAGAATTGCAAGATATAAACTCACATTTTGAGAAAGAAGTCGCAATTCTTTATTTCTTTCAATTGCGAGTTTCTCACAATTCTGACTTTATTTCTCGCATTTGTAAATTTATATCATGCAATTCTGAAAAAAAAAGTCTGCAAGTTTGTATCATGCAATTTAGAGGAAAAAAGTCAGAATTGCGAGATATAAACTCACAATTCTGACTTTTTTCCTCTAAATTGCATGATATTTCTTACAAATGTAAGCTCATATCACGCAATTCTGAGAAAAAAGTCTGAATTGTGAGATGAAAAAGTTTTAAATACTAATTAATTATATAAAAGTCTGCACATAATTTCTTCATGAAATACAACTGCTGTGTTTTAGTAGTTCTGCCTTGGTAACAGAGTGCAGAGGTTTAAAGGAGAAGTCCGGTGTGATATTGACCTAAAGTGTAATGAATCATTTGTCTCAGTGTATGTTCCTGATTTAAGCTTTGCTCACACATTTTTGCAAATGTGCTGGAGAAATGTCATTTTGTTTTTGGTAAATAGTTTTCTCCTCACAGCAGACTATCCGTATGGAAACCACAGCGGATGGGGTGGAGCGTCATACCCTCAGCACCAGAGCATCAACTCTCAGGGACACTTCAGCGAGCGGTACTTAACCTTCCCTTTTACACTTTCCGACCAGTGTTCATCTCACCAATGAAATGACTAACAAATATTTAAAAAAGCTGATTTCTTTTTTGTTTTTTTAATTGTTATTATTAAAATGTTGTAATTAATAACAAAAACAAGATGAAAAGATGCATTATGCCAATACTACATATTTTAAATTACAATATAATTGTAATTAAAATACCCCATGATAGGGTTTATATAATGTATAATTTAATGTTTGAGAATACAAGATATGATTATTTCCTGTGTTTTTGCCAGTCTGCCCGTGTCTGCCCCTGACCGCGAACAGCTCAAGATTGAGCTCCAGCAAGTCAACCAACAGATCAGTCAGCAGACCCGTGGCATGGAGGTGTGTATAAAATCTCCATCCAAATCCACAGCTCACAATGTCTCATATTCATTAATATTAATAAACATTTCACATGCATACACAGGCTGCCAGTAACTCTATGCTCCTGCAGAGGGAGGCGTGTGCGCTGGCGTCTCAGCCTGCGGCTGGAGTAAAGTGGTCTTCAGGCAGCGCTGTGTCCAGTGAGCAGCTCAGCATGGAGCTCGATCACGTAGAGCTGGAGATCAAAAAGCGAACCCGTGAAATCGCTATGGTGAGTCAAACTCCCACCGATAGTGTTTATATATTCTCATATGAACAGTCTAAGCTCACTGAACCTGTTTTCATGATTGAAGGAGAATCAGGTGGCCCATGAATACAAGCTTAAGGCCACTGAGAATGGCCAGCCTGACCGTAAAGCCCAGCTGGAGGAACTCTCTTTAGCATTGGGGTGAGTGAGGAAACTTCTTCACTAGCTTTTTAAGATTTTGTTCACACACACAACACATTTTTGCATTTTATTGCATTACTTTTGCATTGTTTTTCTATATAAACATGCACTAGAACCAGGAGAGTCCAAAACCTGCTGCTGTAGGGTCGCTGTCCTGCAGAGTTGAGCTCCAACCCTAATTAGCCACAACTAAACCAAGATCATTTGACTAACTAGAAACACTTTTTCAGACAGGGCCATGTGGGTTTGGATTTTTTTCCCTTCATTTAAAAACCGCATATTGTGTTTAATTGTGTTATCTTTGATATAATATTTAATTTTGTTTGATGATCTGAAACATTAAAGTGTGACAAACATGCAAAAAAAAATCAGGAAGGGGGCCAACACTTTTTCACTTTTTCAAAAACCACTAGAACAGTGTTATATATTTTGCTGACTTGGGTACTTGCATTGTCCCAAATGTTTCAAAGAATGTTTAATCCAGAGAAATGAGCAATTTTACTTGGTGTAACAAACCGTGTCATTGCATCACCTGCCAATGACGTCATACACGCTTGATTTTCCGGTTTTATTTTGTAGAAAACATGAAAACCCCGAAGACGCTTTAATACGTTATGGATTTTACGAGACGGGTGACAAATGCACAGAGTAGCATTATAACAGAACTTTCAACACACTCAAATGTATCTAGTATGATAAATAGGGTTGTTTTTTTCCTACATACACATGACCGGAAGAAGCTGTCGACTGTGTCATAATAAAAGCTCCGCTGCTTTCGAGCCATGTATCATGCTCGTCCTTTATTAGCAATCGCTCCAGCGTCCTCGTTTCACTTCCACAGCTTTTAGCCCCGCCCTGCTTCATACTACAGCAGAGGTCGCGTTAACCGAAAATTGTCCGTCATTGACGGAATTTTTTTTAGAAATGACGGAAAAATCTGAAGGCCGTCCGTCACTTTGACAGATTACACTGAGGATGACCTATTGTAATTTGTAGCTGTAATTCCCACTCCTGTCCAGTTGGTGGCGAGTGCGCTCCAGTGTGGCAGCAGAGCACTGAATCCAGAACAAAAACGAAACTGTACATTAGGGGTGGGACGATACAGGTAACTCACGATTCAATTCTGTGGCGATATGTGGCCCACGATATCGATAATATCGCGATTCACGATATCTACGATATTCAATATATTGGAAGAAATTTCATCAACGATATATCACGATATATGTGACTGAAAAAGAAAAAAATACCCATAATAAGGAAATCTTATGCATTTATTAATGCCAACATTTCCAACACTGTGCAAAGAAATATGCATTTGCATAATAACTCACTGCCTCCT
The DNA here is from genome assembly GCF_049309525.1 of Garra rufa. Lineage (NCBI taxonomy): Eukaryota > Metazoa > Chordata > Actinopteri > Cypriniformes > Cyprinidae > Garra > Garra rufa. The sequence goes on from NC_133370.1 coordinate 41,551,571, forward strand.
GGTCTTAAATGTAAACACTGTACAGCTAGACAGATAAAAGTGCCTGAACATTAAAAAACAACATGAACATTAACTAACATGTGTAAACCATGATACTGAAACGTCAGTAGTAAGTTACTGTAAAGTGCTTTATGTTAACCTGGACAGTGGTCTCATCAATGCATATTCTTCTTGAGGAACACTAACGCCTGTTTCACACATACTCCATCTGCAGTGTGTATGCAGTCCTTTTGCAGTCGTTTTGCTTTCACACAGGACACGTTTGCAGTCCGTTCCTGATCCGCGGCTGTTTACCACAAACACACCATTTATCCGTTATTTTGATTTCAAATACAAACGTGCTTTTTCAGCATTGTGATACTCTTTTATCACAGTACACTAATACAATTCTAGATATATTCACGTTTAAACTCAACGTATAATAAACAACGTATTATTCAATGCACTTGCACAGCAACCGCGTGCAGTGTGAACGCTCTAATCCGTTAACATGGGTGCGGAAAAAAATACTCAACGCATTAGCACTGCAGACGGAGTATGTGTGAAACAGGCGTAACTGATCAGCATACTCAACTAGCGGGTGCGTCTTTGATTTGTTTTTCGTTATCTTCCGCCATTCTTCTCACTTCTCTTTTTTTCTGTGCTTCTTCTCTGATGTTGTAAGATAACTTGTGTTCTTCACTGGCCGCTGCTTCCGCCACTTTACGCCTATTTACTCGAACAGCGCCCCCCGCAAACAGAATGGTAGATATTGGGTAGTGACAGTGACACTGACGACGGGTAAATTAATCATTTGTGTTGTAATAAAATATCGATATTGGCCGTTAGTGTATCGATTATTTATTGCGACAGAGCACAACAATATATTGCAATATCGATTTTTTCTCCCACCCCTACTGTACATGCGACTACAAAGAAGCTACAACGATCTATCACGCCACATTATAGAGCGCCAAAACGGTATTTATTGCTTGAATTTCCTAATGAAATCGACATAATTTGAAATTTAAGGCTTGAGACAGGATGTGGTGTTGAACATGAAAAGTTAAACAGTCTCATCTGTTTATCTGTTCTCTTCAAAATAAATGCCTATATTTTAAATCTATATTGTCCTGAAAATGTGAAAAAAAAAAAACCATAAATGCAATTAAATGTGGTATTAAAATTAAAATATAAAAATTAAAATGACGGGTAATAATGGATTATGACGGAATTTTTACGACCCTGTCCGTCAAAATGACGGGCAATGTTAGAGTCTAACGCAACCTCTGTACTACAGTGACCTTGCATTGGCTGTGTGGATGAAATCAACAACTCTCATGAATCCACAATCAATCACAGCATAATCAAACTACGCCTTTGTTACGTTGTTTGTTTTCAATATGTGCCCTCTAGTGGTGAAAATGTACATATTTTGCTTTTAATTCAGTGATGTAACGGCTAAATTAGCTGAATTTAATAAAAAAAAGTAAATGGTTGAATGTAGGTAAACCTGATTTAATATCTTAATCATCCAGATAGTTGATTAATCATTTTAATAATGTTAGATTAGTCAATTATCAAAATAATTAGTAGCCTGTATAATAAAATGACAAAGTGCAGTGTCCCATACAATGGCGTAGCAAGTCAGACCCGGGCCCATTTGCAAAAAATTTGTAAGGACCCCCCTAATCATTATGGGCTCCAACTCGGTTAACTTGTTGATTTTTCTTAAGTACATAACGTTATGTGAGTATTCACAAGCTGTTTTATCTAAGGTATAAATGCTTGGAAACAAGTCGGTTTAAGTCTATTCATTATTTGTAGCAAGTTTTCAGGCGAAAGTTTTCACATTAACTTTACGCAATATAACATGGTTTTATTACATGAATTCTTTTGTTTTAGCAAATTAAAGTAGTAATTTAAAGCAATCTATAGATACAATTATCATGTCTGTGAGGCAAATATTCGCTGAGTTTCGGATCACTTTTGTGAAGCGCTCCTCCCCAAGACTATTTTACAAAAGCATAACGTTTGTTGATATTGAGAGTGCACAAATAAAAGTAGACCTTTTGCAGTTCCGAATAATGTATTACTCTTACCTTTATGAGCAACATTGATGGTGTAGTATTTTAGGTTTCCACTGTTATTAAGAAAAAAATGCAAGTGCTTGCGCTGGCACTTCCATGTCCTACAAAGCTTCCACTCTCTGCACAAACGATTGGATATGCATCTAACAGCGCACATTTATCTAGGTTAAATGTTTAAATACATTTTTTGAAATGCAACAAGTGTTTTATGTCTATAGAATTTATTTTAGGCAAGGCTAAATTGATCAAACATGCTCAACTAATTGCCGCTGGCTGCTTGTTCGTTACTTTAAAGTGTCACAACACCCCCCTGTTTCAGAGGTGCTTTTTCACACCTCTGGTTTAAAAAACTTTCTGAAAAGGGGCGGTGTTCACTGGGGATAAGGGGTGGGGTACAGTGTGGAGACAAGGCGGAGACTGCATTAAAGTGGGAGTGACAATAAGTGAATAAATTCAGTTAATTTGCACAGAATGCACACCGACAATGTAAACACACGCACGCCGAGAGCAGTGTGGAAGTGGAGGACTTCTACCCACCAGAATCCCCACACTTAGATCAAAGTGATGACAGTGCAGGTCCACTGCCTTATCCGTTTGAAACTTTGGACCCTCACGCGCATACACAAGAACGCAAAGACAAACCAGATGAAGCGCCGATAGAAGTGTCACACTTATAGCGTTTTATATTTTAGTAAATTAACAATTTTAAGTTTATCTTGTATATGAACGCTACAAAAGTAAAGTTGACAATTGTTGTTTCGCAGACACTCTATATGTAGTTTGAAATTAATATAATACATGTTCATCATGTTGTTATCTAATAATAGGTGTTCGTGTTCGGAGTCAGAATATATACATTATATATAAAGTTTGTGTATATAGGCCTATATATAAAATACATATGTATATTATTTTGAAACAAAATAAATGAGACTCAAACATTGTTAACAAACGTGCATGTTTATTTGAGCACTTCCGACAGTGAACAAGCAGCCTACAAAACGCTAAAATAATCAAAGAAATAATACATTTAAATAAGAAAATAGCCTAAATAAGAATGTTAAATAGGCTATTAAACAAACTACTAAAACCTCGCCCGGACCTTTTCTGACAGCTCATCAGAATTACTGGCCCGAATCCGACTGGAACTTTTTCTCTTCCCCATTACACAGCTGCTGTTTTAATAGCAAAGAGATTTACATTTATTTTCGTTTATTTAGTTTATAAAGTTAATTTAGAAATATATTTGGAACACTTTTTATATGTTAAATTCAAGTTTTTGTTTTTTAAAGTAAGGACCAAGCGGCCAGCGACAGACAGATCAATTTAGCCCTCTCAAGTAATCACGATTTAAATTTAGACCCACAGATATAAAAAACTTAAAGCATATCGCAATATTAGTTTAATTGTTTAGCCTAGTTAAATGTGTGCTATTGGGCGCATATCCAATCGTTTGCGCGGAGAGTGAAAGCTGGAGCGCACTTTGCCGAACATGAAGGCGCCGGTGCGATGTGAAACTTCATTTTTGCTCATAAAGGTAAGAGTAATATATCATCCGGAACTGTAAAGAAATAATTAAAAATAATTAAAATCGAAAACAAAACTCTTTCATTAGCTATAGGCATTAAAGGAGCGTCCGATGAGCAGATGGCCAGTCAGGATCGTCAACTTTGTCTTTGCGACAAATACTAGTTTATTAAAAAATAATTTGAATATCTCCTTACTTTTCCACCCCGACACATTCATGTTTATTTTTGCTGGGGCTTTGCGGCCAGCTTTAGCCTATTTTTAAGAGTCCCCAATTCCAAAAACTGTCCGGTACGAAATGTTCCTTACAGACAAATTTGCTGTGTGTTTTCGTAGGACTCTTTAAACCAGCAGCGTGCCGCCAAACTGGTCGCGTCGAGGGGAAACGAAAACAACTCTTTTGTTTTGTCACAGTGAAGAAAGGCACAAACATGAACCATGACTCTGAAACAGCAAGCCAGCTATAACGTAAACTAGTGACACAAGTGCTACTGTCCAATGCATAAATACTGCAAATGCTCATGCAAAGCACGGTGCGGAGATTGGATTAGACGAGTCCTTTGTCATGTATAATGTTACACTGCTCATTAATAATGCTTGAAAGGGGGCGTCAACCCAATGACGTAAATGGGTACTGTACAAGCCACGCAGCCAATGAGCGCTAAAAAAAAAACTGCGTCTAGTCACGGCCTCAAACGTAACTTTTAGAACCGGATGCATGAAATGGTCACAAAAAGCGTAAAAATGACCAGTTTCCACTTTGTAATATATTTCGTGACAGGTATTACTGTTTTAAGCAGTGTACAACATGTATACAGTCGTGGCCAAAAGTTTTGAGAATGACACAAATATTAGTTTTCACAAAGTTTGCTGCTCAACTGCTTTTAGATCTTTGTTTCAGTTGTTTCTGTGATGTACTGAAATATAATTACAAGCACTTCATACGTTTCAAAGGCTTTTATCGACAATTACATGACATTTATGCAAAGAGTCAGTATTTGCAGTGTTGGCCCTTCTTTTTCAGGACCTCTGCAATTCGACAGGGCATGCTCTCAATCAACTTCTGGGCCAAATCCTGACTGATAGCAACCCATTCTTTCATGATCACTTCTTGGAGTTTGTCAGAATTAGTGGGTTTTTGTTTGTCCTCCTGCCTCTTGAGGATTGACCACAAGTTCTCAATGGGATTAAGATCTGGGGAGTTTTCAGGCCATGGACCCAAAATTTCAACGTTTTGGTCTCCGAGCCACTTAGTTATCACTTTTGCCTTGTGCTCCATCGTGCTGGAAAATGCATTGTTCTTCACCAAACTGTTGTTGGATTGTTGGAAGAAGTTGCTGTTGGAGGGTGTTTTGGTACCATTCTTTATTCATGGCTGTGTTTTTGGGCAAAATTGTGAGTGAGCCCACTCCCTTGGATGAGAAGCAACCCCACACATGAATGGTCTCAGGATGCTTTACTGTTGGCATGACACAGGACTGATGGTCCTCACCTTTTCTTCTCTGGACAAGCCTTTTTACAGATGCCCCAAACAATCAGAAAAGAGGCTTCATCTGAGAATATGACTTTGCCCCAGTCCTCAGCAGTCCATTCACCATACTTTTTGCAGAAGATCAATCTGTCCCTGTTTTTTTTTTTTGGAGAGAAGTGGCTTCTTTGCTGCCCTTCTTGACACCAGGCCATCTTCCAAAAGTCTTGGCCTCACTGTGCGTGCAGATGCGCTCACACCTGCTGCTGCCATTCCTGAGCAAGCTCTGCACTGGTGGCACTCCGATCCTGCAGCTGAATCCTCTTTAGGAGACGATCCTGGTGCTTGCTGGACTTTCTTGGACACCCTGAAGCCTTCTTGACAATGCAGTGGAAAGTTTTTTTTCGGGATTAAGTTAATTTTCATTGCAAAGAAGGACTATGCAATTCATCTGATCTCTCTTCATAACATTCTGGAGTATATGCAAATTGCTATTATAAAACCTTAAGCAGCAACTTTTCCAATTTCCAATATTTAGGTAATTCTCAACTTTTGGCCACGACTGTATATCTGTTAACATCTCAAATGTGTTTTTGGATTTTGTGACCCTTTAAAAAACAAAAACTTGTTTAGCAAACATAAAATCTTCCAGACATATTTCTAAATGAGCTTAATAAAGAAACAAAACTAAATCTAGCCACTTTGCCATTCAAATCCAAAACTAAAGTATTTTAATGGCTGCAACACAGGCTCTGTTCTGATAAGTTTTTGGACAAGGGCAGGACTCGGACCTGAGCGTCAGGGCTGGGCCTGTGCAGGACTCTATTCTTTCCATCATTTGAATTAAAAGTTCCCCCTCGGCCCATATGCACCTGCATACTCATACTCAGACGCTACGCCTCTGGTCCTGTGAATGCATGTCGTGTTGTACAGTAAATTGAGACAGAGGCACACTGTAGCATGATACTATGATATTTATTCGAAAGCAGATCGTGGAGACATTTTATTTGTTGACAATCAAAAATCATCATATCGCACAACCCTACTACACTGTGACTTAGTCTTGTTAGCTCAGCAGTCTATTCCCTCAGGCTACCATCAGCAAACACCTCAACAGCCTCTCGTTTGTCTGTTGCTTTGTTAGCCAGTAGGCATGTTTGAATAATGTTTGCACAAATACACTCAATCTCTCTTTGTCTGTGCTGCTCTTCTCTCCATCAGTGAGGTGTCTAATGGATCCAGTGGCATGAAGCCAGCCAGTAGTATGGGTGGATCTATGCTCTCGCTGACCAACAAGACGTCGTCTCTCACCCTCTGCTCCGCTGACCAAGCAGCGAGTAGCTCAGACCTTCAAAAGAATGGTGTTGTTCACTCTTGCTCTTAAGAGTGTATTCACACGCACACACACACACAGACAACCTCTCCAGAAGTCAATATTCCTTCTCGGAGGGCTTTGAAAATCATCTCTTGAGTAATTCGACCAGTTTCAAGAGATGCAAGATGTGTTTTTAATATTCAGACGGAGTTGATATGAGGGACACGCATTCTCACACACACACACACACACACACATACATACACACCTGCATGCTGCTACATGCATGCACCGACACAAACTTCTTTGTTGTTTTTTATTTAGAAAAATGAGCAGTATCTGCCGTGATATAAATTTTCTTTCTTTTTGTTCTGTGAATGAGCTTTTTGTTTTAATGACTTCTCATCGCCTGGAAACCAGGGCATCTGAATAATGCTTACTTTGTTGTTTTCCCTATATATCAAGAACGAACAGTCAACCCAAAGCTAGCACGAACAGGACGACGCAAACTAGTGGAATCAAAACGAGAATCGAGCGCACTCTAAGAATCGGGGCTAGTTGCCGATTGCGCGGTTGGGGCTCGGTGGAAACGTTCAACGCCCTGGATCTCTGCAGCCTTGAATATGATCTGACTCACCAGGTTTAAAGTAGCATGGAGAACCTTTTATGAATCCATTATTATGGACCGTTAACACGGGTCTCCCCACATGACACTCGACCGTGGCAGTGTATCGCTGTAATGGCAGTTCGATTGGGCTCTGGATGACACAAGGGGGAAGAAGAGATATCTTTCTAACTATATATAATCAGTTGTCAGGTTTTGTTTAATTTATGGTTTGGCTATATAACTGTTAAGGAATTTGTAAATGTGTGGTGACACGTGTCTAAAGCGTTCTGTTTTATAGAACGCAAACAGATGTCTTGAAAAATGAGCACTTTTTTCCATGTTTTCCATGAGTGTGTGCTTTTTAGTAGAAGAGGTGCGACAATTCGCTTCCCTTGTGTCCTTCAGAGCCCTGTGGTCGGGATGAGTTTTGTTTCTCCCATCGCCACAGCCATTTCGGAAGATTACAGCCTAATAGGAAATTGTTTCATCCGTTTTCCCTAACTTCTGTGAAGTTGCATATTTGGCTCTCCTGGTCGAGTTTGCATATTCGAGTTTCGCCATTAAACCGCTGCATTGAAGTACGCCAGGGCAGTAGTTTCGACAACGCTGGGTCCCGTTGCGCTAAACGATCGTGTTACAGTTTTGACACTGACAAAAAATTGTTAAAGGGGGGATAGTTCAACCAAAAAGTATAGAAGCCTGTTTCCACCACTGAATAAAAAAAAAATTAAAAAGGTAATTGTGACTTTTTATTTCACAATTCTTGACTTTTTTTTCTTGCTAATTCGAGTTTACATCTCGCAATTCTGTTAAGATATAAACGCACAATTGTGAGTTTAAAAAGTCAGAATTACTAGATGGTCAGAATTGCCTGATATAAACTCACAATTGCGAGAAATAAAGTCAGAATTGTGAGATATAAACTTGCAATTCAGACTTTTTTATTGCAAGTACGACCTAGTATCTTGTAATTCTGCGAGTTTGTATTTCACAATTCTGACTTTTTCTTAGAATTGCGTCCTATAAACTAGCAATTCTGACTTTCTCAGAACTGAGATATAAACGCACAATTGTGTTATAAAGTCAGAATTGCAGGATATAAACTCACAACTGTGAGAAATAAAGTCAGAATTGTGAGATATAAACGCGCAATTCTGACTCTCTTGAAATTGTGACCTAGTATCTTGCAATTCTGCATTTTTTTGCTATAGTTTGTATTTCGCAATTCTGACTTTTTTCGTAGAATTGCGTCCTGTAAACTCGCAATTATGACTTTTTTTTTCTCAGAATTGCGTCCTATAAACTCGCTATTCTCACTTTTTTCTTAGAACTAAGATATAAATGGATATAAATGCACAATTCTGAGTTATAAAGTCTGAATTGCTAGATTTAAAGTCAGAATTGCAGGATATAAACTCATAACTGCGAGAAATAAAGTCAGAATTGTGAGATACAAACTTGCAATTGACTTTTTTCTTGCAATTGCGACCTAGTATCTTGCAATTCTGACTTTTTTGCAATTGTTTGTATTTGCAATTCTGACTTTTTTCTCAGAATTGTGAGATATAAATTCACAACTGAGTTATAAAGTACAGTTCTGAGGAGAAAAAAAGACTGATATGCTCACAGAATGGCAAGTTTACATCTCAGAATTCTGACTAACCCGCAATTGCGACTAATTCTGACTTTATTAGAATAAAGATATACAAGTTTATATCTTGCAATTCTGACTTTGTAACTCACAATTATGAGTTTATATCTCACAATTCTGAGAAAAAAGTGAGAATTGTGAGAAGTCACAATAACCTTTTTCTATTTTTTATTCAGTGGCAAAAAATAGGCTTCCATAAAAAAGGGACATTCTGTCATGACCAAAAAAAAGACAAAACAGCTCCACAGAAGAAAGCAATTCATACAAGTTTGGAACAATTTAAATGGGAAATAAATGAGACAATTTCTTATTTTGGGGGGTTGAACTATCCCTTTAAATAAAAATCCAGACAGATGTTCATTATAGATGAGCTATTTAATGTCTTTTAGGTTCTTTACAAACTTAAAATTAGTTTGGAATCAGAGACGATTATGAATGTCTGCTGAATATTTAATGCGACTCATTAATCGAGGCCTGTCGAGTTTATCCTCCATCAGCCCGCTTTGACTTAAACGTGTTTTTACGCGACGTATTGAACGACTGTTTCCAAACGAGGCCCCGTAAACGAAGAAGTCTGAAGTCTTCCTATAGTGATGACATTCTTCACGTGTGACATTTTGTTCTAGTCTCTTGAGACCGACTATGATATACAGCTCCAATTTTGGGTGCAACCTCTTAACGTGTAAACTTTTGTGGTTTTTGTGCTATAGCCGTGGTGATCTAGTTGATTTCTCTTATTACGATGACTTGTAGTCATGGTCATTATTTGATGTTCTTGCTCGTCAAAGAGCACACGCAGCCTTTTCAAGCAGTCGTCGAGATTGAAATCGAGCTGTGCCGACACGCGGAGATGACGTAGACCTTGCTGTGGAGGTTTTAAACGTATCGCGTGACCTCCCCGTCGCAACATTCTCCAGAATGTCGTCTTCCTCCATGCTAAATTGTTACCTCCTCCCTCTCCTCGATGTGGAAAATGAATTCTTGTAGTGTTTTTATTTCATGCTGTTGGAAATCCCATGAACTAGTTCTGAGATGTGCTCTGAATAATTTAGCTGAGCTTCTTGCTTCCCTTCTGGTGAATCTGGCCTCTGATTAAATCTAGATCTTTACACGTTCTCCCACAAATTAAAGTGAAATTCCTAAAAACATGTCCAGGTCACAGTTCAGCAAGAAATATAAGACCAATAATGTTAAAGCACATCTTTGTCCCCCAAATGATCTTAAATTCTGAATTCCCATCACATTACTCTTACTTCAATATAGTATTTTTATACAGTATGCTTCACACATAGTATGCATTTTTCACTGCACCAACAAGTAGAAAAGAAAATGCCAATGCAATATAAATACCGCATTGGCGTTTTATGATTTCATCCCATAATAATATGACCTTGGGAATACTCTTGTGAGGCTTCATAGGATTCACCCACACTTTATAGATATTTCTTAGCTCTATGCCCCTTACCCATCCAATTAGCAAATATGCTCAATGATCAACTTTCAAAATTAGGTAAACATTTTTCTAAACTGAGGAAAGTTACACCAGGAGGACATACTGCGCTCAGTGAATTCCCTTTTATATTCAAACGGGGAAAATAAAACCGCACACCACTTGCAATTTTAATCTTGACGTCTCATCGATTGAGACGCATTTACGTGGCTAGGCTTTTATACGGATTCTGCTTTGGAGTCTGAGAATTTTCCTCCTCCCTGCCGTTATCCAAATTTTCGTGAGCTAACACGCTCTCGCCACCGCTAACGTTGGATTTTCTTTGATTCTGTTTGGCGTCGCTAATCGCTGCTACGACAGGCAAACGTTTAGCCGGCGCTTGGTGTGCTGAGATTTTTTGGTTTGGCTTTGAGTGCCCAAAGCTGTACTAATGTAAGCATTCTCCAGTGATGCACTGCCAGGATGCTGCTTTTATTTGAATCTTTGGATTGTATGGGAATGTGCTATCTTGTATTTAATATTTGGCACTTGCTTGGGTGCTTTAGAACTTTTTTTTTTTTTTCTTTCTCTCTAATGATCAGTGATCTCACTGAGCTAATTAGTTCTGCGTGGATATTTTTCGTTTGTTTTACAAATTAGTGTCAACCATCCACACATAGCAATTTACTGGAAACGACTCGGTAAGGCTCATTTACAGTTTTGTGCATGAGGTTGTTTTCCTCAAGTGAGAAATTGCAGGATAATGTGATTTTCTTTGAGAATGGGTCTGTTCCTAATGGATGATATTCATTTCTCTTGACTGGATTGTGTCTGTTTTGAGCGGACCTGTTGAATTCATTTAAATGAAGCGCAAATTAACTCATTTTGAACCTTGTAACACTGTTATGGCTGTCTTTTTTTGTCGTTTTGTTTTATTCCTAACTTTTTGGGAAATGTAATGGCTTTTTTATGATTACTTCCAAGTTGTCTTGTAAAATCTCTTAAATTAAGGTACAGGCTCAATTTCAACAAGGAAAGGTTTTATATATAAATATATATTATACTCCATTAAGGAATGTTTAGAACCATCTTACTCCAATGTGGATGTAGCCATTATTACGCCATTTTATGACTTTGTAAAAGAATTCACTGTGTGAAAATTGGTTTGCATTTTTGTATAATACAATCTTTTTTGTTTGTTTAAAAGGAGAGAGGGAGGCGAAACTGGATGTTAGAGGACAAGATTAAAAAAAATAATTTAACAGAAACCTGTGATATTGAGAAGAAAATGTAACTTGTGTACAACAATGATTCTAAATGAGAGGGATGGAATAAACAATATTGGTAACACTGCTATAAAAATGTGTGCTGGCTCCAGTTTTGTGATTTATTTTAGTCCCAAACACAGCGCTTGAGAGTGTGAAATACAAACATCGCTAAAGAACAGCATTTTTGGTTTAGCCAACAATTTGACACATTTCAGCAAAATAGAAGAGTCAACAAGAGAAACGAGAGCATGTCACCACTGAAAAAAAGTTAAGTTCGGCCAGAAATTAAAATATTGTCATTAATTACTCACCATCATGTCGTTTCAAACCTGTAAGACCTACGTTCATCTTCGGAAAACAAATTGAAGGGGTCATATGATGTGGTTTCTTGTTTTCTTTGGAGTGTTACAAGCTGTTTGTGCATAGATGAAAAAAGCTGCAAAGCTTAAACTCTCAGCCACACCTTCCTAAAACAGCTTGTTCAAACACGCCTCCGCAGATTAGCGTAACACCGCCCATATGTATATGGAAAGAAAGGAGGTGTAACTTTTACCAGCTGTAGTAGTGTTGCAGCCGCCATGTTGTGGAGACGCAGCGTGTTTCATTGCGAAAGTATTTTGTTTGGCTGTCCAAATGAGAGGACAACTAGAAATCAGTGTTTTAAATTATATTTACAACCGAAAAACGTGAATATTCGAGTGGCTGATGCGCATTTAACGGAGGACTGTTTCCTGAACCTGGGAGAGCAGCTTACAATGCCAGCTGTACACAAAGGGTTAAGGCTATAAAGTGGGGCAATTCCAAATGTTGCAAAGACAGTCTGTGCTTCTGACTGACGGCCTGTAAGTATGTTTTCATATTTAAAGAATTCAGTACTGACTATTCAAACGCGAGTTTTGAGCAGTGTAGAGTTGTGCTTGTAGTTTCTCGTTCTACGATCGCAAGTGCAGACATGCTGTTATGTTTATGTGGCGCAACACCTAAAAAGACAGTATGAGTCATTATAATCAGTAGCTATGTCGGTATTGGATGCAACGAATGCCTCGTTTATAATGGGTTTTATTGTTTAGGTCTAGTAGTGGGTCGTTCTTGAACGATTCGAATCTTTAAAGTGACTCGGGAAAGAACGAGTCATCTCAGGGAGTGCATGCGCAATTGCGTAACATACTATGAACGAATGACTCAAACCCGAAGACTCGAGAGATGAACTAATCAATACTCTTTCCGGCTCAGACTGCATTAGTTAAGCTTATATGAGGCTGTCACTACATGAACGAATGACTCAAACCCGGACAGATGAGAGGTGAGGGAGCTAATCATAGACTGAAGACCCAGGAAAACAATAAATTAATCTTTTCTGTTTCTTACAGCATTATAGTTTTGTCTTGTTTGTAGTGTGATCAACATTTGTGTAAGCAGTAGATGTGTTAGGGAAGTAACATGTAGCCTTTTAATTATATTTTCTTAAAATGAACGAAATGACTCGAAAAAGATTCGTTCATTCTGCTGAACGAGACTCAAAGATCTGAGTCGGTAAAATGATCCGAACTTCCCATCACTATTTCTGTCTTGTTGTGCCGAGAAACAGCATGATAAGGGGCGTAACATTTCCATCACTTTCCAGGAGCAACACTAATGTATATGTGGAAAACTGTTTTTTGAACCTCAAACTTCATAAACGCACTGCATTATAACAAATACACAAAATAATGCTCTTTTTAGCAACATCATATGAAACATATTTTTGATGAAATCAAAGAGCTTTCTGGCCCTCCAGAGACAGCAAGGGTCCTTCAATGTTCAAAGTCCAGAAAGGTACCAAGAACATGGACAAAATAGTCCATGTGACATTTTTGAAGCTATGCAAACACTAAAAATAATGACTTTATTCAACAATTCTTCTCCTCTTTATCACTCTAGAACCATATTGGAGAGTATCATGATGCATGTGTGCGCTCTTCTCTGAATATAAACAATGCATGTGCATGGTTCTGTTGATGTAGAACACGTGGTACTCTCCAATATGGCACTAGGGTGATGCAAAGAAGTTATTTTGCACGCAGAGTATTCTCATCGCTTCCTCTTAATTTGTGTTCCGAAGATGAATGAAGCTCTTACAGCAGGGCTATTCAATTGGCGGCCCGCCAATCATCTCCGTCCGGCCCGAGGGAGCAGCAGGTGGCTTGAATGGTTTTTGCACTAATTAGTTTGTCCACTAGGTGGCGGGCCAGCCAAAAAAGAAAAGCAAGAGAGCCAAGAACAACAACAATCTACCGGAGATCGCAACATCAATAGACGGCAGATTTGACAAGCCTTGTAGGGCTCCAGACTGCGACCAAATTGGTCGCATTTTTTCTGCCGGTGCGACTAAATTTTGTGAGCGGTCGCACTGGCGCGACCACCGCGTTATTCAACTCATAAGCACTGCTATTTCTGTTTCATATGAGAAACATTAAACGGCAAACGAAGCGAAAGAGAAACCAAAGCGTGCCACGTTTGAGTTGCGCAGCGCGGACCGTTTATCAGCTCGGACCGCAACGCCAACACACTTGTCCAAGTTCAGAACAGCATCGGGAACCAAAGTTGATTTTGCGACACTGTTACTGCACAGTGCTGCGAGATCCAGTGAAAAGTGTTTGAATTCGCCCAGAATGAATTAAGGTTGCTGAAAGATCAGTGAGAATCATTCAAATTCTGCTCAGAATTCTGTTATTAACAGCGCTGATGTAGGCTATGTCAGAAAACCAGAAGTCACACCAACTTAAGCAAAGTCGAATGTTATTACAGTATTCATTTCAGGGTTTGTACAACCTTTTTAAGCACTTTAAAGCTCTTATGATCCAATTTGAATGTTATTTTGATGGCCAAAATATACTTTGTGGTAAACAAACACGTATGTAAAATTAAAAACATAAAATAACGATTATAACCAGTATATGGCAATAATAATCTGTATATTTTATGCATATACAATTTATAGTTTATGTGAAGATTGTTTTAAAATCACCTAAATTAAAAGCTGTTATATATTTCAGAGCCTATTAAATGTTGGGCTTTCAATTCTACTGTAATGTTGAATGGACATAATTATATGTAAAACTGAGAGAAAATTCATTTAATAGAGACACCAGAAGCAATATTGATATCAATACTTCATTAATAATAGGCTACTTGGTAAAAAGACGCTATTAAACACATATTTAAAAATACTTTGTTGTTTCTACCTTAATTTGGAGGTTCATTGTGAAATTATGACAGTATAAATATATAAATATGCGATTATTCATGATTAATTACAAAAAATGTGTGATTTTTTTTTTTTATTATTGATTGACAGACAGCACCTTAACCTTTTATAGATGTTGGTGTTGGTAATAGTTCATTTTAGTGAAAATGCATTTCAATGTAATTGTATAGGCCCCCTAGAAAAAGATCGGGACGGCCCCCATCCCCTTGGCCCGCTTCAAATTTCCAGTTCGATAATCCGGCCCTCAAATGGATCTAATTGAATAGCCCTGTCTTACAGGTTTGGAAAGACATAAGGGTGAGTAATTAATGACAGAATTTTTATTTTTGCGTGAACTATCCCTTTAAGCTTGTCTGCCATGTCTAGTGTTTCAGAATTAAAAAGTGTACAAAGTAGCAGTACTAAACTGTCCCTGTTCTCCTATTTTTATGAATATTTAGACCATTACAAATATTACGCTTTCAACACCAAGTTCCAGTTTTAAAAAGGCAATAGCAGCATGTAAATCACCCATTCCCTTTAATTCAAAACTTTCATAAATAACCACCTTTTCTTTCACAGTGAGCTTAAAACCTGTCATTATTCTAAAAGCAAACCTTGTAGATTTTGATTGCTAGGTTATCCTTTCCAGATTGGATAAGTGAGATGAATCAGCTTCTGATTGGTGTGTAAATCACTAATTTGGTCCATGTCTTCTGCTGTTAGTGTGAATCCAAAAACCTGTAAAGTAATTGAGAAGCTGAATTCAAATTAAATTCAAAACTCAATCCAAACACTGAAATTGGTAGTTAAACTAATACTGTCTTTGAGATCATCCTTCATATTGTAACCTGTTAATATCCCGTACATATTTACATTCAGATGTAATGCCATTTTTGTATTGTTAAATCACAAACTAGAGTGATTGAGACTCTCGTTGCTTTCCAAGCTCACCTGAACAGGTGGTTTTCTTGGAGATTTGTTCATTCCACAAGAGTTGGGTCCCAGCTCACATGTCTCCCATCATGCAACAAACTCAGCGCTGCCATATCTGAATCATCCAAGCTGAACTCAAACACCTGAACAGCACAATGTTATGAGTGCACTTACAAAAGGATGATCTCAAAGAGAAACTACTGATGTCTTCAATCATGATAAATTACAAACTGAAAAAAGTATTCAAAGATCACTAAAAACAAAATGTATATAGCTGCAAGCCAGGGTTCAAACGATTTAAGACATTTAAACACATGAAAAAAGACATTATATAGCAAGCCTTTTTTTCCATTTACCATAGAAATATTGTGTTCTGTATCGTTTATTACTTTCATAGCATCAGCTGTGGTCCGATCGCCTTAAAACTTACGCTTTGCATGCTTGTTTGGAATCACCTGTCGCATGTGCTTACGAGGTTTCTTGAAGTTTTGAGTTTTTCTTCAGACTTTATAGGATTTGGGGTCAATTTGGACAGGCCCCTTTCCTAAACGACCCCCTTATAGCGTCCCAAAGGGAAAATTTAAACATTTTTTGATAACTATTGACCTAGAGAGTCCAAAAGATTGTACTGCAGTGGGTTTTTTTTTTTTTCAGATTGAGCAAAAAACCTGGGACTAGTATGCAAAGTATTTTTTTTTACACTTCAATCATTAAACAACAATTTGACTGACAGCAGTGGTTCCAGAGGCAAAGTTGTCAGAAATTAGGGGTTCTGTCAAATTATATGAATATTGTATGTGTGAAAAAACGCGCAATGCACAATCGTTTATGCACTTGAAAAACGCGATTACTGTCTAAAAGGTGCTCAAGATTCATCTGCCATGTTTTTTTTTTTTTTTTGAGATACGCAAATGTACTTATAGAGACTTGTGGCACTTTGGACCAAGACCATGCACAGCGATTTTCATGTTGATAGGACAAATGGTCGCATAGGTTTGGCCATTTTTATGTTTTGTATTATAGCGCCACCAAGTGGCCAAGACACCATTTTTGTCCTGCGACCTCAGATTGAGCTCTTACAAAAGTGTTCTGAGTTTGGTTAAGAAATAAGCAGTGTAAGTACTACCATTCCTCCAAGTTTCAAGTCCTTACGACTTACAGTTCGGTCTGCACAATCAGTTTTACGTGGAGATTGCTGATTCATGACCATTTTAACAGCTACAATAGGGTTTCAGCACTACACACTTGAACCCCTAAAAATAATTAATAAAAGAATCTGCTTAGTAGACCATAGCTCTGCATCTGTAAATTGGTACAAAACAAATATTAATATTATTATTATTTTGTATTATTTTGTACTTCTTTGGACATGGTTTAGTAAATGGGGAAAAGCTGTAGTTGTTTATTTGCAATTATATATATATATATATATATATATATATATGTATGTTTTATTTTGGTAAATTGCATTGTTCATTAACAAATGTATTATTTCAGCTAATTACTGTCAAGTTTGTTGATATAATTTTGTAAAACATTATACACAATTACAACAGCTTTAATATCTAGATACAAACTTACTTGGCAGTTTTCATGTACCCTTTCTGGTTTGGTGGACTTTGGAATTGTGACAACTCCATTCTGAAACGAAATGTAGAACTAAATGAATGAGTAACATCATAACTGCTGCTTCGGAATTATATTTGCATGACATTCTGGAAAAGAAAACTAAATATTTCGATCAAAAACTACTAATATGTAACATTTATTTCACAAGTATTACAAAACTATACAGTGTTACAGTCTACTACGTGACAGAATGTACCTGAATACTCCAGCGGATACATATTTGTGACGCACTACGGCCGTATTTCTGGGCAAGCTCCATGATCGTTGGATGAGTGAGGGCTTGACCTTTGGCTAAAGGACAGTAGCCTTCAAAAACTATGTTCTCCTTCCGACAATATTCAACCAGCTCCCGTGGCTGCTGGAAGGGATGAAACTCCACCTGCAAGTAAATAAAAAAAAAAACAGTGCGAGGTTTTTCATTTATATATAGCCTTGTTTTCTGTAATTATGTTTTAATTTGGAGTAAACAAATAACTTTTTTTGTTGTAATAGCACTGAAAGTGTAGAAAATAAATATATCACATAGAATAAAGATTATCATTATATTGTAAACTGGATAATTCTACATAATTGTTTAGAACCATTTTTTTTTATGAAGTTTAGTTATTTCGGGCATGTTTGAAATGATTGTATTTTTTAATTGTATATGTTTTATACAAATAAAAAAAGTCAAAATTTCTTGATTTTTTTTTAATGTAACTTCATTTTTAAATGTTAGCACTTTAGATTAGGGAACACATATTCACTTATAAGAGTTTGTACTCAATAAACTCCTAATTTGCTGTATTGAGGAGTATAAAGGAGTAGTTCACTTCTAGAACAAAAGTTTACAGATAATGTAATGTAAATAACTGTAAATGTAAATAACATTTCAGGATTTCTCTCCATATAATGGACTTCTATGGTGTCCCTGAGTTTGAACTTCCAAAATGCGGTTTAAATGCAGCTTCAAAGGGCTCTAAACGATCCTAGCCGAAGAAGAAAGGTCTTATCTAGGTCTTAAAAAAAAACGATTGCAATTGATATACTTTTTAAACCTCAAATGCTCGTCTGGACTCTGTGTTCTAGACAGTTAGGGTATGTTGAAAAACTCCCATCTCATGTTCTCCTCCAACTTTGAAACCGCCCTACATCACTGTTTTACCTTTTTTTTTTTAAAGGGTGTTTGGCCTTCTTTGCATGTTCACTGTGTAAACACTGAGTCAGTACTTCTGCAGCAATGTAGGACGATCTTGATGTCAGAGGAGAAACGTTCACGCAGAGCTAGACAAAACAAGCGTTTGAGGTTAAAAAGTATCTAACTTGTAATTTTTTTTTAGAAAAAAACCTATCATTTTGCTAAATTAGACCCTTCTTCCTCAGCTGGGATCATGTAGAGCCCTTTGAAGCTGCTTTTAAAAACTGCATTTTGGATGTTCAAACTCAGGGGCACCATAGAAGTCCACTATATTGAGAGAAATCCTGAAAGTTTTTCCTAAAAAGTTTTATTTCTTTACAACTGAAGAAAGAAAGACATGAATGACAAGGGAGTACATTAGCTGCAAATTTTTGTTCTGGAAGTAAACTACTCCTTTAAAGGATCTATAATATGGTCATGCAGAATAAGATAATATTACATACTTTAAAAGTACTAATAAACAGACAATATGCTACTAATATACATGTTAATAAGCAACTAGTTAATAGTAATTAGTGTTCCCTCAAATAATTATTCTCAACCATTTAGCCATACCTGGTTAACATGAGGCACAATTCCACCACGATCCTTTAACTCGTCCAAGTGGTGTATGAGAAAGTTACTCACTCCAATGGCATGACACAAACCTACAACGAGGGAGAGGGGATATTACCTACAAATGGTCATGTCTAAATTTGAGAATGAATCTAAAAGAGCATGAACCTTCATCATAAAGCTCCTCCAGAGCTCTCCACGTCTCTGCTCGAACCTCACGACTGGAAGCGCCTGGAACCATGCAGTCCGGCCAGTGCATCAGATACAGGTCTGTGAAAAGAAGTTGATTCAAAGTGCTGTTTACACAGAAATCTGACACTTTCAAGCTATTTTTATTTACCTAAATAATCAACCCCCAGTCTGGCACATGAGTCCCGGCAGGCTTGTTTGGTGCTCTGGTAGCCGTAATCTCCAGGCCATAGTTTGGTGGTGAGCCAGAGCTCCTCTCGTGGTACTCCACTCTCAACCACAGCTTTTCCCAAAGCCTCTTCGCAACCATAACGCTTGGCTGTGTCTATATGCCTAATGCCACACTCCTGTAGAGCATAGAGCACTGCTTCATGACTGTAACCTCCAACATGAGATGTTCCTGATGAATGAGAGAGAACAGTACTTAAAGGCAGTAACTGTGTAGTAACAATAAAGATATTTGACACTGCTAAACTGTACTCTTTACCAGTAATGTTTTGTGTATGGGCCATTCTACAGAACTGGTTCAAAGTCAGAGTTGGAAACATGTATTTTCAGAAAGTTTTAAAAATATTAGTCCTCTTACCAAATTTGTCACTACCGAAACAGTAATTTATAATAAATCTATAATATATCCTTGTAAAAAAATTAAATAAAAATACATTGAACCAAACACTATCGTAACATCTTTAGTTGATAATTCAATATACTACATCCCATGTTTTGGTCATGACTTCACATATTCGGTAGTGACAGTAATGTTTTGGAAGTGACCACATCACATTACAGAATTTTAACTTGCATACTAAAACACTACAAAAACGCACTAAAAGAATACCAAAAGAATTGCATAAATGTACTGTTTTTTTATTTCCCCCAAATAAAGGATTATGTATCCCTTTTGTCACTAACGAAACAATGATGAAATGTTTTGGTCGTGACTGTTACGGTAGTGACAATTTTATGTGATAACACTCAAAAACAAAAACAGAAGATGACCATTTTAAATTCTTTTGAACCTAGTTCAGAGATGCTAATCAGCAGAGTTCTGAACAGTGTAGACATAAAAACTAAATGTTATGGAAAAACTCCCCAAAAAAGTGTTTAATTATAGACACGTGGTGTTCTGTAGAGACATTCTTTAAAGTTACACACAGATTTTTCATACTTCTGAACACATTTACCTCAAAATGATTGGACGTACTTACTCGACATAAAAGAGAGAGAAATATTACCTCGTCATAAATGTAGGGGTGTAGTTAAAATCAGTCTCAGTCAAATGAACTTTATTTAGAAAGAAATATAACTTTTTTTTTATCTTCACTTTTAAAAACAAAATGTTTTTAAAAACAACAATGGAATAAAATGCTAAAAATATTTCAATATCATTTTAATAAATTAAAATGTAAGAGTTCATCCCAATTGAAAGTACCTAGTAAAAGATGACTGTATATATTAGGTTACTGATATTTTAAATATTATTGTGGGTTTAAATAGAAAATGAAAAGAAATTAGGAAACATCTAAGATTTGAATACTTAAGTGCTTCTGAAATGAGCTTGTTCTCACCCAAACCCAGAATGGGAATGTTCCGTCCATTGGACAGCGGTACAGTAGGGCAGGACAGCATAGTGCAGCTGTTGGGAATTGTCACCATATTGCAGTCTGCAGCACTTTCTTCAGCTTCTGGAGAGACTTGTATTACACAAAACGATTCGAGGTCTAATCATTGACGAAATCCGTTTCAGTGATGCAGCTCGGTCGCTCACTCACTAACGTTACTGCTATCTGCTGGAAAAAACGTATGTCGTGAAGTTGCTTTGCGTGTAAAACGGGGATACACAGCGTAAAACATTAAAACTACCTCAAATGATCTACCACTACCAAACTTCCCTCAATGCAACGAATCTTTTTAATGAACTGGTTCATCTTGGCCACAATAAAAGATTCATTCTCGAAACGGACTGAACCAGTGGATCATTCGCACATTGTCGACTCCCTGAATCAGTGAACCAACAATAAACACCATTATAAATAAAAAAAATAAAACTCGTCGAAATAGTAATGCTCAACCTTTTAGCCTATAACGAAATTAAACACTGAATCGCGTTTTGAACTGGTTCCGACTCTGAACCGATTCAGAGCTGTTCACTAGTAGATATACTCAGTACGCATGCGCGACCAAGTAAACTTCCTTCTGGGATCTCTTGATGTTTTGTTTCGTTTCAGAAAGTGCATGTAGTCATGCTTGACCGATCTGGAGAGTATATTTGCAACACACATGCGGTAAATCGTCGCATGCAGTGTTTGCTAGTCTTCTGGCCTTCAAGTATTAATCAAAATGTTTATGAGTCACACAAAATTAGTCACACAATAATTTAAGTACTTCAAACTGTTGTCATGTACGTGTTAGCACGTTATTCTTTGTTTGGTGTGTTTTCTCTATTTGGAGCCTTTTATTTGGGCTCTGCAAAGGTGACAGTGAAATTGCCTGAGAGTGCAATCAGTGATATACAAGGTTTACATACACTTTGCAGAATCTGCAAAATGTTAATTAATTTACCAAAATAAGAGGGATCATACTATGAATGTTAATTTTATTTAGTACTGACCTGAATAAGATGTCACATGAATTACATTTACACATTTGTAATTAAATTACAGTTACTTCTGAAAAATGCCAGCGATTACAAAGGGGATAACATCTGAATTTTTTCACACACTCACCCCCACTTACAGATTTAATTGACTTCTTTCAGAAATTGCATTGACTGCTCTAAAATGAGACACCAATGTTTCAGAATCAGGAGTTTAGAACACAGAATAGGACACATGCTTATTCGATAACTGTTTTATTTCCTATTTGGGTTTAGAAATAAACTTAATTTTTAAGATTGTTTTTTCCAAGGCATTGTTAGATGCTTGTGTTTCCTGTCATAACTATGCAAACATTTAATTTCAAACCCAGTATCACAGCTATTAAACTATTTCTTATGATGTTATTTATGTTATGATCTTGTTATGACATATAGTGCAACTGTGCTCACGGTGATCCTAGTTTGATTCCCGTCTCGAGGTCCTTTGCCGATCCCGCTCCCCTCTCTCCTCCCAGCTCTTTCCCTGTCCTCACTCTACTGTCCTATCACAATAAAAGGCATAAAAAGACCCCCCAAAAAAGAAAAAAAAAAGTCTGAATTTGTGGTGGCTGTGCTTTAAATTAAATTATTACACGGTACTGTGGAATGCTTAATTCTGATTGGTCAATCACAACATTCAAGGCAACTTAAGTCAGAGCTATATGCTTGAAAAATTTTCTTGGCGGAAGCTTTTTGTTTGGTTAGCTAAATAATTAAAGCTTAATTCAATATTATGTGGACAATTTCTTAATTCTGTCATCCTGGTATCGTGGACTCACTCTATTGTTTCATACAAACGCAGCTGCTGCCATTTTTTTTTTTTTTTTTTGTACACTGTAATGGATTATAAGATAGCTAACAAACTAGTACTACCTTAATTATTTATGTGGTGAAATGTTGTGTGAGAAAACTGGTAAGTCTGCACTGTATACCTAAAATGTCTCATTTGAACATGCCGTTTGTTAGCAACTGATTTCTTCATGGAAGCTTTGCGTTCAAATATTTCACTCAGATCAGTGTTTCGTGTCTAATAGTTTTGACCTAAACATCTAAATAATCTATGAAGCAGTTGTGTAATAAGTGGGATAATGTTGTTGATAATGTAGCCAGTTGTTACCGCAAAATAAAGAAGTATATTATCCCTTACTTAATTCAAGTGATGAAGGATTTTGAAAGTCTGACAATAATCAATGTTGAGTGCTACTGTAAGATTAACTCTGCCTCGTTTAAATGTTTCAAAATGAATAATAGTTGAAAATATTCGAAATTTAGAAAAGTAATCAAAAAGTAATTAAAAGTAATGTTACATTACTTTTATAAAGTAATTGAAAAGTTACACTACTTATTACATTTTAAATCAAGTAACTTGTAATCTGTAACCTATTACATTTCCAAAGTAACCTTCCCAACACTGTATATATATATATATATATATATATATATATATATTAGGGGTGGGCATAGATTATTTTTTTTTAATCTAGATTAATCTAGATTAATTTTGGAATTAATCTAGATTAATCTAGATTAAAATGGCTAATTTGAATTCTGCTGAAGGCATTCAGAATATGTGTGCTACCCAAATAATGACTAAAAGTAAGTCTTTGAGATCGGGTTTCTCAAGCCAGGTGGCGCATTAGACCAGGGGCTCATCTCCTGTTTCCAAAATGCTTCACAAACTGCTTGACAATTGCATTTACAACACAATTAACTATACAAACTTGTGTAACCAACTATTCCCACACTGCATGTACTTCTGAGTAAAAGACACAGATGCGCAAGGGCATGGATATTAGTGGTGCAACGGATCACAAAACTCACGGTTCGGATCACATCACGGATTTGGAGTCACGGATCGGATCATTTTTCGGATCAGCAAAAAACAAACAAAACAAAACAAAAAAGTTTGTTTTTTTACTAATTACTGAATGCTTACTTTAAGTAGGCTACTTCTAATCCACAGCAAACACTACTAGCTGAACAATAAAGTCAGTAACAAAACAAGAACAATTACACAAATATCAAGTGTAAATGAATACAACATAAAGTTACTTATAAAATCAATAACCTTAGAATGCAGGTGCGGAAATGTAATAATTAATTGTAAAATGCCTAGTGCTTCTCACTGCAGGTATTTATAGGATGCTGTCTCTTTAAGGCCAAATGCACGTACCGAATACTGGCACGCATCTCTTTCTCAGCTGTTTCTGTTCACTGAAAACATAACCGACTGTGTTTACCAGAATACCAAAACGGGTATTAAGACATGACTTTGTATGTACGTTTCCGTTCAAAAATAAGTTAAAGAGGAATCAATCTGTGTGAATCGCGCCTCTCTCTCTCTCTCTCTCTCTCTCTCTCTGTGCGCGTGCTCTCTTTAGGTGTGTGCGTCAGCGTGCGTGTTCCCTTTTTAAATTGGTAAATTGGCAAGACAAAACATGTGCCAATTATAAACTTTTACTCTATGATGGTTAAACTTAACAGTTAATCCGCGAATCACATGCGTGCCGAACCGGTTTGGTCCGTATACGGATCACGGATCATCATACACTCAATTCGGCTAGGTATACGTCATCCGCGCTAAACTATCAAGGTGATAGTATATATATATTAGAGGTGGGCCGTTATCGCGCTGCATTAACGTGAGACTCTTATCGGGCGATAAAAAAAATATCGCCGTTAATCTATTCTGGGTTGGGTTGGGAGCTGGGTCTAAACTACGCAAGATATGATGACTTTCACCTTGATAATTTAGCGCGGATGACGTATACCTAGTCAAATTGCACTGTAGGAGGCGAGAACGAGTCTTCAACTTCTGTGAAATTACCACATCAAATGAGACGTGCAAACATGGATGCAGCTATGAAGCCGCTTCAGGGCAGGTGCGTTGCTAGACCCTTTTTACTGGGGCACGAGAGTTATAATTTACTTTGATAATCCCGAAATAAAGAGATTAAACTATATGCAACAACTGAATTGACGCTTCTAAAAGCAACGCAGTTTAATGGAAGACTATGCACGCAGAAATCCATGCCCGTGCGCGTCTGTGTATTTAACGGCAACATGCACGTCGTGCAGCCTTTTGCGCAGAAGTACTTGGTTACACAAGTTTGTATAGTTAATTATGTTGTAAATGCAATTGTCAAGCAGTTTGTGATGCATTTTGGAAACAGGAGATGAGCGCCTGATCTAATGCGCCACCTGGCCCGTTCTCGAAGACTTACTTTTAGTCATTATTTGGGTAACACACATATTCTGAATGCCTTCAGCAGAATTCAAATTAGCCATTTTAATCTAGATTAATGCCAAGATTTAATCTAGATTAAAAAAAATTATCTATGCCCACCCCTAATATATATATTTCTCAGCTTTTTATTTACATTTGAACAAAAAGTGGCATGTCCAAAATCATTCATATCCTTAACTGTCACGGTCTATGGGAAAATCCAAAGTTCTATACCATTCCAAATAGTCTAAGCTGTTCTAATGCATCCTAATTACTCTGACTCATTGGGAACAGCTGTTTTAATCAACTCAACATCTCAAACACAAACAGTCCAACAGACACTGCACACCGCTGGGCTCCACAGACGCAGACCAAGGAGGACACCACTTCTCCAGAACACAAACACAAAGGAACACAAAAGTCCACCTGGCCTTTGCAAATGCTCATCTGGATAAAGAAGAAGACTTCTGCTCTTCTGTTTTATGGTCAGATGAAATAAAAATGTTATTGTTTGGCCACAATGATGTAGCCTTCATTTGACGTATAAAAGGAGAAGCCTTCAACTCTAAGAACACCATCCCCAAAACACACAGCAAAAGTGGTGAAGAAATGGTTAGCAGACCAAACATTAATGTTTTGCAGTTGCCCAGCCAGAGTCCCAATTGAGAATCTGTGGAGGGAGCTAAAGATCAGGGTGATGGCAAGGAGACACTCCAACGTGAAAGAGTTGGAGCTCATCGCTAAAGATGAATGGGCAAAAATACCAGTGGAGACATGCCTAAGGCTGGTCAGCAATTATAGGAAGCTTTTGATAGCTGTAATAGCCAAAAAAAAACTTTTCTATTGATTATTGAGAAGTGCATGAATAATTTTGGACATGCCACTTTTTGTTCAAATGTAAATAAAAGATGAGTAATATTTTTTTTTCCACAATGATGCCTCTTCTACATCATCTTATTATCTTTTGGGAGAAGCCTGTGTCATTTCCGGTCAAAAAAAAAAAAAAAAACTTGCTGGTTGAATAAAATTAACTTTAAGTCAGAATTTACGAGGGGTATGAATAATTTCTGGCTTGACAGTATATATGTAGTAGAGTGAGGTATAGCCCCAGAATGATTGGCTGGTGTTACTCAAACGGGTTAACCAATCAGTGGTTGTATTTTGTTTTGATTGGTCATTTGTGTACGTTTCATGAGCCAATTGGTGCCCATGTTGTGAATATAAAAGAGGGAAGTGTTTGGCTGCTCGGGATGCATCATCCTGGGTACCGCCCCTTTGTGACATGTGGCGCTTTGAGGGCTAGCAGTTGGGTCATCCTCCTATATGGTGTGCACCAGCCGTTGGCTAGTTTTCAGGTTAGTCCCAGTTTCAGAAAAAAAAGGCTTTTTTTGTCTGTTAAATGGAGACTTATTTCCATGGTTGGTTTTTAGTCATGGACGTGCAAGTAGCTGTAATTCGGCATGGTGAGCAACCATGTGCATTGCAACATCTCAGTCTTCTCGGTATGTATGATGAGTTAATTTGTTTTAACAATAGTTTCTATGAGTAACTTTTTCTGTTTAATATCTGGCAGGTTTGATTGCACGTCCAGGGGTTTCCAATGATTTTAATTGAAGCCTAGCAAACATCAAGGAATGTGACTGAACTGCTGCTCTGTTTTTGTCCTTTTTTTTGTCAGTTTTAAAAGTGTTGTCTGGGACTCAACTTGGTCCCTTTTTTTTTTTTTTTTTTTATTGTGTTTGAAGCACTGGCCCAGGATTGTGCTGTCTGCGCACAAGTTAGCTGGTAGGCTAAGGTTCTGTACCCTGGCTCTTTTCGGCCATGTTTCCCTCCTTGATGCCAGTGGCTGTGTTTGTGTGTTGTTATTTTATGTAAATTGTTATCGAGTTGATTTCTGTATCGGTTTTGTGTGGGACTTAGGTCTTTAATGTGAGAGGGGTTGGCTATGGTAACCTGTGTGTCCACATTGAGTGCTGTTTAACATTTTTCGTTTGGGTTTTCACAAGTGTGTTATGGTTGAGTGTGGGGTAGAAATCTTAGGTCTCTGCCAGCCACCTCTCTTTCTTTAATTTACTATTGTACTATATTTGTATGTTACTGGTATTGTGTTTGTGATCTGAGATGAGACCTTGTGTGACATTTGTATTGATTCTCTTTTAATTGTATGTTAAAGATATTTGTGTTTATATTTGTTCACCTCTCAATGCTCACCCTGCCTTTGGCAACGAACCTGTGTGCCCTTGCATAGGGTTGTTATTCCCAGTGTGTGCCGGTTTGCGTAGTTGACAAATAGTTAAATTGGTTTTCTATTGGTAAGCTCTGTACACCTGACCCCTCATGCCATATATACACAACAGTTCGTTCTGGTTCTCAAATCTGATTGGTTGAGAACCGTGAGATATTCTACTGGTATCATTACAGGAATTATGTGCCACAGCATGTATGGAAATGCCATCCTGGAGTAGCTGGACTATCTGTGCAACCTGACTGGGTTGAGGGTACTGCCTCATGCTACAAATAGTGAGAAGGACCTTAAGAAAAACATAATACTAGAGACAAATTAGTCTGGAAATATACACTAACAATCAAATTTTAAACAGTACGATTTTAATGTTTTTTTTTTAATGAGTTTCTTCTGCTAACCATGCCTACATTTATTGGAGGCTAAAGACATAATGTTAAAGATTTCTAGATTTGGGCTGAAATGCATGTTGAAACACATAGAATAACGTGTAGTAGAATCTGGAGAGAACGCCCCAAATCGTAGCCAAATTTAATTTAAGCCAATCCAGTGCCTGTTGGAGAGAGTGTGGAGAACAAGTAGCCACACATACACACATATTTTGGGACTGTCCTATTCTGCTGCCTTACTGGACAAATATATTTGGTCTCATTAATAAAATTGTTGAGGTTAATTTGCCCAGACACCTTTTAATAGCTATCTTAGGAGTTAAAACAGATTTAAAGGAACCGTATGTAAGAAATTTATGTCAGTTAATCATAAAATGGCCCTGACATGTCACTAGACATTAAGAAATCATGTTCATTTCAAATACTTGTATCACTGACAACAGTGGTCCGTCCAGGATATTGTCATTTAAAAGTGAGAGTTGAAGCCCTCAACTGATGTTATTGTTGTCATTTTGTGTTTTGGTCTGAGGCGCCACCCTCCAGCTATCTACCAATCACGAAGTCAGTAGAGTTTTGTGAGACGGGTTGCCAGCTCTGTCTGCTCTAGTTACAGCTACGAACGGTGTCGGATAAAACATGTATAACGTTACAAACCTAAAAGACCTCGTTATGAATCCGAAATTCGTTGTGACAAAGTCCGAAATAAAACAAGGATTGGTATAGGAGATGCCTTTGAAAGATGGAGACGGCTGAAAACGGAGAAGAATTTGAAGATTGACGCCAACGTTGCTGATTTTTTTTCCTGGACAAGTAAGATTCATCTATGTTTGGCTAACTTTGCTTCCGTACACAGTGGATTTTCCACGGTCGGCAGTACTAAATGCGTTCATAAAAAGCTTTATATCGCACCACTAGCAGGGTTTATGTTCCGACTGAACTGTGGTATTACAGTACATCTTTGCGAAATATTTGGCTAATCGCCAACTGTAAATTTTTGCGATACATAATTACTTCGCAAAACATCTCTTGTGAAGCATAAACATAATTAACAGAAGAAAAACAAATTACTGTGTAGGACTCGTCACTTGAAGCTCCTTGTTGCAGCCTACTCTTGCAGCTTAGCTGGCAACCTCGAGTCAGGGGGGAGCGGGAGGGGATACACCGTTCTACAGTATTTTGAAAGTGATTGCAGTACCAGTTTTGGCCACAATCCTACATACGGTTCCTTTAAAAAAAGTGAGAAGAGTAGATATCTCCTTTGCATACTCCTTGTTGCAGAAAAGAACATTACAATTAAATGGCTTCAGAGAAGGCCTCCGACACTTGAGGATTGCTTACAGACTGTGAGGGAAATCTATGGGATGGAAAAAATAACGTACAGTTTAAGACTCCGAATGAACCGGTTTGTTGAACAATGGAAACCCTTAATAAAAGATCTGGGTGAAACATGGGGAGGAAGTTTTTAAATATACCCCATATTTATTTTTGTATTTTTTCTTTGAATAGATCGGCTGGTGAATTCTGTCAATTTGATATATTTTGATCTCATCCAAAGCTGTTGTTCTGTGTTTATTGTTTTGTTTTGTTTCAGTTTTTTTTTTCTTTTGTTCTTCTTGTCATGCTGTGAAATGCAGTTTTGCTACAAAACTTTGTAAAAATTTAATGTGAAAAAGAATTTCATGTACAAATTAAGATACTTTGTTATTCTCATATGTCTTGCAAGAAGATGTTTGTTAATAAAAAAAAAAAAGAGTAAAAAAAAAAAGATTTCTATTTCAGATAAATGCTGTTTTTCTGAACTTTTTATTAATCAAAGAAACCTGAAGAAATTCTACTCAGCTGTTTTTAATATAATTATAATGTGTTTTTTCAGAAGCAAATCAGATTCGGTCCATGTTTTCTGCTGTTAGTGTGAATCCAAAAACCTGTGAAGTAATTGAGAAGCTGAATTCAAATTAAATTCAAAACTCAAAACCTGTAACTTAATCCAAACACTGAAATTGGTAGTTAAACTAATACTGTCTTTGAGATCATCCTTCATATTGTAACCTGTTAATATCCCGTACATATTTACATTCAGATACAATACCATTTTTGAATCATTTTATGTTGTTTATGTTGCTTTCCAAGCTCACCTGAGCAGGTGGTTTTCTTGGAGATTTGTTCATTCCACAAGAGTTGGGTCCCAGCTCACATGTCTCCCATCATGCAACAAACTCAGCGCTGCCATATCTGAATCATCCAAGCTGAACCCAAACACCTGAACAGCACAATGTTATGAGTGCGCTTACAAAAGGATGATCTCAAAGAGAAACTACTGATGGCTTCAATCATGATAAATTACAAACTGAAAAAAACAATTCAAAGAGCACTAAAAATAAAATAAATACAAAAAACAGCTTAGTAGACCATCTGCATCTGTAAACTGGTACAAAACAAATATTAGTATTTATTATCTACTTTTGTGGACATTGTTTAGTAAATGGGGAAAATCTGTAGTTGTTAATTGTGCAATATATACACTGCCTTCAAAAGTTTGAGATCAGTAAGATTTTTAATGTTTTTTTTTTTTTTTAAGAATTCTTGTATGCTCATTAAGGCTGCATTTACTTGATCAAAAATTAATATTGTGAAATATTATTACAGTTTAAATTAATGGTGTTCTATATTAATGTATTTTAAAATATAATTTATTCCTGTGACGCAAAGCTGAATTTTTATCAGCTATTATTTCAGTTTTCAGTGTCAGATGATTCTCCAAAAATAATTCTAATGTGTTGATTTATTACGTTCATTATCAGTGTTGGAAACAGTTGTGCTGATTCATTCATTTATTTATTTTGGGACCTGTGATACTTTTTTCAGAATTCTTGATGAATAAAGGGTTAATACGATCACCTTTTATTCAAAATATAAACCTTTTCTATGTGCTATCACGTTTTATCAATTTAACACATCCTTGATAAATAAAATTATTAATTTCTTTCAAAAAAAAGAAAAGAAAAATGTACTGACCCCAAATGTTTAGATGGTAGTTTATATTGTTCCAAAGAGTTTTTTATTTTTATTTATTTATTTTTTATAAATGCTGTTCTTTTCAACGTTTTATTTGTTATAGGATCCTGGGAGAAAATAAAATCACAGGTATACTATAAAGCAACCCAACTGTTTTTAACATTGATAATAAATCAGCATTTTAGAATGATTTCTGAAGGATCATGTGACACTGAAGACTAGAGTAATGATGCTAAAAATTCAGCTTTGTATCATAGGAATAAAGTACATTTTAAAATATGTTCACGTAGAAAAGGTATTTTAAATTAAAATAGTATTTCACAATATTACACTTTTTCACTGTATTTTTGTGCAAATAAATGCAGCCTTGATGAGCATAAGAAACGTCTTCAAAAACCATTAAAATCATACTTATCTCAAACTTGAGCGGCAGTGTATATATAATTTTTTTTTTTTTTTTTGTTAATTGCATTGTTCATTAACAAATTTATGTAGTGTCTCAGCGCGAATCAGACAATTCAGATGATTTGATTAGAAGATTTGAAACACTTCTACAGACCCAAATTCCACAAGAGGTCCCGTCATAAATCTGACGTTTGATACCCTGGTGCCAGCCAGCTTGAAGGAGCTTTGAATAACTTGCAACATTAACACAAAAGGACACTTGTTGATAATCCCAAGGAAGGAGCTCCCCCACCCAGGACACTGAGATTCCTTCCCTAACCTTTTAAACTTCCAGCTCAGAGAACGTTCCATCAAGTTCCCAATATGGCACAAAAACTGCCTTTTCATATACTTATGCACCTAAAATGATGCTATAGGAACTTATGAGCAACTAATCATTTCTATGCATAACTCCCTATCATTTATGTAAACCATACATTTGTCTATTATGTTCTAATCACTCGTTGTGCATGTCCTTTTTAATAATTGAATAATGGTTTATATTAGTTTGAAATTGCATTCTCGAAATGTTTCTATTATTCAATTCTTTGTAAAATGTATTACAGTCTTGTAATAGAAATCATGTCCAAATTTAACTCTGCAAAGAGCGGGAAAATCGGGACCACGGGACTGATAAAATAACATTGTGATTTATGTTTTGGGAGGAGAAACTAACAGTACCCTGAGTTAGGACAATGCTTTAATTGGTCAAGACACCATTTGGGACGTGTCCAAAAGCTGAGTTTAAATACTCAGGACACCATAAAATTTCGCTTTTAGTTTTAGCTTGCTTTTAGCCATGTACTCTCACTCCCTTACTCTTCACGCTTCTTCGTGCCGCCGCGTTTCGACACTGCTATTTAGCGTTCTTTGAACGCTCCCTGGCTTGCATGCCAGCTGCTCCTCTAAAGGAAACATGAGGAGATCATTTCACTTCTGACTTTTACTTTAATTCTTTTATTTCTTTCTGTTGAGAGTTTCGTGATCTAGTAAAGTTTTGCCGTAAGCCGTGACCCAAACGTCTGTGCCCACCTGAACTTTAACCAGCGCACAACTCCGCATCCTCAGCCAACGCCCAAGACTTCACAAACGACCACAGAACTTTCAACCAGTCAGCAACCTCAAGAAGCCCCCTTTCAGGAACGACGCGACGAAAGGAATTCCCTTAACACAAAGGCAACGCAAGTACAACCTCCAGATTCTAGCTGAACTGGTGCATTTGATATAAAGTTTAATAACCTAATTGAGAGAATCAATACGAGGGTTAATTAAGTGATTGATGGTTGTTCAGGTCTAAGCAATTGCAAATATTGGTATAAACTTGGGACTTTATATTTTCATTCCTTTAACTCATTCTTTCCTCACTTTCTCTTTCTGCAACCTGTGTGAATGTGTGTGTTTATGTGTTAGATTAGTTTATATGTCTTAGGTTTGTCCGATAAAATCTTATTGTTAATAGAAAAGAGAGGTATCTTGTGTTTTGTGCTTACAAGTTAATGTCTTGAACTGTCGATCTTGCTACTGTGCTGATATATAGTGTTAACACTATATTCTGGATAGTAATATCCATTGTAGAGTTACTTTATACGGCTCGTTCCATGAATCGCGTGCCAGCCGTAAAACAGTGATTCTGTTCAAATTCCCTACTGAATCATAATCGATTCCCTTTGAGCTAAATTAATATGTAATTACAGAAACAGTACATTTATTATTACTCTAAAGTTTGATGATATAATTTTGTATAACATTATACACAATTACAACAGCTTTAATATCTAGATACAAACTTACTTGGCAGTTTTCATGTACCCTTTCTGGTTTGGTGGACTTTGGAATTGTGACAACTCCATTCTGAAATGAAATGTAGAACTAAATGAATAAGTTACATAACATTATAACATCATAACCACTGCTTCAGAATTGTATTTGCATGACATTCTGTAAAAGAAAACAAAATATTTAGATCATAACTTGCTTTACTGTAATATGTAACACATTTATTATACAAGTATTATGAAATTATACAGTGTTACAGTCTACTACGTGACTTATAACCCTATTTTAATCTTACTTTTATTTGAAGAGTAACAGATCTTAAGTTAATAAGAAACAGACGTTTAAAGGTTAAGGCTGATTAGATGATTTTCATTTTTGAGTGAACTATCCCTATAAACATACATGAATATTCTTAGTGCAAAGAGTTGCTCCTAGTGACGAATTTCTAAGAAATATCTTAGAAATGTGGGTGTTTCCTCTTAAAATGAAAGAAAAGATCCTAGTAAAGAAAGAAGCAATTCGGAAAGCATCTTAACCCTTAAAATAGGTCTTAAGGTCCAAAATTGTTAGGAGTACAGATGAGGACTTTTATGAGGCTTAAGAGTTTCTTTAGCAGTGGAGAAAATTGACATTAAATACAACATTAACAGTCTGGTAAATAAAAAAATATATAAACATATATATATATATATATATATAAACATACATATATAAACACACATATATAAACATATACATATATGTGTGTGTGTGTGTGTGTGTGTGTGTGTGTGTGTGTGTGTGTGTGTGTGTGTGTACCTGGTATTCATCACGTTGTGGGGACCAAATGTCCCCATAAGGATAGGAATACCAGTAGATTTTGACCTTGTGGGGACATTTCTCAGGTCCCCATGAGGAAACAGGCTTATAAATCATGCACAATGAGTTTTTTTGAGGAAGTAAAAGTGTGCACAATCTCCTGTGAGGGCTAGGTTTAGGTGTAGGGTAGGTGTAGGGCCATAGAAAATACGGTTTGTACAGTATAAAAACCATTATGCCTATGGAATGTCCCCATAAAACATGTAAACCCAACATGTGTGAGTGTGTCTGTGTGTGCGGTAAAACATGAAAAATGTTTTAAAAAGGAAACGTTATAAAGCCATTTCTAAAGCTTTGGGACTCCAGCGAACCACACTGAGAGCCATTATCCACAAATGGCCAAAACATGGAACAGTGGTGAACCTTCCCAGGAGTGGCCGGCCGACCAAAACTACCCCAAGAGCACAGTAACGACTCATCCAAGAGGTCACAAAAGACCCCAAAACAACATCTAAAGAACTGCAGGCCTCTCTTGCCTCAGTTAAGGTCAGTGTTCATGACTCCACTATAAGAAAGAGACTGGGCAAAAATGGCCTGCATGGCAGAGTTCCAAGACGAAAACCGCTGCTGAGCAAAAAGAACATAAAGGCTCGTCTCAGTTTTGCCAGAAAACATCTTGATGATCCCCAAGACTTTTGGGAAAATACTCTGTGGACTGTTGAGACAAAAGCTGAATTTTTTGGAAGGTGTGTGTCCCATTACATCTGGCGTAAGTAACACAGCATTTCAGAAAAAGAACATCATACCAACAGTAAAATATGGTGGTGGTAGTGTGATGGTGTGGGACTGTTTTGCTGCTTCTGGACCTGGAAGACGTGCTGTAATAAATGAAACCATGAATCCTGCTGTCTACCAAAAAACCCTGTTAGTGACCTCAAGCTGAAGCAAACTTGGGTTCTGCAGCAGGACAATGATCCAAAACACAAAAATGAAGACTTTGGAGTGGCCTAGTAAAAGTCCTGATCTGAATCCTATTGAGATGCTGTGGTTTCATGCTCGAAAACCCTCCAATGTGACTGAATTCTGCCGAGATGAGTGGGCCAAAATTCCTCCACAGCGGTGTAACAGCCTCATTGCAAGTTATCGCAAACGCTTGATTGCAGCTGTTGCTGTTAAGGGTGGCATAACCAGTTATTAAATTTAGGGGGCAAACACTTTCACACAGGGCCATGTGGGAGACCCTACACTTAAAAGTGCTCTTTTATTTCCTTCTTGGACAACCAACCAATCACAGTCTTCAAAAGGATGTGTCATAATTAGCAACGGGGTCAACCCTGCCTCCACACTAAGATAAAAGTTTTTGTCTTTTTTTCACTCAGAGTTGCCCTTAGATCCTGAAAGTCCTGAATCACTCTTAAGCTCCTACGTAGACATTTTTAAGATAAATTAGGAGCTTTCTGAGAGGATTCTTGAAAGCTTTAAGAATACAGGCCCTGGGACCAAATCCCATCTATCCAAAAATGCTGGCAATCTGCCTTAGAACTTAAACTTTTTAGAAACACTCTGCATTTATTTGCACACATATGCTTTCCCACGCAACTTTTTTGGTTTTGGAGGTTATTCCAACTCCAAATTTTCCTTGAATTATATTCTTGTTTTCATTAACAAGTTGGGCAAGCTGTTTTTGCATCCAGTCTGGTTTTCTTTTAAGTTTGCATATCTTACTATCAGCCATGATTATTCTATTATTTTAATAAAAAAAGGGTGTTTATATGCATTTCAGCTAATTGTTTATGAGAAACACACATGCAAAAGGCTGATAATCAACTGAACATATACTTGTTTAATTAGTGACGCTCAAATTTTTTTTATTTGAATGTGGCAACATTTTTAAAAAAACTTTATTTGAATATGGCAACATTATATTGCGCTCTACAATATTTCTATCTCTCACAGAGACTCCTCCCCTATCAGCCAATCACTGTGTGCATAGTTAATTGCTGACATCATCCATAGCAACAAGGTCAACTCCACTCTTACTCTTAGTTTAAGACGTCTCTCTATTCCTTAGTACGAGTTTGTCTCAGCAGCTTTGTTAATAGGTTTTAAGAGAAAACTCTTAGCTAAAAACTTTTACTGCTATTTAGAAGAACTCTTAGTGCTAAGATAAAATATTTTGAGAATGCAGGCCCTGGTGAGGATATACTGTAAAGCAAACCGTACCTGAATACTCCAGCGGATGCATATTTGTGACGCACTACGGCCGTATTTCTCAGCGAGCGCCATGATAGTTGGATGAGTGAGGGCTTGACCTTTGGCTAAAGGACAGTAGCCTTCAAAAACAATATTCTCCTTTCGACAATATTCAGCCAGCTCCAGTGGCTGCTGAAAGGGATGAAACTCCACCTGCAAGTAAATCAACAACAGTGCAAGGTTTTTCATATATATATATATATATATATATATATATATATATATATATATATATATATTAGTTTTGTTTTCTGTAATTGTTTTAATTTTGAGTAAAAAAATTACTTTTGTTGTTGTATAGTGTAGAAAATAAATATACTGTTTTGGTTTTATCATGGAGAATAAAGATTATCATTATATTGTAAACTGCATAATTCTATATAATTGTTTAGGACCATTTTTTTAAATGAAGTTCAGTTATTTTGG
This sequence comes from Garra rufa, assembly GCF_049309525.1. NCBI lineage: Eukaryota > Metazoa > Chordata > Actinopteri > Cypriniformes > Cyprinidae > Garra > Garra rufa. The sequence goes on from NC_133370.1 coordinate 41,587,821, forward strand.
GCATGTTTGAAATTATTGTATTTTTTTTGTTTTGTTTTACAAAAAAAAAATGTCCACATTTCTTGATTTTTTTTCTTGATGTAATTTAATTTATTTTATTTTATTTAAAATTTTTGTAAACACTTTAGCTTAGGGAAACACATATTCACTAATAACTAAGAGTTCTCACTCAATAAACTGCTCAATTTGCTTCTTATTGGTAGTAGTTATGTTTTGGTATTGATTTAGTAGTTCACTTCTAGAACAAAAGTTTACAGATAATGTACTCAGCCACCCCCTTGTCATCCAAGATGTTAATGTCTTTCTTTCTTCAGTCATAAAGAAATTGTTTTTTGAGGAAAACTTTTCAGGATTTCTCTCCATATAGTGGACTTCTATGGTGCCCCCGAGTTTGAACTTACAAAATGCAGTTTAAATGCAGCTTCAAAGGGCTATAAATGATCCCAGAATGGTCTCATCTAGCGAAATTTAAAAATTAATATAATTTTTAAATATTAAATGCTCATCTTGTCTATCTCTGTGTGAGAACTGTGTATTCCGTTTCATGACAGTTAGACTAGGTCCGAAAACTTCTATTTCATTTTCTCTTTCAACTTTAAAATCATCCTACATCACTGTTTTACCTTTTTTTGTAAAGGGCATTTGACTTTCTTTGCGTGTTCAAAGGACAATTTTGAAGTTGGAGAAAATGTGATGGGAGTTTTTTGATATAATCTAACTGTCATGAACCAGAGCCCACGCAGAGCTAGGAAAGATGAGCGTTTGAGGTTAAAAAGTATATAAATAGTTTTTTTTAACGACCAATCGTTTCACCAGATAAGACCCTTCTTCCTTGGCTGAGACCATTTAGAGCCCTTTGAAGCTGCATTTAACCACATTTTGGACTTTCAAACTCAGGGGCACCATAGAAGTCCACTATATTAAGAGAAATCCTGCAATGTTTTCCTTAAAAAAATAATTTCTTTCTTTATGTAAATTTTCGCTCTGGAAGTGAACTACTCCTTTAAGGGATCTATAATATGGTCATGCAGCATAAGACATTATCACGTGCTTTATAAGTACTAATAAACACACAATATGCTACTAATATACATGTTATTAAGCAACTAGTTAATAGTAATTAGTGTTCCCTCAAATAATTATTCTCAACCATTTAGCCATACCTGGTTAACATGAGGCACAATTCCACCACGATCCTTTAACTCGTCCAAGTGGTGTATGAGAAAGTTACTCACTCCAATGGCATGACACAAACCTACAACGAGGGACAGGGGATATTACCTACAAATGGTAATTTCTAAATTGTAGAATGAATCTAAAAGAGCATGAACCTTCATCATAAAGCTCCTCCAGAGCTCTCCACGTCTCTGCTCGAACCTCACGATTGGAAGCGCCTGGAACCATGCAGTCCGGCCAGTGCATCAGATACAGGTCTGTGAAAAGAAGTTGATTCAAAGGGCATTACAAAACAGTAATCGAGCTATGAAACTCTACCTTTGACTTAACAAGTCACACATTTACCTAAATAATCAACCCCCAGTCTGGCACATGAGTCCCGGCAGGCTTGTTTGGTGCTCTGGTAGCCGTAATCTCCAGGCCATAGTTGGGAGGTGAGCCAGAGCTGCTCTCGTGGTACTCCACTCTCAACCACAGCTTTTCCCAAAGCCTCTTCACAACCATTACGCTTGGATGTGTCTATATGCCTAATGCCGCACTCCTGTAGAGCATAGAGCACTGCTTCATGACTGTAACCTCCAACATGAGATGTTCCTGATAAATGAGAGAGGACAGTACTTAAAGGCAGTAACTGTGTAGTAACAATAAAGATATTTGACACTGCTAAACTGTACTCTTTACCAGTAATGTTTTGTGTTTGGGCCATTCTACTCTTCAAAGTCAGAGTCTTTTTCAACAAATTTTGTATGTATGCAAACTTGATAATATACAACACACACTTTTAGTAAATGTGCAGTTAATTCTCATATTGTATTTTCAGAATGATTTGGAATATTTGTCCTCTTAACAAATTGGTCACGACCGAAACAGTAATCTATAAGAATTTAATTGACATTAACATTTGTTACGGGTAGGTGCTGGATCGACAAGATGAGACACGATATCACAAACAAACAAAGTCTTTACATAAAATCCAAGGAGCAGACTGATCAGGAACATACAATAAATCCACACACGAAGCAGTAACATAAAGCAAAGACTGACAGAGAACTGAACTCAGAGACAGACTAATAAAGGGTAACTAATAATTGAAGACAGGTGATGGGGATGACGTTAACGAGGACTAAACCAAATAACACAGATCAACAGGGGGAGACAACCAAGTACCTAAACAGACATAACTATAACATTACGCCCCCCTCCGCATAGGCACGTCCTCGCGCCGTACTAACAGAAACAAAACAGACAAGGGTGTAAAAACAGAAAAACAGAGTCCATGAGGGAGGCAGCGTCGGCGGAGGACGCAACCCCGGGAGGGGGACCAAAACAAGAGTCCAAGGGGCAGACAAGACAATCCAGGGAGGTGTCAAAGGAGGGAGGAGCCATGGTGGAGGAAGGACCGCCGACTCCAGGGGGGCGACCGACAGAGGCGGAGCAGCTGGCAGAGGAGCCCGAGGCGGAGATGGAGAGCCGAAGATCCAGGGCGACACCGCGGATCAGGAGGGCCAAGGCGGAACTGGAGGCTCTGACGACCGAGGCAAAGGCGGAGTTCCGGAGGTCTGCGGCGGAGCCAGAGCGACAGAGGATGGAGGCTGTGCTGGAGGGAGGGAGGAGTCCGTAGGGAAGGCATGACGAGGCACAGCCGGAGGAGCAGAGTCCTGAGGTGACGGAGGGACGACGACTGACCAGGGCGGAGCCGGAGAGACGATGGAGCCCGGTGGAGCTGGTGGACTGATGGGCGACGGTGGAGATGAGGGCGTTGAGAGCCGTGCTGGAGCCGCAGAGTCGGAGGGCCGAGGTGGAGATCTGGGCTCTGAGGCTGGAGGCGGAGCTGAGGGATCCTCCAGCCATGACACCGATGGTAACTGGCAGCCCTGTGGCGAGCCCACTGCACCGATGGTGGGCTGAGGGTGAGCAGAGGGGCTGACAGGGGACAGCGGTGGCCAGACGGACGGAGACAAGAGCAGAAGGGGGGGGGGGATTTCTGACTGACAGATGAATCGTGACAGGTAGGTATTTCAGAAAAAAAAAATCAATTAAATCCTCAGAATGATTGTCCAAAACATCAGAAAAAAAAAATCAATTAAGTTCCCAGAGTTGTTATCCAGCTCACCCCCAGCGGTGTTGCAGTGGGCAGGGCTCTCCGTTGCCCTCACTTGCTCCACGTTGACTATATATATATATATATATATATATATATATATATATATATATATATATATATATATATAAAAGGTAAATCAATAACAATTACAATTTTAACAATATCTCAAGAGTGATTTGTTGTATTTTGAATTGTAAAAGGCAAAAAGTTGATCATACTGATGTGATGATAAATAAACAAAGGGAAGCAAGGTAGGTTCCTCGTCTACGAGTCGCGGTGGTGGGGGAACCGGAGCTGGCGGATTAATGCGTGCGAAAAACACTGGCTTAATTTTGGAAACATGAAACACGGGATGAATTCTCCTGTACACTGGAGGGAGGTTGAGGCGGACTGCCACCGGACTAATGATCTTGGTGACAGAAAACAGTGACTGTAATGTTTTGGTAGTGACCACATCACATTACAGAATTTAACTTTCATATAAAGGAGTATGTGTTTTCTTTTGTCATTACCGAAACAAAGATGACATGTTTCAGTCGTGACCGTTACTGTAGTGACAATTTTATGGGATAACACTCAATGATGACAATTTAAAATACTTTTGAACCTAGCTCAAAGACGATAATCAGATGGTGTTTGGCCATACTGCACAGTGCCAAGTTTGGTGAAAACCTAAAGAGCATATCAGCACAAACACCTCATACCAAAAGTTACACATGCTGGTGGAGGGCTGATGATTTCGGCCTTGTTTTGTAGCCACAGGATCTGGCCACCTCACAGTCATTGAGTCGGCCATGAACTCCTCTGTATATCAAAGTATTCTCGAGTCAAATGTGAGAAATCTGTCTGACAGCTAAAGTTGGGCCAAAATTGGTTCATGCAGCAGGACAATGATTCCAAGCACACCAGCTAATCCACAACAGAATGGCTGAAAAGAAAAGAATCAAGGTGTTACAACAGCCCAGTCAAAGTCCAGAGCTCATCCTGACTCAAATGTTGTGGTGAGAGCTGTGCATAAGCAAATGCCCACAAACCTTATAAACTGGAACAACTTTGAAAAGAAGAGTGGTCCAAAATTTCTCCAGAACGATGTGAGAGACTGATAAAGTCACATGCTTCAAATTATTGCTGCTAAAAGTGGATCTACAGGCAATTTATTCATAGGGTGTGATAACTTTGTCACACATGGCCGATTCCTCTTGGCTGTATTTTTCTTAAATCAATTATGACACTGTGTGATATGTCATGTGGTGTTATCTGAGGATTTATTTTACAATTTTAAGACCTGCCAATGACCATATCATTTTTTATTATGTCCTGATACAGAAAACCATGAAATTCAATAGGGTGTCCTAACTTTTTCACATGACTGTTTATATACGGTGTTTATATTTCGGTGTAACCTAGAGCCATAAAACTATTACCACACATTTGTAACAAACGGCTGTTATTGACGCGTGAGACTGACAGTGTTGTATTTAACTAGATCTAGAAACACTTTGTTATTGCATGCGGATGTCATAATGAGCTTGTTCTCACCCAAACCCAGAATGGGAATGTTCCGTCCATTGGACAGCGGTACAGTCGGGCAGGACAGCACAGTGCGGCTTTTGGGAATTGTCACCATATTGCAGTCTGCAGCTCATCTGCTCTTCTGTGGAGCTTTATTACATTACACAAAAAAATTCGAGGTGTAATCATTAACAAAATCCGTTTCAGTGATGCAGCTCGGTGGCTCACTCACTACTGCTCTACTGAACTACTGTCATGAAGTTGCTTTGCGTATAAAACGGGGATACACAGCGTGAAACCTTAAAACTACCTCAAAAGATCGACAAGTATTAAACTTTTCTCAATAGAACGAATTGTTTTTTTGTTTTTTGGGTCAAATCTTTTTAATGAACTGGTTGAACTTGGCTACAAAAATAATTCATTCACGAAACGGTCTGAACGAGTGGCCGAGCGGATCATTCGGACACTGTTGACTCCCTGAATCAGTGAACCAACAATAAACACCATTATTAATAAAAAATAAAATAAAAAACCCTTTTAGCATATAACGTAATTAACGGAAATAATTGATGACGTAATTGCGCAACGACGTAGAGAACCACTGAATCACGTTTCGAACTGGTTCCGACTCAGAACCGACTCAGAGCTGTTCACTATAAGATATACTCAGTACGCATGCGCGACCAAGTAAGCTTCCTTCTGCGGTCTCATATGATGGGAATACCATGAGGTACTTGATGTTTTGTTTTGTTTCGTTTCGTTTCAGAATGTGCATGTAGTCATGCTTGTTTCTTATGACCGATCTGGAGAGAATGTTTGCTGCACACATGCGGTTAATCGTCGCATGCAGTGTTTGCTAGTCTTCCGGCCTTCAAGTATTAATCAAAATGTTTATGAGTCACACAGTAATTTAAGTACTTCAAACTGTTGTCATGTACGTGTTAGCACGTTATTGTTTGTTTGGTGTGTTTGCTCTATTTGGAACCTTATATTTGGGTTGTTAAAGCTTTTAATGCATCTAGAGAGCTTGAGAATAGAGCCTGCAATGGTGACGGTGAAATTGCATGAGAGTGCAATCAGTGATGTACAACAGTGTTCCCATGGTCATGGAATTTCTGGAATATCATGGAATTTCAAAAGGTCTATTCTAGACATTGGAAGTCAGGGAATTTTATTAAATCATGTAATATCAGGGATTTTAGTTTGTTGCTTTAAATTTTAGTTTCCAATTTCCATTTATCAAAATGTAATTTTTCTATGCCATTTTTTTTTTTTATAAACTGGCAATCACTTAAGTCAAATCCAGTAACCAGGCTGTACCAGTTAACCAAGGCAAACATGCCAGGAAAATTTACATTTCAAGAACTTTGTCTACAAAATGACCGATTCAGGTGTTAAAAGTAAAGGATAGAAAAGCAAAAACTAAATGTGAAGAAATGGAAAGACAAACAGAAAGTCCTTCAGAGCATTTAACCTCTGAAAGCATAAATAACAAATTAATTTCTGTAGAGAAAAATTTCAAAGTGCATTTAAAAGCAAAAAAAAGTAGCCTCTATGTGTGTTTTGTACTAAAAAAAAATCTGTGAACAAGTAAATAAAGCTTGCAAACGGATGGATCCGTTCATTATAGGTCATGGAAATTCAGCTTTTTAGTCAGTGAAAGTCAGGGAATTTTATATTTGGCTTAGAGTAGGAACCTTCTATAATAAGATATGAATAAGATATTTCACATACAAGATGTTTAAAGTCCACAAGACAAAATAAAAGTTTAATTTATAAAAATGAACCTGTTCAAAAGTGATTCTTCGTGATAGTTGTTCTTGAGTTCCTTGTTTGTCCTGAACCGTTAAACTGCCCACTATATTCTTCAGAAAAATCCTTAAGGTCTAGAGCTGTGCAATATATCGAAATATTGCAGTTGCACATATCACAACATGCATATCGCTATAACTTGCAGTATTTGGAGCCATGAACAAAATACAAAGAGAAAATCACTCACGATTAAGAATCAAGTGTATGTAAACTTTTGAACAGAGTCATTTTTATAAATTCAGCTATTATTTCCTCTTGTGGGCTGTATGTACATTTCTTTTTATGTGCAATGTCTTATTCAGGTCAGTACTAAAAAAAAATATACCTCTTATTTTCATCAAGTAATTAACATTTTGCAGATTCTTCAAGGTCTACGTAAACTTTTGACTTCAACTGTAACTATCTTTAATAAAAATGCTTCCCACTTTAATAAATTCCACCAATGAATCCAGACATTTGTAATTCCATATATCCCGGTGTGGTCCATGTGGAAATGTGTAAAGCATGTTTAGAGAAATAATTAACCAAAAAAAAAAAAAAAGTCACTTCGGTCAATTATGTACCACAGCACGTATGGAAATGTCATACTGGAGGAGCTGGACTAACTGTCAACCTGACTGGGTTGAGGGTACTGCCTCATGCTACAAATAGTGAGAAGGACCTTAAAGGATAACTATTGCCAAAATGCAACGTGGGCTGTTTTTTTTTTTTTTACTGTAAACGAGACAAACTTGTATCTAAAAGCATAATTAAAGACAAACGAGCCGTTTTTGAGATTGACTGTGATTTCGTTTTGTGGTCAATGGCCGGTGAATGGGAGTACTAGGGGCATAACTTTGAGCGCATCAAAATCGATATTTTTACAACACTAAGAAGGCTCGACACACCATGAAACTTTGCTCGAAGTATCGCCTGGGTCTCTACACATGAACTCAAGCATTGAGAACATTGTTTGTGTACACAGAGTTTACTAAAAAGAACAACTTACACTGTTTGGGTTTCAGCTCGCAGCCATCTTGCCAGTCAAGAAGTGTTGATCTCCGAATGCGAATGAATGGACTCCATAGGACGAAATATTAGGCTTATATGAAGCTCTTTTTACAACTAGAAGGTTAATATTGTTTTTCACTTGCGACAAAATTAATTAGCCGTGCATTTATATGGAAATATGCTTTAGGAGCTATCCATCCTCGCACTCGGCGATCGACACCTCTTGACTGGCAAGACGGCTGCGAGCGGAAACTCAAACAGTGAAAGTGAGTTGTTCAAAAACTTTCTTTTTAGTAAACTCTGTGTACACAAACAATGCTCTCAATGCTGGAGTTCATGTGTAGAGACCCAGGCAATACTTCGAGCAAAGTTTCATGGTGTGTCGAGCCTTCTTAGTGTTGTAAAAATATCGATTTTGATGCGCTCAAAGTTATGCCCCTAGTACTCCCATTCACCGGCCGTTGACCACAAAACGAAATCACGGTCAATCTCAAAAACGGCTCGTTTGTCGTAATTATGCTTTTAGATATAAGTTTGTCTCGTTTACAGTTAAAAAAAACAGCCCAGGTTGCATTTTGGCAACAGTTATCCTTTAATAAAAACACAAAGCTAAAGACAAATTTGTCTGGAAAGACAAGCAAAGAGCAATTGTCTGTGGCCACCACTTACAAAACCATTCCCTTTTTGGGTTTTTGTCTTGCTGTTGCCTCTCCAGTGCGCTTGTTAAAGTTTATTTGACTTGGTATTATATTTTTTGAGCAGTGTGTGTGTATATATTTCTGCAAAAAACTGTCCACTGAAGAAAGCAAATTCTACAGGTTTGCAAGATCATGAGAGTTAGTAATGCATCTCTTTAGACCTCTTGTTTACTCTTGTCATTAGGATTCATTGGTGCTGCTGCAGGTCATTGGGCCGTGTGCGGACCAACTTCATCATCGCATCTATACTATTGCTGCTTCTGGCCGGAGTCTCTCTGACCTTCTTATTGCCTAATAATGAAGACATCCGCATTCTCCGAGAGCTTCGTAGGAGTTCCAACACCTCACTTACCTTACCGGACCCTGAGGATAGTTTTACTATCATTATGCAAACGTACAATCGCACCAATGTACTCCTCAGGCTCCTCAACCATTACCAGGCTGTGCCTCACCTGCAGTGCATCCTCATAGTGTGGAACAACCCTAGCGAGTCGCCACCCAGGAAACTGTGGGACGAACTCGGCCCACACCCAGTGCCCGTCATCTTCAAAGAGCAGAGCGTCAACAGAATGCGCAATCGCCTTCAGTCGCACCCTGAGGTCAAGACTGATGGTAGGTTTGTGATTCTCACATCGACGAGAAATGATTTGTCAGATATTTGACCCAAAAATGTCTAAATCTTAAAACCTAATCGCTTTTTTCCATTTAGAGCTAATGACACATGAGATTGCATACCATAATAAAATAAATGATCTTTTAAAATATAAATTAAAATGCACAAAGTGTACATATTTTACACATTAAATTTTTTTTAATTAAGAGGGACAGCGCAGATTAACAACACTTCTGTATATGGGTCAAAGATGAGATGTTCCATTTTGGTGTCCACATCAAATTAAAATTACAAAAGTGATTTTATATACATAGGATTTTAAATAACATAACTGTTATTTTATATTAAAATACTTATACTAAAAATACTAAATTTGATCACATTTTAAATTATTAAAAACTTGCTGACCAATGGGTAAAACATGGTGGTTTGAAGGATTGGTATAGATTTAAAATGACAATTAATAAGTGTTTTAGAGCTGTACTGTGAACCTTAAATGTAGTATTTTAATGTCATCTATTGATTCTTGATCTAAATATGCCTGACACGCTTTATTGGTATATAAACTATTGTTAAACTGAAAAATTTTTTAGTGGGTCTCATGGTAAAAAAATGTATGATAGTGATCGGAAAAAAATAAAATGAAATGGGACACATCACGAAAATATCCAAAATAATATACACACACACTACCAGTCAAAAGTTTTTGAACAGTACGATTTTTAATGTTTTTAAAATAAGTTTCTTCTTCTCACCAAGCCTGCATTTATTTGATGCTAAACACATTTATAATGTTGCTGTTTTTCTTAACTTTCTATTCATCAAAAAACCCTGAAGAAATTCTAGTTAGCTGTTAAAATAATAATGTGTTTTTTTTTAAGCAGCAAATCCGAATATTAGAATGATTTCAGAAGGATCAGGTGACTGGAGCAATGATGCTAAAAAATCTGCTTTGAAATCACAGGAATAAATTACATTTCAAAATATATTCAAAAGTAAAACGTTATTTTCAATATTTTTCACAATTTTACTGTTTTTGCTGTACTTTGGATCAAATAAATGCAGGCTTACTAAAATCTTACTGTCCAAAAACCAAAAATCATAATTAAAAAATATTGTAACAAACAAACAAAATAATAAATCTTATAAGTTTTTTTTGTTATTTCGACATGACATATGACTTATTAATTCCTAAATATTGCGTTTTTGTGGAGTCATTCAGCATTACAGTTTACAACCTGAACCTTTTTATTCCTGTATGCTGGTTGGACCATTTCTAGACATTTTTTTTTTTTACCTAATGCCCTGCAAAGTTACCAAAATAATTCAATTCAAGTTTATTTGTATAGCACTTTTCACGATACAAATCGTTGCAAAGCAGCTCTACAGAAAATGCAGGTTTCTACAATATATTTATAGGAGAAATAGAGAAACAAATAGACAAATAATAAGGATAGCTAGATTTAAACAGAGAGAGTGTGTCTGAACCCCAAACATTATCAGGAAGGCTATTCCAGAGTTTGGTAGTCAAATGTGAAAAAGCTCTCCCTCCTTTAGTGGACTTTGCTATCCTAGGTACTACCAAAATTCCAGAGTTTTGCGACCTTAGGGAGCGTGATGGATTGTTGCGTGGCAGGAGACTAGTTAGGTATGCAGGAGCTAAACCATTAAGGGCCTTATAGGTAAGAAGTAATAAATAAATCTAAATCTGTACCGTATTTTATTTTTAATAAATGAATAAAGATGATTTGTATTTCATATGGATTTGAAACGACATTAAAGCGAGTAAGTGAAGACAGAGAACATTTCAAGGAACAGTTCGGTCAAAAATGAAAATTGTCATCATTTATTCACCCTCATGTCATTCCAATCCTTTCATTCTCCTGCAGAACAGAAAAGATATTTTGAAGAAAGTTGGTAACTAAACAGTATTGATGACCATTGACCCTCCATTGTATAAATAAAAAAACCTGAGAAGTTTCTGAAACACCGAAAAGTGTTGGAATAACATGAGGATGAAAAAATGATAAAACAATTGTAATATCTCTTCATGTCATTATCTTACTAGAGTGTCATTACGACAATGTATTTGGTTTGTTGTTGTCTGTGAGACTGTACTGACTGTCACTGTCCTTCATCTGGGCAGCTGTTTTGATGCTAGATGATGACACACTGGTCAGTGTTCCTGATATCAGCTTTGCATTTTCTGTCTGGAAGGTAATAGGAAACCTTATCTGTGCTTCACTAAAAATATTTGCGCTTTCTTCAGAGACACATACCCTAACTTATCTTTTATTATTATTTTTTTTAATAGCAATTTGCCGATCAGATTGTGGGTTTTGTTCCACGGAAGCATGTGACCACAGCATCCGGTGTGTACAGCTACGGCAGCTTTGAGCTTCAGGATCCAGAACAAGGTGGAGGCGACAGGTGAGACTATGAATAATGCAGCATTTCCAGGTTAATGCAAAAGTGAAATTAACACTGTCAACATAGTCAAATTAACTTTTTAAATACGTGTTCCAGGACATATTGGGTGTGAGTCTTTGGTGCACGTTATTCAGAAGGAATAAATAAATCAAAACTCACTTTGCTTCTGAAACAACTTTTTTTCAGAAAAAAACACCGGTCATATAACAAATATTTCACAATCCAATCAATTCCTGTCAGAAATATGGGTCAATGACATGTTCGTTTTTTGTCCTATGAATTTATTCAGACCTATAAAAATGTAAAATAGCAAATTATGTCATAGGATTCCTCCAGGCTGTTGTGAAAGTGTCTAGGTCAGTAAGCAAATGTCATGTGGTGTGACTCCCCAAGAATTTATGAATAAATAATATCTGCAAAGATGTGTTTATCTTAAAAAAAGACAAGTGATTCAATTAACATTCTTTTGAAAAATTTCAAACCATTTAAAAATTAACACGAATGCAAAGAGTGCATTTCTGATAAATTGGTACATGGGTCAAAGACATTAAGATGTCCATGTCAAAGGAGTTTTCAAAAGTGATTTTATGTCAATAGCAAGCACATTAAATGTAAGTAAAGTGTCTACTTTTAAGGTTTCAAGTATGTTTTTGGAGAATAAAATGTCATTGTGACATAACGTTACATTTGTCATTCAGTGGAACATAATATTTATGTAAAAATTCAAACATGCTTATTCTGACTTGTACATATTAAGATATATAAAAGAATAGGGGTGTTTTATTGTTTTTATTGTGTTTTAAATGAGTAAACAATTCTTACTGACAAATGGGCAAAACCTAGGATAGTGGCAAATTTTAAAAATGAAATGAAAGACAAATTACAATGAAAGTAAATATGTCATAAATTGATTTTTGTTGTAAATACACAGTGATTGTTACACTGACATTTTAGTGGTTGTCTTCTGTAAATCAGTGTTGTTTTCGTCAACGATGACGATGACGAAATCATTTCGTTGACGCCACTTTTTTTCATGACGATAATGAGACGATGACGAGATAAAAATGGCTCGTTGATGACTAAAACATGACGAGACGTGTGTGAGTTTTTGTTGACGAGACGAGAATAGACGAAAATGTTAGTGGGTGGTCCGTCAGACGTTTAAAATGCATGACATTTCCGCTTATTGTGCATGCCAATCAAAACCTAAAACGTATCTGCCGCTATGGCAAGCCGTTTTAGCATTAAATACTCTTTGCTATACTAGTATGGCAAGCCGTTTTAGCGTTCCATCCTGGTTTGTCTTTTATGTTTTAAAACATTCCTTCATTATTGTAATTATTGGTGAAAATAGTCGATCCGGAAGCTCACATTGTGTTGAACTATAGATCTGCTATTTTCAGAACTTACAAGTGACACTACCCAACAGCAAAATACTTACTGACTTACATTAATTTGTTAAAAGACTACTTTTTCCTCCTTTTTTGATTAAAACTAGACTAAAACCTTTTTGACTTTTCGTCGACTAAAACTAGACTAAAACCTTTTTGACTTTTCGTCGACTAAAATTGGACTAAAACTATCACATATAGAAGTGACTAAAATTTGACTAAAACTAATAAGCATTTTAGTCCAAAAGACTAAGACTAAGACTAAATCTAAGATGACTGTCAAAAACAACACTGCTGTAAATTAGGGAAACATGTATGATATGTATTTTTTGCTCACAAAAACAAAAATGCAATTAAATTATACAGTAAACTTATTTATATTTTTTTGGAAAAACAACAACAATTTAAAGCAGTATTACACTTATTGTTTTTATGCTTAAACCCTTTTTCGTCTTTGACCCACATGTATTTTAAACAGGGCTGATTTTGCTAACTGAATAAAACAAATTGACGTGAAATACAATAAAAATATTATATAAATATATAAATATTATTAATAAAAATAAGAATGTTGCCTTGGCAACTAACTGAAATTAAATAAGTAAGTTGAAGTATTAATTAAATTAATTTAAAACTGAAATTAAAATAAAGCTAAATATTTAAATATTTAAATATTTTTTTATGTAAAAAGCAAAAGCACTTAAAATAACAAAAAATTACTAAAGCTAATATAAAAGTTCCAAAAATGAATGAAAATGACAAAAGCGCATACTTTTTTTTTTAGTTTTAAAAATTAAAACTAAAAAAAAAAACTTAAGTTAAGTTTTAGTTGAAGTACTAAAATGACTAAAACTGAAACTAAAAATGTTTTTAAAAAGCCCCAAAATGCCCATGAAAATGATAAAACACAACAAAATTGCTAAAATTAATAAACAGAAAATATATAATATTATAATTCTAGAATTCACATGCAAGTAAGACTATGGCCAAGATTTCCGGGTTCATTAGCCGCTATAGGGAAATAATGAGAATTATAATACAATGTGTAGTAAATGGTAAAACTGTTTGCAGTACAAACCATTGTGCTTCTAATTATGATAATACATTAAAAAAAAATGGTATAACACACTAATTTGCAATATCAAGCAGCAAAAATAGCTCGACGTGGATGAGACCAGAAGCCAGACCCATAACATTTACAAATGGTCGAGCCCACTCTTATGAGAAGAAAAAGAGTTTTAAACTTTTTTAGTTTTTTCCCTAGATTTGTCCTCTGTTGTGGACTGGTTTACATGTCATTGACCTATATATCAGAGTATGACTGTAAAATGTGCGGCTTCATAATACAGCATAATACATGTCATTTTATGGTTCCTGTAGGTATTCAATGATCTTAGTGGGTGCTGCTTTCTTCCATCGGCGCTTCCTGCAGCTGTTCCAAGAGCAGCCGAGTGAAGTGCATGCTCTGGTGGACCAAACGCAGAACTGTGACGACATCGTCATGAACTTTGTGGTGGCACGTCAGCTCTCACAGGTGTCCGGACTCAAACGGCCCTCCGGGGTGTTCGTGAAGCCCGTAGACATGCAGAATCTGGAGAAGGAGGCCAGCAGCGGGTTTTTGGGCATGTGGCACCGAGCGGAGCACATGCTGCAGCGCTCCTACTGCCTCAACAAGCTAACGCACATCTACGGGAACATGCCGCTCCGCTACTCCAATATCATGATCTCACAGTTTGGCTTCCCCAGCTATGCTAATCACAAGAGCAGGATATGATTTGAGAGACAGGTACAATCTCTATTCAGAGATATTAGATCATCTTTTGTGGACAAATAGCAATTCATCCAAAACCCTTTTATCACAAGTTTGACTGAATTTTGCAACTCTAACATTTTCACATTCTCTAATAGTTTTAAAATTAAAATAACTAGAAATGTAGGCCTTTTTTACTTGAGATTTGATGCATGTCCGTATGATACAGACCAAATTTCATATAATTATTAAGCTGTATTATTTGAAGTCACATATTTTATTATTGTTATTATTAAAAGGGAAAATAAAGAAATAATTTACTTTAAAAAATACTTTACTACTTAACATTTCATTCAAAATACTTTATTATAATTATAATATTGTTTAACTGCAACAAAAACAATCTGCAAAACTTAGGCAGACCGTCTATATTGTTTTTTTATTTTGTTTTGAAATTAACTTATGAATAATTGTTTGTGAATAAAATAGTATAATAGTAGACTTATGTGGTAACCAGTCATTTAAATGTTTTTTTTTTTCAACACACTGGTTTTACTTCAGATTCCAGATTTTCATTGGATTTCCAAAGCAGCGACCCAACACACCACAATTATTTAACGAAAGTAAGAAAAATGAGAACTGAAATAAAAATCACCATAAACTACATAGGATCTGTGATGAAAAACATTTATTTGACAGCGGCTACTTGGAGAAACAATGAAAGTACAAAACAATAAACACCAGAAGATGTGTGCAATGCATTACATGTCACATTTGACCTGTTACAAAACTGGCCAAAATATAACATGCCAAGAAACACATCTTAGAACATCTTATCTTGTATTAAACTGGGATCAGAGCAACAGGAAAGCACTTTAACTCTCATAGTAAAAAAAATGTATGCTTTCTTTAAAAGCCAGTAGCATAAAGTTTGCATAATGGAACTGTTTGATACATTAATTACTTTACTTTTGAATTGATGTGTTCAGAAGCAGAACGCAAACATCTAGCGTTATTCTACTCAATGTGATTAAAAGAAATTAGCACAATGTACCTGGTGACATATAAGAAGATTTAGATTTGAATCCGTGGCGGAAGGAAGTAGTTTCGCACAAAAGAGGCCTTTTAAAGGCACTTATTT
Source organism: Garra rufa (assembly GCF_049309525.1). NCBI lineage: Eukaryota > Metazoa > Chordata > Actinopteri > Cypriniformes > Cyprinidae > Garra > Garra rufa. Next base: position 41,603,438 of record NC_133370.1, read on the forward strand.
TAATTTATTTATATATATATTTTTAAGCTGTTGTATAAATGCAATATCACAAGAGTAGATGTGAGATGCAGCTGTATATCGGCACGCTGTAATTACTATCTCGCGTCATCGGCACGAGTCTACTATCTCGCGTCTACTAGGGGTGGGGAAAAAAATCGATTCTCCGGTGCATTGCGATTCTCTCTTCAACTATTCTGAGATTGTGTTTATTTCCCTGTATATGACACGTGTGCACAGTAGAGATGTGGCAGGATTCATTGCACAGAACTTGCACTTTGAGATGAGTGCACATTGCTTAACAGTGTGTGCTTCACCCGCTGTGTTTTACTTTAGATATGCTTTCATTTATGCCGTTTGGAACGCAGTACTATTAAATGCACAAAACTCGAACACTGACAGACTTTCATGTGCGCTTTGTGTTTTTTAGCCCTAAAGCTCGGTTATGGCTGTGGTTAAATGCACTTGCATTTGCAAATACTTTTATATGAAATTAATGTACACACAGTTATGTTTTCAGAGCAGGACAAAACATCTGATATATCGAAATAGATCTGTGCATTAGTTTGAATGCAGCTTGTTAAAGCTGCCACAGTTTATGATCTCATCAGTAATAATCAATCGGCAATAATGCTGAGGAAAAAGTAAAAAAAAAAAAAATTGTCTGTAAACTTTCTGATACTTAAAGAACACTTATTTTAAATAAGTAATTGTTTTCAAAAGTACTCTGCTCATATAATAAACAAAAAAAGCATATTTTGCACAAAATAAATTTGATGTAAAATGTATATGAAAATGTAGCCATGTTCAGTAATATTGAAAACTGAGATTGTGACGCATCGTGATATTTAGTTGATAATAAAAATCATAATTAAATTGAATTGTGAAACCATCAAAGATTCACACCCCTACCCCTACTAGGATGGCAATACTGACATACAGAGATTCCAACTATAAACAAAAAGCATAGAAATGCCAATTTTACATTTTGTTAAAATGTAAAGTTGTAAAGATGTATTTGCACAGCAGAAGAATTAATTAAAGTGTAGATTAAGAATAGTTTTCGAATCGGATTTGGGCCGGAATGTGAAGTGCCTGAAGATTCCCACCGCTAACATCTATGAGTGCTTTTTCCTTTTTTTTTAGCAAGAAAAAAACACTTCATTATTAGCCGAGTGTGATGTCACTGGAGTCGCTCTTGGCTTTCTTTCTGCAGTGTCGGATCAGCAGTCCAGCAGCGGTCAACAGCGACACTGACCCTACAGCCGGCAGTATGACCACAGGCAGGTCAGGCATTGTTGAGATGTGATGTTGTGCTGGATTACAAGAGTAAAGAATCATCAGAATTAAGAATCATCGCTGTGACTGGAATATTCGATTTCAGTACTCACTGAATAAGCTATGATTAGTGCTATCTGCCTTATTTTTCCTGTAAGAGCGGGTGCGAACATTTGTACATTTTATAGGTCTGGCTTCCAGTCTCATCTACGACAGCTATTTTTAGCTGTACAAAATAGTTTGTTTTGCTGTTTGATGTTGCAAATTGTTGTCTTACCATACAATTTTAATGTATTATCTTAAAGGGATAGTTCACCCAAAAATGAAAATTTGATGTTTATATCTGCTTACCCCCAGGGCATCTAAGATGTAGGTGACTTTGTTTCTACAGCAGAACACAAACGAAGATTTTTAACGAAAACTGGTGCAGTCTGCCAGCCAAATAATGGCAGTGGATGGGCACCAAACCTTTAAAAGTAAAAAAATAACATGCACAGACAAATCCAAATTACACCCTGCAGCTCGTGACGAAACATTGATGTCCTAACTCATTTTTTTTTTTTACCCAAGCCACAGGGTGTAATTTGGATTTGTCTGTCCATGTTATTTTTTTACTTTTAAAGGTCTGGTTTGAGTTAAAAATCTTTGTTTGTGTGCTGCTGAAGAAACAAAGTCACTTTCATCTTGGATGCCCTGGGGGTAAGCAGATAAACATCAAATTTTCATTTTTGGGTAAACTATCCCTTTAATTTTGAACACACTTGTTTGTAGTGCAAACAGTTTTACCCTTTACTGCATGTTGTTATTGTTCTCATTATATCCTTATCCACCTTACTCTTCACCACAGAATTAAACCTTTCGGTGAGACTTCTGGTTCATTAGCTACTATAGGGAAATAATAAGCTGTTTTATACAGCTAAAAATAACTGGTTGCGGATGAGACCGCAAGCCAGACTTTTTCAAATATTCATCCACATGAGAAAAATAATTTAGATAGCGGCTAATGAACTGGAAGTGTAGGCTTATTTCCGTGTTGAAGAATAGGGTGGATAACTTCAATAAAGTCCAGATAAAGAGCAGGGTCGAGGTCAATTCAGGAATAAACTCAACAATTCCAATTCAAAGAAGGAAATGGAATTGGAATTGGAATTGGAATTCAACAACAATTACAGGAAACAGTTGGAATTGAATTGGAATTACAGGAAGTGGAATTAAATTCACGGAAATTCCACTGAGTTCTGTTTATTGCTTTTTCTGAGCATTTATTTGTGATTGCATTTAGAGACATACATTTGAACTTTATTTATGATGCTTTACAAATACCAAGTAATGTATGAAATGGAGTTGATCAAATGCAAGTAAATAAAAATGAGAACTGTACATTATGAATTAATAATTGAATGACAGTGGTGATAAGTTTCTGGATGTACTATACATTCAATATATGACTACCACATAATATATGTCTTAACTCACAAAAAATGAGTCATGTTCATTCATGTATTTCATTCACTTTTTATTGCATCAAATTCTCATCACTTCCTGCAATTCGGCATGTGAAATGATCATGCCTAACATACTAAACATACAGTACTTTGTATTTCTTTTATATGTTTGTTCTTTGTTCTTTTATATACTATTAAGCAAATCAAGTCAAATTATTTTATTTAGCAACTCAAGTGGAATTTATTTGATTTCAATTCTGTTTCCTGACATTCCAATTCAATTTCCTGTCAGCTGCATGCAATTCCAATTCCAATTCCATTCCAGGAAGTGAATTGGAATTTACCTTTCATTCTCAATTCAATTCATGAATGGCCCCAACCCTGATAAATAGTGTTGTAGATATTTTTATTTGTTTAGATTCATGTATAATTTTATTGCTAATAAAAATACACTGTAGCTTCTCCTTTGGCTATGGCCTTTTTCATTGTCTTAACTCGCTTTGCTTGAGATATGCTGGGTACAAAACTGTTCCTGGGAGTAAGTTCGGTCATACTTTGGGTACTAGTAACACACAATACATTTTCAACCGAATGCCGAATTCAAAGAGTATGGCAAGCTGGGTATAAATAATACTAATATAAAACAAGTGCAAATAGATTTTCTATGCAATGAAATTTCCTAAGCATGATCTCCAGAATGTTTAAAACTCACCTTTGACTGTAATGTTAATTGTGCTTCTCTCAATGCCGAAATCATTTTTTGCTTCACAAATGTAAATCCCTGCATCTGTTATTTGGATTGATGAGATGTTTAAAAGCACAGGTGATTCGTTCAGACCTACTGTCACAAGGCTCTGGGACTGTCTGTACAGTTTCAGTTGTGCTGGCCCACCCTCTGAAGAACAGATTATGCTTATGTTCTCTCCTTCCTTGGGCTCTTCTGTAGGGCTTAACTTGATTTTGGGGATGTTTGGAGGACCTGCGCTTATGTTCTCTCCTTCCTTGGGCTCTTCTGTATGGCTTAACTTGATTTTGGGGGTGTTTGGAGGACCTGCATTTAAATAAAGGTTAAAGATCATGGCAAGGTTTCAAAATGATAAGACAAGACAGCTGAGTTAATTTACCCACCTAGGACCATAATTTTTATTAGTATTTGCTGGCTTCCCATGTCATTGCTTGCGTCACACTGGTACCAACCTGCCTGAGACCTGGAAGCATTATTTATTATGAGCTTGTGGTTCTGGCTCTGGAGTTCAGGTTCAGTCTTCCCTAGTTTCCACCACGAGATTGTTGGTTTGGGGTTTCCTTCTGCATTACATGTTCCCTCCAGATGTTCGCCAAGATTCACAGAGGTATTATTACTGGAAAGCGTTATAGTCCCTGGACCGTCTTGGAAAGAAATGCAAAGTTTTCATTGATGACACATGAAAAGTAATTTAATTCTTGGTAATAAATTGCTAAAGGAATGCTAAATTGACAGCACTTGAGGCATGATATTGATTACCACAAAAAATTGTTTTAATTTGGGTTACACTGAGGTGGAAGTGTATGGGGTGTTAAAATACTCACTATTTGTTTCAATAAACAATATGTGTGTAAATATTATTTAAGTGTGAAAAACCATTTACCAACCTTTTCTGTGTAAAGTTATAGCCAATATTAAAAACTTAGCTGCTATGACAGTGTAAGGCCTAAAACAACTACAGTAATACAGTTAATAAATATGTTTTAATAGAAGGCTTAATGAAAGTGCTTTTGGAAAAACCAAAAGCTTAATATTTCTCATGCAAAAAATGGCCCAATTCCGCTTGAGAGTAAGTAAATAACAGAATTTTCATTTTTGGGTGAACTATACCTAGGGTGACCAGACGTCCCGTTTTTTTTTTCCTGTATTTCAGCTCTTATTTTGAAAAACTCATGTTTTGTTCCGTAATTTAGAATTTCTTTACCCATGGGGAATCAGAGCGAGCAGTCGAAGGTATTCAAATATAACCAAGCTCGTCATAGAACAAAATTACTATCCAGTCACAAGGCGGGATAGGACAGTTGTTAAAATGTCTATCGTGTGGAGTTTCTCAAGTAAAAACAAGCTGTTATGACTTAAGTGAACGTAAATAGGTGGGTGAAAACCGGATGTGTGTCAGTGTACGTCCATGCATTCGGTTTTAAAGGGACAGCAGCCTAATTAAATACCTGTCTGTCATTAACAACAAAAGATGCTACATAAATGTATGCATGTTAAATAAATCTACTATCTACAATTTAACTTGTACTAAACCTGGAATATTGCTTTAATAATGTCTTACATTCAGCAGTCGTTGTTCTCTCCTGACCATAGAGATTCAGGATTGCCTTGCAACTAAAATTCTTGCCCAGATCATCGACAGAAGGTGTGTAATTAAACACAGAGGAATAATTCTGAACATGGTCTGAATAAAGTACATCAGGTTCTTCCATATAGAGGGTCTTATCTCCACGAAGCTACTCAACGCGAAACTTTTCCAAAGGGTAAATGTTGGGGACTGTGCAGATGAGCTTCTGTTCTTGGTTTGCTATGAGACTCTTTATTTTGGGCAGTACGGGATCTTGTGGAAATGCTGCAAAAAACACACTTCATCGTAACAGCATCCAAATCATTTAAACAATAAATACTGAAATGGTTTATGTTTTTTTTTTTTTTTTTTTCACTCTCTGTTTAGATCATCATAGCTTTCAATTTAAATAATAATGTTTACATAAAAAAGAAATAAATATAATCATCATAGAAACACACTTGCTGTTAATTTCGCAGTTAATTTTCGATAATAATCATTCAGATAATGAAAACTGAAAATAATTAAAAGCAAATCAGGAATAGGTAGATACTAGTAACAAAAAACAGATACTACATTATTGAAATATTTATACTCAAGCATTAGAGCTAATCAGTGCAGGAGTAGGTTCGTGGAAAATAAATGCTAGTGAAGTTTACTAGTGCATATTAATGTTAAATTGGCTTGCCATATCCATATACTAATGACTATGCCTAATTAAGAGTACAGCTGAAACTTTACTTACAGTACACATCTATCCATGATGTTTTCTGTCGTTTATCTTGCTGACACATAGCAGTGCACACAATTGTATCACTATGTTCAACAGAGAAGTTCCTGATCAGCAGTCGGGAAACAGTCTGGTTATTTTTAACATCTCCACCGACAAATTTATTTAGTGCTGCAGTCCACACAAAGGTTGCATTAACCGGACAATTCTTCATCTGACAGATCAGCTCCAAATCCTCACCAACATGAATCACTGTATTTTTCGGAGTTAATTCCAGATTGAATTTTTTTTCTCCTGTGGAGCAAAATGCGTGCTGTCAAAATAATGAAATGTGCAACGTTAAAATTGATTAAACATCTGTGTGAGGTCTTCTTACCTGTTATTACATTGAGAATATTAATCCACAGTGCAAAAGTGATGAATTTCACTCCACACATCTTGCTGCTGTTGTGTTTCACTCATTCAGCATACAAATTCAGAAATAACACAATAATGTCGTAGGGTATTCCCACCAAGGCTGTTTTCTGACCAAGAAACTGATCAATCATCCCACCTATTTCTTTATCTTCTGTTTCTCCAAAACGTTATGGCAATTTTTATTTTACCCTAATCAAATCAGGATTCAATCATAATGCATATTCAACATATGTGTCCTTTTAAGGTATCCAACTATGTCTCCTAGGTGCATTTCTAAGTATTTCATGCAAATTATTTTAAGCTAGGTCTTAAAAATAACATTTCACTCTTGTCTTGCACACCCACATTGAACAGATTTCCTGTTTGTTATGGTCAGTGGTTAGATCTGTGCCTTGTTTATTTTTTGTTTGTTTTACTTCTAATACACACGTCTTCACTCAGCCTCAAACCATTGGCAAGACATGTTTAACCCTCAACTTTATTTCTTCATGCATTTATTCATAATAAAATGTCCTCCTCTGGCGAGGTGTATACTGGATCATCTGGACATGTTAGTCTTCTCTAACTATGATAATACCTTTGACCAGACAAACATTTTAAGTACATACATTTTAAGAATATCCAATGAGGATCTAATTAACCATATACAAATACAGAGTAATAGAAGTTACCTAATAACAAATAATCTAATAACCCAATCTAATCTTTAATCCTACCTGATACTTATATTCCTTCTATCAGTATCCTAAAATTAAAAAAAAATGAATAAATTTTCCAATTTTACCACATACACATTCAAAATCTTATTTTCAAGCAATGGAAAATTACAAACAGAATACTCAGTAGTAAACTGCTATAACAGACCAGAGTCAATATGTAGTATTATCTTCTACTTGATTTTTAGGTCATATTGGTCTAGGACAGGGGTTTTCAAACCTGTCCTGGAGCCTCCCCTGCCCTGCACATTTTGTATGTCTCCCTTATTAGGCACACCCAATTCAGGTCTTGCAGTCTCTACTAATGAGCTGATGATTTGAATCAGGTGTATTAGATGAGAGAGACAAGCAAAATGTGCAGGGCAGGGGAGGCTCCAGGACAGGTTTGAAAACCCCTGGTCTAGGAAATTAATAAGCTGATACTGCTGCAAAAGAAGCTGTTAATTTGTTTATAGCATCACCTAAACTTAACAGCTACCTAACAAACTATGAATAAGCAGCAAATTAGAAATGTACTGAGGGAAAAGTCATAGTTAATAGTGAATAAGTGTTACCTATTCTAAAGTGTTACCATTTGTTACCTTTTAATGCACACTGCAACCCAAATGTTCAAAAGTCATTACATAGATTAAGTAAACTTAATTTTTCCAAAAAGTTCTACTATCTTAGATATTTGAAGTTCCTGTATCTTTTTGAGTTAATAAAACTTATTTGTTTTAAATAATTTGAACAACTTGATGAATCAAGCACCATTATAAATAATGAGTATAATTTCACTGTACTTATCTCAGTTTTTTAACATTAGTGCGTGCATCTGATGTGCGTTTTGAGTTCAGGATTAACATTTTGACGTTTAATGACCCTCTGACATGTCCTGTCATGGTTGAAAAATACTTCCAAAATGAAAGTCGAACGGACGTCTTTGACATTATCTGGCCATGAATTCCATGCATCCTTGGACATCTAAATTTGTCATCTTCTGGATGTTTATTCTTCAGTGCTACTTCCGTGCATTAAGTACAAAATGAGTTGTTCCAATTTAGCAGACTTTAAATTGACCATATACACTATTGCACATTAATTAAATCTACATAACAAATACATATTACACAGTAATTGATTCTACATCGCTCTTTGTTGAATCAACAATAGAAATTAACAAAACTAATGGTAATGTCAGTAAATCAATGTTACACTATGCTGTTGATTCTACATCACTGCTGTTGAATTGTGATGTAGAATTATAATTATAAAAAAATATATAAAAATGTCCTAAAAAAAATAATTGGTAATATAATTTAATCAATGTTAATTTGATGTTGGTTCTAAACCACTTTTTCTTGAAACACTGAAAATACAACTAAAATGTCAACATAATGTCAAAATAATGTTGCAATCTGATGTTCCAAGGTAATGTTGAAACAAAATTTATTTATTTTATTTTACAGTTTTACACAATGACAAAAATACAGAAAATAAAACTCATTAACAGGAGGGTGCTTCTCAAGCATAGAGTATAGATGCAATACATCGATATTTGTAAAGTATAATATTCTTTCTCATGTTATGTCACTTAAACTTCAAAAAATAAAAAAAATCTATCAAATGTTGTTGTAACTATAATCAGAAATTTCCTAATAAAGATGTGTGCAAGTTTTTTTAAGTGCTTAAAAAAACAGGTGGTTTATTGAAACACTTTAATAACTTTAAATTAATGTTAGAATTAAATCAATTCTTATTAGATTCACTAACAATAAATCAAATGGAAATGGGAGAAATGCAACACTGATGCACCCAGAGAAGTCATGCATGTCAGGTGGTTCAACAAAAAAGACATCTGTCTAGGATGCACCTGTGTTTTCTTTCTAATAAGGAAGCATAAATTAGACTATTGAGAAGTGCACATGCAGAACTAAAATGGGTGTTAACCAACTAGTACACATTTTTTTAAAACTGTTTTGTAAACAGTTGTTTTTCAACTATTTTTAAACATACTTACTAAAATCTTGGAAGCTCAGGCCAAACCAAGCCCCAAGTGGATTAGAGCAAATGTCTAAAGCAATTGTGAATGCCCATTTTGGTTTGACACACCCCACTAGTGTTCTGCAAAGATTCATGCCTGCACCCTCTTATGCTCATCAACTACAAATCACTGTTAGTTCAAATTAAAATCAACACCAATTAGTACCAAATTTGAATGAAACTTCGATTTTAACTGTGTAGAAAACATATGTAATATTAGACAACAAAATCTTGTTTTGCCCACTGCTGTTATATCCATAAACATTAACCAAAATAACAAAAATACATTCACAGTTAACCACAGCAGTAAGCCAATGTCCATGAGCATCAGACTGAAAAGTGACAACCCTCCCAGGGCAATTGGTAAGGCATATGGCGGCACCTGCTGATCAATTGGAGCCGTGACTGAACAAAATTGTCTCCCCACTGCATTTTCCAAAAAGCTGCATCTTCTTCAGTAGAGTGAGTCTCTTGTAGAAAAACAAAAACAAAATGTGACTTCTGCCCCTTACAAAACAAAAATATTTCTTTACGTTTTACTTTGTCCTTTAGTCCCCTTACATTTAATTTAACGAACAAAAAGATAAACGGGGTTTAAGTGAAGACATACTTCACTGGAACTCACAGTGAACAAACAGAAAATGTCACTAATGAGATCTGAAAAATGTAATTGCAACACAAAAAGAGTCTCAAAAATCAAAATTTCCCTTTTTCTGAAAAATTAGTTTTTCCTCAGTGAAAGTGGTTCCTATATGTATTAAATTATCCTAGTCGGTGCTACGTTCTTCCATCGGCGCATCCTGCAGCTGTTCCAAGAGCAGCCGAGTGAAGTGCATGCTCTGGTGGACCAAACGCAGAACTGTGATCGTTACTCGTTGTAATTGCATTTTTACAAGTAACAATTCAATTAGAGAGCTCTACAAATTAATTTGTACTAGTCATATGTCTCTGTTGATTTCTATTCATTTTTAATTACAGAGCTCTACAACAGAATTTTAACTAGTAATAATTTCAATTAGAGAGCTCTACAATTAAATTCTTTCTAGTAACAATTCCAATTAGGTAGCTCTCTAAACCAAATTGTACTAGTAATAATTCTAATTAGACAGCTCTCTAATTCAGTTTTTACTAGTAAGAATTCCATTAAGAGAGCTAATTCAATTGTTACTAGTAAGAACTGAATTAACGCTTTGTGGCGTCCAGTGTAGACAGACTTTAGCTGTTGCGACGCGGCGCGACAACTGTCGTGTCCGGTGTAGACACGGTGTTAGAGAGCTCTTTAATTCAATTACAGAGTTCTGCAATTAAACATATCTTAAATGGTTTTCTACTAGTAAAAATAGAATTATTGAGCTCTGTAATTGCATTTTTACTAGTAATAAAATAAATTAGAGAGCCCTCTAATCGGAATTGTTACTAGTAAAAACTGAATTAGAGAGCTCTGTAATTGGAACAATTACTAGTAAAAATTAATTTAGAGAGCTGTCTAATTGTAATTGTTACTAGTAAAAATTCAGTTGTAGAGCTCTGTAATTAAAAATTAATGGAAGTCAATGGAGACATATGTCTAGTAAATATTTATTTGTAGAGGTCTCTAATTGGAATTGTTAATAGTAAGAATTGAATTAGAGAGCTCTCTTGTTATTATTCTTACTAGTAAGAATTTAATTAGACAGCTCTCTAATTGGCATTGTTGCTAGTACAAATTTAATTATAAAGCTCTCTAATTTAATTTTTACTAGTAAAAATGCAATTATGACGAGTTAGGCTAAAACGGCTTGCCATAGCAGCGCCCCTACTGCCTCAACAAGTTGACACACATCTACGGGAACATGCCGCTCCGCTACTCCAATATCATGATCTCTTATTTTGGCTTCCCTAGCTATGCTAATCACAAGAGCAGGATTTGAGAAACAGGTACAATGTCTATTCAGAGATATTAGATCATCTTTTGTGGACAAATATAATCTCATCCAAAACCCTTTTGTCACAAGTTTGCAAAACTAACGTTTTCACATTAATTGATAGTTTTACATTTAAAATGGCTGGACATTTAGGCCTAAGTTCTTAATGTTTACTTGAGATTTGATGCATGTCCCGATAAATGCCAGTAAACAAACAATATATATATATTGCATCCCAATGTTCATACTATCCATCCTAAATAGTATGTGAGATTACAATAAGTGTGTCCCAAAGCATAGTATGCTGAAAGAGTTTGTCTTTATGAAAAAGTATCAGGTGGTCTACTATTTTAGGTTGATTTTTGAAGTGTGGATCCGTTCACACTCTAATGCAAGGGTCACCACACTCGGTCCTGGAGGTCCAGTGTCCTACAGAGTTAAGCTCCAAAATCAGACACACCTGTACCAGCTAATCAAGGTCTTAAAGGGGTCATCGGATTTGTGTTGGCAGTTTGTGTACTGTACACAACCACCCTATAATGATAAAAATCCACCCAGTGGTATTTTTTAATCTTTAAAAGTATTATCCCCTTTTTAAAATCAGGTCATTCTCAGCTTTTTGTCAGTGTGACTGCATACAGACAGAGACCACTCCCACGATAGTTGATTGACATGAGCGCCTTACCTTGGACCCGCCCTCACCGAGCTGAAACAGTCCGACTTCGATCGCCATCGTGTGACTCAGGTGCAAGCATGGTGGATGTGCACGACCGGCGGTTAGGCAGAGATGGTTAGAAAAAAGAAGTTTAAGTTACTAATTATCAGCATTTACTCTGCCAAAAATATTTATGTAATATTATCTGTCTTATATTTCATCTGCAACAGCAATGTGAACTTTTATAAAACCTGTTTGGTCGTCAAAATATGAACATGAAAAACCGGCGAATGGCAGATCAACGTGCTGCTACTTTTCTCTCCAATACGGTAGGATGTTAAATTAAATTAAATGTGGAGGATGTTAACTGTGACAAGATGATTGACAGGCCAGTTTAAGATGCAGTTGTGTGACGTTATAGTATGCCCCAAAGCTTGCCTGCTCTTCTACTACAAAAGTGTGTACCAAAAGAGTACATCATTTAAGGGTGAAGTGTAAGTAGGGACATTGGGATGCAGCACAATTAAAAAGTCTGTGTTTAGGCTTGTATAAAATCTCTGTGATCTCGTGACCAATGACATTTGAGGCTTAAAACGTCACAATGAAATGCCTAAAGCAAGGAGACTGATTCGAATCTTTGACCCAGCTTCATTCATTATCAGGAGATGCGAAATATGAAAGTGGCTGCTATAATTGGTAGGGTCTGTGTTTGAGGCTTTGAAACTTTGAATCTTTTTTGATACAATAAGGGGAAATGCCTCAATAGCTTCACAAGGCTTCATCTGCCCATCTCTATCCTTCACTAATACAGTATATTAGTGACTTCACCAACATAGTATAAAGTAGATTAAGGTGATTTATTAAAGAATTTATTTTAGTTAAGCTAATTATTAAGCTGTTTTAGTTTGAATCTTGTATAAATGTATTATTACTATTAATATTGTTATAAAAGGGAAAATATAGAAATAAAATTATTTTAATTATTTTTAATAAAAAGGAGGCATACAGAATTTACTTTTAATAAATATAATGTACTACTCAGAAAGTTAAATTCAAAATACTACCGCATCATAATTACTTTTACTGTGACAAAATCCGCAAAACTACATTTATATTTCTTTTTTATAATTATTATTTAGTTTTGATATTAACTTATGAATAATTGTTTGTAAATAGAAAATCGTACTTATGTGGTAGCCAGTCATTAAATTTTTGTTTTGTTTTGTTTTGTTCTTTAACACACTGGTTTGACTTCAGGATTCAGATTTACATTGAATTTCCCAAGCGGGGACCCAAAACAGTACATAATTGTTTAGCGAAAGTAAGCAAAATGAAAATGTAAATAAATATCACTATAAACTACACAGGATCCGTGATAAAAATAGTTTATTTAACAGTGGTTACATGGAAAAACAATGAAGGTACATAAAAAAATAAACAACAGCAGATCTGTGATTTTATCTGTCATATTCAACTATTGCAAAGTGAACCAAATGTACATAATATGCCAAGATACATTTCCTGAGAACAAAGCTGGATCCTGTCAATAGAACATCTTATCTTGTATTAAACAGGGGTCAGGAAAGTGACAGGAAAGCGCTTGAACTAAAGTGAAACTATTTCATACTTCCTTTAAAAGCCTGTAGCGCAAAGTTCACACAATGGAAGGGTTTGATACATTAACTTTCACTTTTGAGGTTGAAGCAGAATACAAACATTCTTGTATCCCCCTAGAGGAAATTAGCACAATGTGTTCACAATGCCTGGTGACCTATATATGGGCCACTCTACAAAATTAGTTGAAATTGAAAGTTGGAAAGTTTTTGCACAAATTTTGTATGTATGCAAATTGTATAATATACCAGGTAAACACTTCTAGTAATTCTGCAGTTAATTCTTATATTCTTATAAAGTTTTGGAATATTTGTCCTCTCCCCAAATTTGTCACTACCGAAACACAGTAATATATAATTTATTAAGAAGGGTAATATTGACCTATTAAGATTTTGCTTACACCTTCTTTGCAATTATGTTTTTCTATATTATTAAAAGGTTTTCAGAGGTAAATCAATAACAATTACAATTTTAACAATATTTCGAGTGTGTTTTATGAGATTTGTTGAATTTTAAATCCAAATTTTCTTTGTAAAAGGGAAAAAGTTGATCATACTGATTTCATTTGAACAAAAAGTGTCATGTCCAAAATTATTCATACCCTTTGCAAACTGTCACAGTCTATGGGAAAATTCTAAGTTCTATACCATTCCAAATAGTCCAAGCTGTTCTAAAGCATCCTAATTACCTTGATTCATTGGGAACAGCTGTTTTAATCAACTCAACAGGTGAAAATCAGAAGCTCTCTGCTGTTGGTTTGTGGACAGTCATGGCTAAAACAAAGGAGCTCACTGAGGACCTGCGGCTGCGCATTGTGGCTGCTCACAAGCTAGGAAAGGGCTATAAGACCATATCTAAATGTGTTCCAGTGGCTACAGTGCAAAGTATTTTTAAAAAATACAAGACGTTCCACACTGTGAAAAATCTCACAGGATGTGGTCGGAAGCCAAAAGTTACACCTTTGGCATAAAACAGGAGAAGCCTTCAACCCTAAGAACACCATCCCCACTGTCAAACATGGTGGTGGGAACCTAATGTTTTTGGGTGTTTTTCAGCCGGTGGACCAAGAAACCTAATCACAGTAAACAGCACCAAAAAAAGGAGCAATACATCAAAATTCTCAACAACAACATCAGGCAGTCTGCAGAGAAACTTAGCCTTGGGCACCAGTGGACATTTCAGCAATACAACGACACAAAACACACAGCAAAATTGAAAAGAAATGGTTAGCAGACAAAAACATTAACGTTTTGCAGTGGCCCAGCCAGAGTCCTGACTTAAATCCAATTGAGAATCTGTGGAGGGAGCTAAAGATCAGGGTGATGGCAAGGAGACCCTCCAACGTGAAAGAGTTGGAGTTCATCGCTAAAGATGAATGGGCAAAAATACCAATGGAGACATGCAAAAAGCTGGCCAGAAATTATAGGAAGCATTTGTTTGCTGTAATAAGCCAATAAAGGCTTGTCTATTGATTATTGAGAAGGGTATAAATAATTTTGGACATGCCACTTTTTGTTCAAATGTAAATAAAAGCTGAGAAATATTTTTTTTTTTCCCACAATGATGCCTCTTGTACATCGTCTTATTATCTTTTGGGAGACGCCTGTGTCATTTCCGGTCAAAAAAACCTTGCTGGTTTAATAAAAGTAACTTTAAGTCAGAATTTGCCTGGGGTATTAATAATTTTGTGTGGATAGATGTTTTTATGGAAGCTTGACAAATTGCAAAAAGACTGAAATGGTCTGTGATCAAGGCTTCTAATTTAGTTCTTTTGAAGTCATTTTTCCACCCCTTTTTGCTAAGGATGCTGGAAGGAAAACAAAAGTAATTGTGCTTAGAAGTGTTCATAATGTTGTATAAATTTAGACAGACATTAATGTTATGATAGCTTCTAAAAAGTTTTTTTTTTTTTTTTTTTTTTTGTCTCCCTTCCTGTGTCCTTATCTAAAAGGGGTGAAAATGGACTTAAACGAGACTAAACTAAAAGCCATGATCACAGACCATCTCAGGAAGGCACATGAGAGCTCAGTCAACACTTACTTAATTATGTACGGCCATTATATACAAAATGAAAAGGACAAACTTTTTTTTTTTCTATTCTATTCATTTAGTTAGTACATTTACAGCATAATTGGGTTTATCAGAGCTTCTGGGATTTCCACAATGGCACTGTATTAAACTGCAGCAGTATATTTCAACACCTAGAGTGCTGGATATCACGTTTGATAAACTGATAACCGAAACAGGAAGAGAATGGACAATGCCTGTAACAATTAGCAGGTTAGGTGAACCCCAAAAGTATTGTTGCATTGTTTTCGGAGGAAAGGGGAAAGTCAGCATGCTTTAGAGTCTGAGGGAAAGGCGTTTTCCTTTATTTGTGCCAAACTTTCATCTGAAGTTAGATTTGTTCAATATGATAAAACAACAAATGTGTAAAACTGCATGAATATTCTCTGCGTTTTTAGGCTATTTGCTGAATGCTGTGTGCAGTTATGTGCAGACTTCATTTGGCGAGTTAACAATCTACCTTTGCAATAAAAGCAGTAATACTGGGAAATATTATTATAATTTAAAAGAAGTGTTTTAATATATTTTCAAATGTAATTAATTCTTGTGATGCAAAAGTTGAATTTTCAGCATCATTTATATATGTGTTACTGTCACTTTTGATCAGTTATTGCATTCTTGCTGAATAAAAGCATTAATTAGTTCTTATATATATATATATATATATATATATATATATTTATTTATATATATATGTGTGTGTGTGTGTGTGTGTGTGTGTGTGTGTGTGTGTGTGTGTGTATAATTTTTTTCCTCCCAAAACTTTTGAAACTGTTTTCAACGTTGATAATAACAGGAAATGTTTCTTCAGCATCAAATCATATTACAGCAATTTCTGAAGGATCATGTGACACTGACGACTGAAGTAATGACTGCTTAAAATATAGCCTTGTCATCAAAAAAATTAATTCTAATTATAAAAAACACATTTTTTCTTAAAATTAATTAAAAAATAATTTAATTAACAGCAATATTAATTTAAAAATAATTAATATTGCTGTTTTAATGTATTTTGAATCAAATAAATGCAGCGTTTGAGAGTGTAGTCTGACGACATTTTACTACCACTGTAAAAAAATAAAAAATTAAGGTATTGAAGTTATAATATTTTGAGAAAAAGTTAAATTAAGTCAAAACATTACGAGAATAAAGTCAAAATATTACGAGTATGAAGTTAAAATACTAAGAGAATAAAGTCGAAATTAAACAACGGCAGCAGAGCAGATAATAGTAGAAATTAAAGTTATAATATTTTAAAGGTGCCATAGAATGGAAAACTGTATTTACCTTGGCATGGTTGAATAACAACAGTTCTGTACATGGACATGACATACCATGAGTCTCAAACGCCATTGTTTCCTCTTTTTTGTATAAATTTGGTGTTCGCAAAAGACCACTGAAAAATAGGTTAATCCTAGCATAACAATCGCGTTAATAGTACCGCCCCCAACATTTGCATAAACCAATCATCAGACGTTCTGCCGGGAGGCTATTATGAAAAAACAAAGTGAGGACAATAGCGAAAATGGCAGATCACGGAAATAAATGTTATGTTCCAGGTTGTGCAGGAGATGTTTAGTGCAGGGATGGGTTGGTGTCTGTACTCACAAAGCAACAGAAAACAAATAAAGCATTCTAATAAAGTAAGGCGAGCCACTGAAGGGACACGGTTAGCTTCTTGTTAGCGCTAGCCTGTTACATTGCAGTACATAAGATTTCACTTACCACATAAACAGAGAGATGACTGACGATGCCGAATGCTTTGCAGATCCTGATCACTGCTGACAGCATCTAAACTTGTCAAATGTGGTAATTACTGTCTGTAGCATAAGGTTACACAGAGCACTTGCGATCGCCGATGTCAAAAGTAAAACTTAAAAGTTATCGTGGATTCAAAACGGCAGTTTCAATCCCCCTCATATTAATAGCGGATCGAGCTCCATAATTAAATATATATTTCCTCCATGTGTTTCCTTACAGCTGTGTGAGAGCGAGTCGCTCTGTAAGACAGCTAATCAGAGCAGAGCTCCTCATTTAATATTCACGGACCTTCCTAATAATAACAGAGCATTTCATTCTAGGGACAAATCCTAGGGTTGTAAATAGACCAGTAAAACTGTTTCTGGATCATTTTTACCATTTCCTATGCCATATACCTTCTATGTAGCTATCAGAGAACAATTTAAAATATTGAATAAATGCATTCTATGGCACCTTTAAGAGTATACTAAAACGCCATCGTACATGAGAGGCTTTTTTGATAAGTATTTCAAACCTTTGACCTTTAGATGCAGCTTCAAAGTATATACTCTGTATTTGGAAACAATCTATGAAATATTAAACTTATAAGAAAATAATACTGTTAGTCAAAAAAATTACTAAATAAATACAGAAAACACAGCCCAGCTTTGTATTCACCTGTCCATGAATGTTTTATAGACAATGTCCAGTTGCATGTTCCTTACAGCAGACAAACACTTCATTTTGTTAATGTGCTCTTCATCCGTTTAGACGAGTGCGATGTCATTGGAGTCGCTTTTGGCTTTCTTTCTGCAGTGTCGGATCAGCAGTCCAGCAGCGGTCAACAGCGACACTGACCCTACAGCCGGCACTATGGCCACAGGCAGGTCAGGCATTGTTGAGATGTGATGTTGTGCTGGATTACAAGAGTAAAGAATCATTAGAGTCAAGAATCATCGCTATAACTGGAATATTCCATACTTACTGGATAAACTATGATTAGTGCGGGCACGACCATTTGTACATTTTATGTCTGGCTTACAGTCTCATCCCTGACCAGCTATTTTTAGCTGTTTTTGCTGCTTTATATTACAAACTAGTGTCTTACTATATTATTTTAATGTATTATCTTAATTATGAACACACCGGTTTGTAGTGCAAACAGTTTTACCAATGACTGCATGTTGTTCTTGTTCTCGTTATTTCCCCAATTCACCTTTTTCTTCAACACAGAATTAAGCCTATCAGTGAGACCAGTGGCGGACTGGGACTAAAAAACAGCCCTGGACTTTGACTCGGCTCAGCCCACAACAACAGTGTGTGAAAGCTAATCAGCAACAGACACGGGTCTCAAAATACTTAAATCTTAACCCATGATGTTTTACCTTCCAAATTATAGCATTATCTCTGATGTTGACTAAAACATGTGTTAAAAGCATAGTGTAGAATACTCACAGAAATAAACAGCACTCTTTTAATGTCTCTCTGCTGAAAAATATGCAGGTAAAAAAAACGGGGTTTATGTATTACGTCATCTATTCCATGCAATCTTAAACTATATTTATTACTTACTAATCTCTTAATTAATTTGTGCAAAAACATACGGCACTGCAAAAACTGTTCATCTAACCAAGTCAAAAAAGTTGTTTCCAGCTAAGAAGTATTTTTGATCTTGTTTTAAAACTTAAATTCTAAGCAAGAGCAGACGATGTTATATTATTAATCTTATTTTGAGTATATTTGTCTTATTTTGAGAATTCTTAGCAAGTGCAATTTGTCTTATTACATTGGCAGACTATTTCACTTAATTTAAGAAGCTTTCGACTAACCTAACCCTTAAAATACTTGATTTTAGTCGAAAAATTCTTAAATTAAGTGAAATAATCTGCCAATGAAACAAGACAAATGACACTTGGTAAGAATTCTAAAAAATAAGGCATATATAGCCTACTCAATATAAGATTAATAATCTAACACCTATATAAGTAACAAGGTTAAAAATACTTCTTAGCTGGAAACAAGATTTTTTTTACTTGATTAGATGAAGTTTTTGCAGTGTGCACAAAAACGGTTTAATTACTTATTAAATATTTCTTCTGCCTTCATGTTAATGCTGCGGCATGTTTATATCCTGTTTTTTTTCCCCTCACCTTCTCAGCCCCACCCTTTTCTTTCCTTTTTTTCGCATTACCAACACCTGCAGTATCACTTGCTGCGTCCCAATTCGCCTACTTATACTACGCCCTAAAAGTATGTACTCTTTTTGTGAAGAAAAAGTACATACTTTTGAGTATGTAGCAGAATAGTAGGCGAGCTTTGGGACATACTACTTCGTCATAACTGCTTTTTTAACGGACACTCTGTTGCTTAGTTACCTGAATCCTCTCACTGTTTAAACTGCCCTGTCAATCATCACAGTTAACATTATCTACATTTCGTTTAATTTAATTTCCTACCGTATTAGAGAGAAATGAAGAGGCACGTTCTTTCAGGAGTCTTTCATGCCGAGAACTCTGCTCGTGTTTGCATAATTATGCATTTAAACGTTAATGACCAAACATATCATTATAAAAGTTCACAATGTTGCTGCAAATGAAATATAACGAGGATAACATTTAAAAATATATATTTTTTATCAGGTTACACACTGATTATTTATCACTCAAACTCCTTTCTCTACCTGTCCGTTGGTCGCGCATATCCTCCATGTTTGTAGTTTTTTAACACTTTTTATGCGTGTTTGTAGTTCTAATCGAATCCTCCGTTCACCGCGCAATGTGTTGTGGGCAATATTAGCCGTTAGAGTATGCATTGATCCGCACTTCGAATTCTGAAGTCAAGTAGTAGACCATCCGGGAATCTTTGGAATACTTTTTTGAACATACTACGATTTGGGACATACTAATTCTATTTTCGAATACTATTTAGGACGGATAGTATGCGAATTGGGACGCAGCACATGTTCTTTCTCCCATCTGCACTTCACTTGTAAACGGTTGAGTGACAAGCATTGACGAGTGAGCTTGCGCATCTATGGGCTTGTAGGCGCATTGTTGCCACCTATCGGTCTTGACATGGAACAACAGTAAATTATAAGCAAGAAAAAAAACGGTGACGGCTGCACAGAGGAGGCCGACGGCCGTTCTGCTGCAGCGTCCGTTCTGGTATTCTCCAGAACGTCCAGACGGCCAGTCCGCCCCTGAGTGAGACTTCCGGTTCATTCCTGTTTTGTACAAAAATAGCTGGATGTGGATGTGATCGCAAGCCAGACCCATAACATTTACAAATACCCAGTTTCATGGGAAAATTTGGATAGCGGCTAATCTAGGCTTACTTCTGTGTTGAAGAATAAGATGGATAACAATATAGTCACAGCTATAGAGTGCTGAACATATTTTTATTCTTTTATATTCATGTATAATTTGATTGCTAAATCCACTGTAGCTTCTCCTTTGGCTGCAGGTTTCTTTTTTTTTTCTTTTTTTTTTTAAACTTGCTTACTTGAGATATGCTGGGTTCCTGGGAGTAAGTTTAGTCATACAATGGGTACAAGTAACAACTTTTTTGTGACACACAAGACATTTTCTACACAACACAGAATTCAAGGAATATGGCAAGCTGTTTTAACGTAAAATGTTCCCAACATTACTCATCAAAATTGATTTTTTTACTAGCAGCAAATCAGTTTGAAACAACTTTTCAGAGTTTTCTGAGAGGCCACAGGAGCTCAGCAGTCATCAGATCTGAGAACTAAGAGCTGAAGACATGAAAGTTGCTTATTATGATAAGTTTAAATAGGTAAGTTAAAGCACTAAAATTACTAATTGAAAATAAAACCAGGTCGGCGACACGAATCCAGGGGGGGGGGGGGGGGGTTGGGGGTTGGGGGTTGGGGGTTGCTTTAACCTGCGGACTAAAAAACAACCCGCAGCAGTGGTGTGAAAGTAGCCCAAAACATCTGTAAACCTGTGGACTTGGCAACACTGAAAGCTAAGCTAAAAGTAAATGAAACCAACATGGTAATATTTAAATAAACACAAACACTAATATCAATGACTAAAATTAAATTGGAAATGGTTAAAATCATGAAATATCGACATCGTGTTAAAATTAAAATAACTAGAAATGTAGGCCTTTTTTACTTGAGATTTGATGCATGTCCGTATGATACAGACCAAATTTCATATAATTATTAAGCTGTATTATTTGAAGTCACATATTTTATTATTGTTATTATTAAAAGGGAAAATAAAGAAATAATTTACTTTAAAAAATACTTTACTACTTAACATTTCATTCAAAATACTTTATTATAATTATAATATTGTTTAACTGCAACAAAAACAATCTGCAAAACTTAGGCAGACCGTCTATATTGTTTTTTTATTTTGTTTTGAAATTAACTTATGAATAATTGTTTGTGAATAAAATAGTATAATAGTAGACTTATGTGGTAACCAGTCATTTAAAGCTTTACTTCAGATTCCAGATTTTCATTGGATTTCCAAAGCAGCGACCCAACACACCACAATTATTTAACGAAAGTAAGAAAAATGAGAACTGAAATAAAAATCACCATAAACTACATAGGATCTGTGATGAAAAACATTTATTTGACAGCGGCTACTTGGAGAAACAATGAAAGTACAAAACAATAAACACCAGAAGATGTGTGCAATGCATTACATGTCACATTTGACCTGTTACAAAACTGGCCAAAATATAACATGCCAAGAAACACATCTTAGAACATCTTATCTTGTATTAAACTGGGATCAGAGCAACAGGAAAGCACTTTAACTCTCATAGTAAAAAAAATGTATGCTTTCTTTAAAAGCCAGTAGCATAAAGTTTGCATAATGGAACTGTTTGATACATTAATTACTTTACTTTTGAATTGATGTGTTCAGAAGCAGAACGCAAACATCTAGCGTTATTCTACTCAATGTGATTAAAAGAAATTAGCACAATGTACCTGGTGACATATAAGAAGATTTAGATTTGAATCCGTGGCGGAAGGAAGTAGTTTCGCACAAAAGAGGCCTTTTAAAGGCACTTATTTTAATTTATTTATATATATATTTTTAAGCTGTTGTAAAAATGCAATATCGCAAGAGTAGACGTGAGATGCAGCTGTATATCGGCACGCTGTAATTACTATCTCGCGTCATCGGCACGAGTCTACTATCTCGCGTCTACTAGGGGTGGGGAAAAAAATCGATTCTCCGGTGCATTGCGATTCTCTCTTCAACTATTCTGAGATTGTGTTTATTTCCCCGTATATGACACGTGTGCACAGTAGAGACGTGGCAGGATTCATTGCACAGAACTTGCACTTTGAGATGAGTGCACATTGCTTAACAGTGTGTGCTTCACCCGCTGTGTTTTACTGTAGATATGCTTACATTTATGCCGTTTGGAACGCAGTACTATTAAATGCACAAAACTCGAGCACTGACAGGCTTTCATGCGCGCTTTGTGTTTTTTAGCCCTAAAGCTCGGTTATGGCTGTGGTTAAATGCACTTGCATTTGCAAATA
Source organism: Garra rufa (assembly GCF_049309525.1). NCBI lineage: Eukaryota > Metazoa > Chordata > Actinopteri > Cypriniformes > Cyprinidae > Garra > Garra rufa. Next base: position 41,625,874 of record NC_133370.1, read on the forward strand.
CTTTTATATGAAATTAATGTACACACAGTTATGTTTTCAGAGCAGGACAAAACATCTGATATATCGAAATAGATCTGTGCATTAGTTTGAATGCAGCTTGTTAAAGCTGCCACAGTTTATGATCTCATCAGTAATAATCAATCGGCAATAATGCTGAGGAAAAAGTAAAAAAAAAAAAAATTGTCTGTAAACTTTCTGATACTTAAAGAACACTTATTTAAATAAGTAATTGTTTTCAAAAGTACTCTGCTCATATAATAAACAAAAAAAGCATATTTTGCACAAAATAAATTTGATGTAAAATGTATATGAAAATGTAGCCATGTTCAGTAATATTGAAAACTGAGATTGTGACGCATCGTGATATTTAGTTGATAATAAAAATCATAATTAAATTGAATTGTGAAACCATCAAAGATTCACACCCCTACCCCTACTAGGATGGCAATACTGACATACAGAGATTCCAACTATAAACAAAAAGCATAGAAATGCCAATTTTACATTTTGTTAAAATGTAAAGTTGTAAAGATGTATTTGCACAGCAGAAGAATTAATTAAAGTGTAGATTAAGAATCGTTTTCGAATCGGATTTGGGCCGGATTGTGAAGTGCCTGAAGATTCCCACCGCTAACATCTATGAGTGCTTTTTCCTTTTTTTTTAGCAAGAAAAAAACACTTCATTATTAGCCGAGTGTGATGTCACTGGAGTCGCTCTTGGCTTTCTTTCTGCAGTGTCGGATCAGCAGTCCAGCAGCGGTCAACAGCGACACTGACCCTACAGCCGGCAGTATGACCACAGGCAGGTCAGGCATTGTTGAGATGTGATGTTGTGCTGGATTACAAGAGTAAAGAATCATCAGAATTAAGAATCATCGCTGTGACTGGAATATTCGATTTCAGTACTCACTGAATAAGCTATGATTAGTGCTATCTGCCTTATTTTTCCTGTAAGAGCGGGTGCGAACATTTGTACATTTTATAGGTCTGGCTTCCAGTCTCATCTACGACAGCTATTTTTAGCTGTACAAAATAGTTTGTTTTGCTGTTTGATGTTGCAAATTGTTGTCTTACCATACAATTTTAATGTATTATCTTAAAGGGATAGTTCACCCAAAAATGAAAATTTGATGTTTATATCTGCTTACCCCCAGGGCATCTAAGATGTAGGTGACTTTGTTTCTACAGCAGAACACAAACGAAGATTTTTAACGAAAACTGGTGCAGTCTGCCAGCCAAATAATGGCAGTGGATGGGCACCAAACCTTTAAAAGTAAAAAAATAACATGCACAGACAAATCCAAATTACACCCTGCAGCTCGTGACGAAACATTGATGTCCTAACTCATTTTTTTTTTTACCCAAGCCACAGGGTGTAATTTGGATTTGTCTGTCCATGTTATTTTTTTACTTTTAAAGGTCTGGTTTGAGTTAAAAATCTTTGTTTGTGTGCTGCTGAAGAAACAAAGTCACTTTCATCTTGGATGCCCTGGGGGTAAGCAGATAAACATCAAATTTTCATTTTTGGGTAAACTATCCCTTTAATTTTGAACACACTTGTTTGTAGTGCAAACAGTTTTACCCTTTACTGCATGTTGTTATTGTTCTCATTATATCCTTATCCACCTTACTCTTCACCACAGAATTAAACCTTTCGGTGAGACTTCTGGTTCATTAGCTACTATAGGGAAATAATAAGCTGTTTTATACAGCTAAAAATAACTGGATGCGGATGAGACCGGAAGCCAGACTTTTTCAAATATTCATCCACATGAGAAAAATAATTTAGATAGCGGCTAATGAACTGGAAGTGTAGGCTTATTTCCGTGTTGAAGAATAGGGTGGATAACTTCAATAAAGTCCAGATAAAGAGCAGGGTCGAGGTCAATTCAGGAATAAACTCAACAATTCCAATTCAAAGAAGGAAATGGAATTGGAATTGGAATTGGAATTCAACAACAATTACAGGAAACAGTTGGAATTGAATTGGAATTACAGGAAGTGGAATTAAATTCACGGAAATTCCACTGAGTTCTGTTTATTGCTTTTTCTGAGCATTTATTTGTGATTGCATTTAGAGACATACATTTGAACTTTATTTATGATGCTTTACAAATACCAAGTAATGTATGAAATGGAGTTGATCAAATGCAAGTAAATAAAAATGAGAACTGTACATTATGAATTAATAATTGAATGACAGTGGTGATAAGTTTCTGGATGTACTATACATTCAATATATGACTACCACATAATATATGTCTTAACTCACAAAAAATGAGTCATGTTCATTCATGTATTTCATTCACTTTTTATTGCATCAAATTCTCATCACTTCCTGCAATTCGGCATGTGAAATGATCATGCCTAACATACTAAACATACAGTACTTTGTATTTCTTTTATATGTTTGTTCTTTGTTCTTTTATATACTATTAAGCAAATCAAGTCAAATTATTTTATTTAGCAACTCAAGTGGAATTTATTTGATTTCAATTCTGTTTCCTGACATTCCAATTCAATTTCCTGTCAGCTGCATGCAATTCCAATTCCAATTCCATTCCAGGAAGTGAATTGGAATTTACCTTTCATTCTCAATTCAATTCATGAATGGCCCCAACCCTGATAAATAGTGTTGTAGATATTTTTATTTGTTTAGATTCATGTATAATTTTATTGCTAATAAAAATACACTGTAGCTTCTCCTTTGGCTATGGCCTTTTTCATTGTCTTAACTCGCTTTGCTTGAGATATGCTGGGTACAAAACTGTTCCTGGGAGTAAGTTCGGTCATACTTTGGGTACTAGTAACACACAATACATTTTCAACCGAATGCCGAATTCAAAGAGTATGGCAAGCTGGGTATAAATAATACTAATATAAAACAAGTGCAAATAGATTTTCTATGCAATGAAATTTCCTAAGCATGATCTCCAGAATGTTTAAAACTCACCTTTGACTGTAATGTTAATTGTGCTTCTCTCAATGCCGAAATCATTTTTTGCTTCACAAATGTAAATCCCTGCATCTGTTATTTGGATTGATGAGATGTTTAAAAGCACAGGTGATTCGTTCAGACCTACTGTCACAAGGCTCTGGGACTGTCTGTACAGTTTCAGTTGTGCTGGCCCACCCTCTGAAGAACAGATTATGCTTATGTTCTCTCCTTCCTTGGGCTCTTCTGTAGGGCTTAACTTGATTTTGGGGATGTTTGGAGGACCTGCGCTTATGTTCTCTCCTTCCTTGGGCTCTTCTGTATGGCTTAACTTGATTTTGGGGGTGTTTGGAGGACCTGCATTTAAATAAAGGTTAAAGATCATGGCAAGGTTTCAAAATGATAAGACAAGACAGCTGAGTTAATTTACCCACCTAGGACCATAATTTTTATTAGTATTTGCTGGCTTCCCATGTCATTGCTTGCGTCACACTGGTACCAACCTGCCTGAGACCTGGAAGCATTATTTATTATGAGCTTGTGGTTCTGGCTCTGGAGTTCAGGTTCAGTCTTCCCTAGTTTCCACCACGAGATTGTTGGTTTGGGGTTTCCTTCTGCATTACATGTTCCCTCCAGATGTTCGCCAAGATTCACAGAGGTATTATTACTGGAAAGCGTTATAGTCCCTGGACCGTCTTGGAAAGAAATGCAAAGTTTTCATTGATGACACATGAAAAGTAATTTAATTCTTGGTAATAAATTGCTAAAGGAATGCTAAATTGACAGCACTTGAGGCATGATATTGATTACCACAAAAAATTGTTTTAATTTGGGTTACACTGAGGTGGAAGTGTATGGGGTGTTAAAATACTCACTATTTGTTTCAATAAACAATATGTGTGTAAATATTATTTAAGTGTGAAAAACCATTTACCAACCTTTTCTGTGTAAAGTTATAGCCAATATTAAAAACTTAGCTGCTATGACAGTGTAAGGCCTAAAACAACTACAGTAATACAGTTAATAAATATGTTTTAATAGAAGGCTTAATGAAAGTGCTTTTGGAAAAACCAAAAGCTTAATATTTCTCATGCAAAAAATGGCCCAATTCCGCTTGAGAGTAAGTAAATAACAGAATTTTCATTTTTGGGTGAACTATACCTAGGGTGACCAGACGTCCCGTTTTTTTTTTCCTGTATTTCAGCTCTTATTTTGAAAAACTCATGTTTTGTTCCGTAATTTAGAATTTCTTTACCCATGGGGAATCAGAGCGAGCAGTCGAAGGTATTCAAATATAACCAAGCTCGTCATAGAACAAAATTACTATCCAGTCACAAGGCGGGATAGGACAGTTGTTAAAATGTCTATCGTGTGGAGTTTCTCAAGTAAAAACAAGCTGTTATGACTTAAGTGAACGTAAATAGGTGGGTGAAAACCGGATGTGTGTCAGTGTACGTCCATGCATTCGGTTTTAAAGGGACAGCAGCCTAATTAAATACCTGTCTGTCATTAACAACAAAAGATGCTACATAAATGTATGCATGTTAAATAAATCTACTATCTACAATTTAACTTGTACTAAACCTGGAATATTGCTTTAATAATGTCTTACATTCAGCAGTCGTTGTTCTCTCCTGACCATAGAGATTCAGGATTGCCTTGCAACTAAAATTCTTGCCCAGATCATCGACAGAAGGTGTGTAATTAAACACAGAGGAATAATTCTGAACATGGTCTGAATAAAGTACATCAGGTTCTTCCATATAGAGGGTCTTATCTCCACGAAGCTACTCAACGCGAAACTTTTCCAAAGGGTAAATGTTGGGGACTGTGCAGATGAGCTTCTGTTCTTGGTTTGCTATGAGACTCTTTATTTTGGGCAGTACGGGATCTTGTGGAAATGCTGCAAAAAACACACTTCATCGTAACAGCATCCAAATCATTTAAACAATAAATACTGAAATGGTTTATGTTTTTTTTTTTTTTTTTTTCACTCTCTGTTTAGATCATCATAGCTTTCAATTTAAATAATAATGTTTACATAAAAAAGAAATAAATATAATCATCATAGAAACACACTTGCTGTTAATTTCGCAGTTAATTTTCGATAATAATCATTCAGATAATGAAAACTGAAAATAATTAAAAGCAAATCAGGAATAGGTAGATACTAGTAACAAAAAACAGATACTACATTATTGAAATATTTATACTCAAGCATTAGAGCTAATCAGTGCAGGAGTAGGTTCGTGGAAAATAAATGCTAGTGAAGTTTACTAGTGCATATTAATGTTAAATTGGCTTGCCATATCCATATACTAATGACTATGCCTAATTAAGAGTACAGCTGAAACTTTACTTACAGTACACATCTATCCATGATGTTTTCTGTCGTTTATCTTGCTGACACATAGCAGTGCACACAATTGTATCACTATGTTCAACAGAGAAGTTCCTGATCAGCAGTCGGGAAACAGTCTGGTTATTTTTAACATCTCCACCGACAAATTTATTTAGTGCTGCAGTCCACACAAAGGTTGCATTAACCGGACAATTCTTCATCTGACAGATCAGCTCCAAATCCTCACCAACATGAATCACTGTATTTTTCGGAGTTAATTCCAGATTGAATTTTTTTTCTCCTGTGGAGCAAAATGCGTGCTGTCAAAATAATGAAATGTGCAACGTTAAAATTGATTAAACATCTGTGTGAGGTCTTCTTACCTGTTATTACATTGAGAATATTAATCCACAGTGCAAAAGTGATGAATTTCACTCCACACATCTTGCTGCTGTTGTGTTTCACTCATTCAGCATACAAATTCAGAAATAACACAATAATGTCGTAGGGTATTCCCACCAAGGCTGTTTTCTGACCAAGAAACTGATCAATCATCCCACCTATTTCTTTATCTTCTGTTTCTCCAAAACGTTATGGCAATTTTTATTTTACCCTAATCAAATCAGGATTCAATCATAATGCATATTCAACATATGTGTCCTTTTAAGGTATCCAACTATGTCTCCTAGGTGCATTTCTAAGTATTTCATGCAAATTATTTTAAGCTAGGTCTTAAAAATAACATTTCACTCTTGTCTTGCACACCCACATTGAACAGATTTCCTGTTTGTTATGGTCAGTGGTTAGATCTGTGCCTTGTTTATTTTTTGTTTGTTTTACTTCTAATACACACGTCTTCACTCAGCCTCAAACCATTGGCAAGACATGTTTAACCCTCAACTTTATTTCTTCATGCATTTATTCATAATAAAATGTCCTCCTCTGGCGAGGTGTATACTGGATCATCTGGACATGTTAGTCTTCTCTAACTATGATAATACCTTTGACCAGACAAACATTTTAAGTACATACATTTTAAGAATATCCAATGAGGATCTAATTAACCATATACAAATACAGAGTAATAGAAGTTACCTAATAACAAATAATCTAATAACCCAATCTAATCTTTAATCCTACCTGATACTTATATTCCTTCTATCAGTATCCTAAAATTAAAAAAAAATGAATAAATTTTCCAATTTTACCACATACACATTCAAAATCTTATTTTCAAGCAATGGAAAATTACAAACAGAATACTCAGTAGTAAACTGCTATAACAGACCAGAGTCAATATGTAGTATTATCTTCTACTTGATTTTTAGGTCATATTGGTCTAGGACAGGGGTTTTCAAACCTGTCCTGGAGCCTCCCCTGCCCTGCACATTTTGTATGTCTCCCTTATTAGGCACACCCAATTCAGGTCTTGCAGTCTCTACTAATGAGCTGATGATTTGAATCAGGTGTATTAGATGAGAGAGACAAGCAAAATGTGCAGGGCAGGGGAGGCTCCAGGACAGGTTTGAAAACCCCTGGTCTAGGAAATTAATAAGCTGATACTGCTGCAAAAGAAGCTGTTAATTTGTTTATAGCATCACCTAAACTTAACAGCTACCTAACAAACTATGAATAAGCAGCAAATTAGAAATGTACTGAGGGAAAAGTCATAGTTAATAGTGAATAAGTGTTACCTATTCTAAAGTGTTACCATTTGTTACCTTTTAATGCACACTGCAACCCAAATGTTCAAAAGTCATTACATAGATTAAGTAAACTTAATTTTTCCAAAAAGTTCTACTATCTTAGATATTTGAAGTTCCTGTATCTTTTTGAGTTAATAAAACTTATTTGTTTTAAATAATTTGAACAACTTGATGAATCAAGCACCATTATAAATAATGAGTATAATTTCACTGTACTTATCTCAGTTTTTTAACATTAGTGCGTGCATCTGATGTGCGTTTTGAGTTCAGGATTAACATTTTGACGTTTAATGACCCTCTGACATGTCCTGTCATGGTTGAAAAATACTTCCAAAATGAAAGTCGAACGGACGTCTTTGACATTATCTGGCCATGAATTCCATGCATCCTTGGACATCTAAATTTGTCATCTTCTGGATGTTTATTCTTCAGTGCTACTTCCGTGCATTAAGTACAAAATGAGTTGTTCCAATTTAGCAGACTTTAAATTGACCATATACACTATTGCACATTAATTAAATCTACATAACAAATACATATTACACAGTAATTGATTCTACATCGCTCTTTGTTGAATCAACAATAGAAATTAACAAAACTAATGGTAATGTCAGTAAATCAATGTTACACTATGCTGTTGATTCTACATCACTGCTGTTGAATTGTGATGTAGAATTATAATTATAAAAAAATATATAAAAATGTCCTAAAAAAAATAATTGGTAATATAATTTAATCAATGTTAATTTGATGTTGGTTCTAAACCACTTTTTCTTGAAACACTGAAAATACAACTAAAATGTCAACATAATGTCAAAATAATGTTGCAATCTGATGTTCCAAGGTAATGTTGAAACAAAATTTATTTATTTTATTTTACAGTTTTACACAATGACAAAAATACAGAAAATAAAACTCATTAACAGGAGGGTGCTTCTCAAGCATAGAGTATAGATGCAATACATCGATATTTGTAAAGTATAATATTCTTTCTCATGTTATGTCACTTAAACTTCAAAAAATAAAAAAAATCTATCAAATGTTGTTGTAACTATAATCAGAAATTTCCTAATAAAGATGTGTGCAAGTTTTTTTAAGTGCTTAAAAAAACAGGTGGTTTATTGAAACACTTTAATAACTTTAAATTAATGTTAGAATTAAATCAATTCTTATTAGATTCACTAACAATAAATCAAATGGAAATGGGAGAAATGCAACACTGATGCACCCAGAGAAGTCATGCATGTCAGGTGGTTCAACAAAAAAGACATCTGTCTAGGATGCACCTGTGTTTTCTTTCTAATAAGGAAGCATAAATTAGACTATTGAGAAGTGCACATGCAGAACTAAAATGGGTGTTAACCAACTAGTACACATTTTTTTAAAACTGTTTTGTAAACAGTTGTTTTTCAACTATTTTTAAACATACTTACTAAAATCTTGGAAGCTCAGGCCAAACCAAGCCCCAAGTGGATTAGAGCAAATGTCTAAAGCAATTGTGAATGCCCATTTTGGTTTGACACACCCCACTAGTGTTCTGCAAAGATTCATGCCTGCACCCTCTTATGCTCATCAACTACAAATCACTGTTAGTTCAAATTAAAATCAACACCAATTAGTACCAAATTTGAATGAAACTTCGATTTTAACTGTGTAGAAAACATATGTAATATTAGACAACAAAATCTTGTTTTGCCCACTGCTGTTATATCCATAAACATTAACCAAAATAACAAAAATACATTCACAGTTAACCACAGCAGTAAGCCAATGTCCATGAGCATCAGACTGAAAAGTGACAACCCTCCCAGGGCAATTGGTAAGGCATATGGCGGCACCTGCTGATCAATTGGAGCCGTGACTGAACAAAATTGTCTCCCCACTGCATTTTCCAAAAAGCTGCATCTTCTTCAGTAGAGTGAGTCTCTTGTAGAAAAACAAAAACAAAATGTGACTTCTGCCCCTTACAAAACAAAAATATTTCTTTACGTTTTACTTTGTCCTTTAGTCCCCTTACATTTAATTTAACGAACAAAAAGATAAACGGGGTTTAAGTGAAGACATACTTCACTGGAACTCACAGTGAACAAACAGAAAATGTCACTAATGAGATCTGAAAAATGTAATTGCAACACAAAAAGAGTCTCAAAAATCAAAATTTCCCTTTTTCTGAAAAATTAGTTTTTCCTCAGTGAAAGTGGTTCCTATATGTATTAAATTATCCTAGTCGGTGCTACGTTCTTCCATCGGCGCATCCTGCAGCTGTTCCAAGAGCAGCCGAGTGAAGTGCATGCTCTGGTGGACCAAACGCAGAACTGTGATCGTTACTCGTTGTAATTGCATTTTTACAAGTAACAATTCAATTAGAGAGCTCTACAAATTAATTTGTACTAGTCATATGTCTCTGTTGATTTCTATTCATTTTTAATTACAGAGCTCTACAACAGAATTTTAACTAGTAATAATTTCAATTAGAGAGCTCTACAATTAAATTCTTTCTAGTAACAATTCCAATTAGGTAGCTCTCTAAACCAAATTGTACTAGTAATAATTCTAATTAGACAGCTCTCTAATTCAGTTTTTACTAGTAAGAATTCCATTAAGAGAGCTAATTCAATTGTTACTAGTAAGAACTGAATTAACGCTTTGTGGCGTCCAGTGTAGACAGACTTTAGCTGTTGCGACGCGGCGCGACAACTGTCGTGTCCGGTGTAGACACGGTGTTAGAGAGCTCTTTAATTCAATTACAGAGTTCTGCAATTAAACATATCTTAAATGGTTTTCTACTAGTAAAAATAGAATTATTGAGCTCTGTAATTGCATTTTTACTAGTAATAAAATAAATTAGAGAGCCCTCTAATCGGAATTGTTACTAGTAAAAACTGAATTAGAGAGCTCTGTAATTGGAACAATTACTAGTAAAAATTAATTTAGAGAGCTGTCTAATTGTAATTGTTACTAGTAAAAATTCAGTTGTAGAGCTCTGTAATTAAAAATTAATGGAAGTCAATGGAGACATATGTCTAGTAAATATTTATTTGTAGAGGTCTCTAATTGGAATTGTTAATAGTAAGAATTGAATTAGAGAGCTCTCTTGTTATTATTCTTACTAGTAAGAATTTAATTAGACAGCTCTCTAATTGGCATTGTTGCTAGTACAAATTTAATTATAAAGCTCTCTAATTTAATTTTTACTAGTAAAAATGCAATTATGACGAGTTAGGCTAAAACGGCTTGCCATAGCAGCGCCCCTACTGCCTCAACAAGTTGACACACATCTACGGGAACATGCCGCTCCGCTACTCCAATATCATGATCTCTTATTTTGGCTTCCCTAGCTATGCTAATCACAAGAGCAGGATTTGAGAAACAGGTACAATGTCTATTCAGAGATATTAGATCATCTTTTGTGGACAAATATAATCTCATCCAAAACCCTTTTGTCACAAGTTTGCAAAACTAACGTTTTCACATTAATTGATAGTTTTACATTTAAAATGGCTGGACATTTAGGCCTAAGTTCTTAATGTTTACTTGAGATTTGATGCATGTCCCGATAAATGCCAGTAAACAAACAATATATATATATTGCATCCCAATGTTCATACTATCCATCCTAAATAGTATGTGAGATTACAATAAGTGTGTCCCAAAGCATAGTATGCTGAAAGAGTTTGTCTTTATGAAAAAGTATCAGGTGGTCTACTATTTTAGGTTGATTTTTGAAGTGTGGATCCGTTCACACTCTAATGCAAGGGTCACCACACTCGGTCCTGGAGGTCCAGTGTCCTACAGAGTTAAGCTCCAAAATCAGACACACCTGTACCAGCTAATCAAGGTCTTAAAGGGGTCATCGGATTTGTGTTGGCAGTTTGTGTACTGTACACAACCACCCTATAATGATAAAAATCCACCCAGTGGTATTTTTTAATCTTTAAAAGTATTATCCCCTTTTTAAAATCAGGTCATTCTCAGCTTTTTGTCAGTGTGACTGCATACAGACAGAGACCACTCCCACGATAGTTGATTGACATGAGCGCCTTACCTTGGACCCGCCCTCACCGAGCTGAAACAGTCCGACTTCGATCGCCATCGTGTGACTCAGGTGCAAGCATGGTGGATGTGCACGACCGGCGGTTAGGCAGAGATGGTTAGAAAAAAGAAGTTTAAGTTACTAATTATCAGCATTTACTCTGCCAAAAATATTTATGTAATATTATCTGTCTTATATTTCATCTGCAACAGCAATGTGAACTTTTATAAAACCTGTTTGGTCGTCAAAATATGAACATGAAAAACCGGCGAATGGCAGATCAACGTGCTGCTACTTTTCTCTCCAATACGGTAGGATGTTAAATTAAATTAAATGTGGAGGATGTTAACTGTGACAAGATGATTGACAGGCCAGTTTAAGATGCAGTTGTGTGACGTTATAGTATGCCCCAAAGCTTGCCTGCTCTTCTACTACAAAAGTGTGTACCAAAAGAGTACATCATTTAAGGGTGAAGTGTAAGTAGGGACATTGGGATGCAGCACAATTAAAAAGTCTGTGTTTAGGCTTGTATAAAATCTCTGTGATCTCGTGACCAATGACATTTGAGGCTTAAAACGTCACAATGAAATGCCTAAAGCAAGGAGACTGATTCGAATCTTTGACCCAGCTTCATTCATTATCAGGAGATGCGAAATATGAAAGTGGCTGCTATAATTGGTAGGGTCTGTGTTTGAGGCTTTGAAACTTTGAATCTTTTTTGATACAATAAGGGGAAATGCCTCAATAGCTTCACAAGGCTTCATCTGCCCATCTCTATCCTTCACTAATACAGTATATTAGTGACTTCACCAACATAGTATAAAGTAGATTAAGGTGATTTATTAAAGAATTTATTTTAGTTAAGCTAATTATTAAGCTGTTTTAGTTTGAATCTTGTATAAATGTATTATTACTATTAATATTGTTATAAAAGGGAAAATATAGAAATAAAATTATTTTAATTATTTTTAATAAAAAGGAGGCATACAGAATTTACTTTTAATAAATATAATGTACTACTCAGAAAGTTAAATTCAAAATACTACCGCATCATAATTACTTTTACTGTGACAAAATCCGCAAAACTACATTTATATTTCTTTTTTATAATTATTATTTAGTTTTGATATTAACTTATGAATAATTGTTTGTAAATAGAAAATCGTACTTATGTGGTAGCCAGTCATTAAATTTTTGTTTTGTTTTGTTTTGTTCTTTAACACACTGGTTTGACTTCAGGATTCAGATTTACATTGAATTTCCCAAGCGGGGACCCAAAACAGTACATAATTGTTTAGCGAAAGTAAGCAAAATGAAAATGTAAATAAATATCACTATAAACTACACAGGATCCGTGATAAAAATAGTTTATTTAACAGTGGTTACATGGAAAAACAATGAAGGTACATAAAAAAATAAACAACAGCAGATCTGTGATTTTATCTGTCATATTCAACTATTGCAAAGTGAACCAAATGTACATAATATGCCAAGATACATTTCCTGAGAACAAAGCTGGATCCTGTCAATAGAACATCTTATCTTGTATTAAACAGGGGTCAGGAAAGTGACAGGAAAGCGCTTGAACTAAAGTGAAACTATTTCATACTTCCTTTAAAAGCCTGTAGCGCAAAGTTCACACAATGGAAGGGTTTGATACATTAACTTTCACTTTTGAGGTTGAAGCAGAATACAAACATTCTTGTATCCCCCTAGAGGAAATTAGCACAATGTGTTCACAATGCCTGGTGACCTATATATGGGCCACTCTACAAAATTAGTTGAAATTGAAAGTTGGAAAGTTTTTGCACAAATTTTGTATGTATGCAAATTGTATAATATACCAGGTAAACACTTCTAGTAATTCTGCAGTTAATTCTTATATTCTTATAAAGTTTTGGAATATTTGTCCTCTCCCCAAATTTGTCACTACCGAAACACAGTAATATATAATTTATTAAGAAGGGTAATATTGACCTATTAAGATTTTGCTTACACCTTCTTTGCAATTATGTTTTTCTATATTATTAAAAGGTTTTCAGAGGTAAATCAATAACAATTACAATTTTAACAATATTTCGAGTGTGTTTTATGAGATTTGTTGAATTTTAAATCCAAATTTTCTTTGTAAAAGGGAAAAAGTTGATCATACTGATTTCATTTGAACAAAAAGTGTCATGTCCAAAATTATTCATACCCTTTGCAAACTGTCACAGTCTATGGGAAAATTCTAAGTTCTATACCATTCCAAATAGTCCAAGCTGTTCTAAAGCATCCTAATTACCTTGATTCATTGGGAACAGCTGTTTTAATCAACTCAACAGGTGAAAATCAGAAGCTCTCTGCTGTTGGTTTGTGGACAGTCATGGCTAAAACAAAGGAGCTCACTGAGGACCTGCGGCTGCGCATTGTGGCTGCTCACAAGCTAGGAAAGGGCTATAAGACCATATCTAAATGTGTTCCAGTGGCTACAGTGCAAAGTATTTTTAAAAAATACAAGACGTTCCACACTGTGAAAAATCTCACAGGATGTGGTCGGAAGCCAAAAGTTACACCTTTGGCATAAAACAGGAGAAGCCTTCAACCCTAAGAACACCATCCCCACTGTCAAACATGGTGGTGGGAACCTAATGTTTTTGGGTGTTTTTCAGCCGGTGGACCAAGAAACCTAATCACAGTAAACAGCACCAAAAAAAGGAGCAATACATCAAAATTCTCAACAACAACATCAGGCAGTCTGCAGAGAAACTTAGCCTTGGGCACCAGTGGACATTTCAGCAATACAACGACACAAAACACACAGCAAAATTGAAAAGAAATGGTTAGCAGACAAAAACATTAACGTTTTGCAGTGGCCCAGCCAGAGTCCTGACTTAAATCCAATTGAGAATCTGTGAAGGGAGCTAAAGATCAGGGTGATGGCAAGGAGACCCTCCAACGTGAAAGAGTTGGAGTTCATCGCTAAAGATGAATGGGCAAAAATACCAATGGAGACATGCAAAAAGCTGGCCAGAAATTATAGGAAGCATTTGTTTGCTGTAATAAGCCAATAAAGGCTTGTCTATTGATTATTGAGAAGGGTATAAATAATTTTGGACATGCCACTTTTTGTTCAAATGTAAATAAAAGCTGAGAAATATTTTTTTTTTTCCCACAATGATGCCTCTTGTACATCGTCTTATTATCTTTTGGGAGACGCCTGTGTCATTTCCGGTCAAAAAAACCTTGCTGGTTTAATAAAAGTAACTTTAAGTCAGAATTTGCCTGGGGTATTAATAATTTTGTGTGGATAGATGTTTTTATGGAAGCTTGACAAATTGCAAAAAGACTGAAATGGTCTGTGATCAAGGCTTCTAATTTAGTTCTTTTGAAGTCATTTTTCCACCCCTTTTTGCTAAGGATGCTGGAAGGAAAACAAAAGTAATTGTGCTTAGAAGTGTTCATAATGTTGTATAAATTTAGACAGACATTAATGTTATGATAGCTTCTAAAAAGTTTTTTTTTTTTTTTTTTTTTTTGTCTCCCTTCCTGTGTCCTTATCTAAAAGGGGTGAAAATGGACTTAAACGAGACTAAACTAAAAGCCATGATCACAGACCATCTCAGGAAGGCACATGAGAGCTCAGTCAACACTTACTTAATTATGTACGGCCATTATATACAAAATGAAAAGGACAAACTTTTTTTTTTTCTATTCTATTCATTTAGTTAGTACATTTACAGCATAATTGGGTTTATCAGAGCTTCTGGGATTTCCACAATGGCACTGTATTAAACTGCAGCAGTATATTTCAACACCTAGAGTGCTGGATATCACGTTTGATAAACTGATAACCGAAACAGGAAGAGAATGGACAATGCCTGTAACAATTAGCAGGTTAGGTGAACCCCAAAAGTATTGTTGCATTGTTTTCGGAGGAAAGGGGAAAGTCAGCATGCTTTAGAGTCTGAGGGAAAGGCGTTTTCCTTTATTTGTGCCAAACTTTCATCTGAAGTTAGATTTGTTCAATATGATAAAACAACAAATGTGTAAAACTGCATGAATATTCTCTGCGTTTTTAGGCTATTTGCTGAATGCTGTGTGCAGTTATGTGCAGACTTCATTTGGCGAGTTAACAATCTACCTTTGCAATAAAAGCAGTAATACTGGGAAATATTATTATAATTTAAAAGAAGTGTTTTAATATATTTTCAAATGTAATTAATTCTTGTGATGCAAAAGTTGAATTTTCAGCATCATTTATATATGTGTTACTGTCACTTTTGATCAGTTATTGCATTCTTGCTGAATAAAAGCATTAATTAGTTCTTATATATATATATATATATATATATATATTTATTTATATATATATGTGTGTGTGTGTGTGTGTGTGTGTGTGTGTGTATAATTTTTTTCCTCCCAAAACTTTTGAAACTGTTTTCAACGTTGATAATAACAGGAAATGTTTCTTCAGCATCAAATCATATTACAGCAATTTCTGAAGGATCATGTGACACTGACGACTGAAGTAATGACTGCTTAAAATATAGCCTTGTCATCAAAAAAATTAATTCTAATTATAAAAAACACATTTTTTCTTAAAATTAATTAAAAAATAATTTAATTAACAGCAATATTAATTTAAAAATAATTAATATTGCTGTTTTAATGTATTTTGAATCAAATAAATGCAGCGTTTGAGAGTGTAGTCTGACGACATTTTACTACCACTGTAAAAAAATAAAAAATTAAGGTATTGAAGTTATAATATTTTGAGAAAAAGTTAAATTAAGTCAAAACATTACGAGAATAAAGTCAAAATATTACGAGTATGAAGTTAAAATACTAAGAGAATAAAGTCGAAATTAAACAACGGCAGCAGAGCAGATAATAGTAGAAATTAAAGTTATAATATTTTAAAGGTGCCATAGAATGGAAAACTGTATTTACCTTGGCATGGTTGAATAACAACAGTTCTGTACATGGACATGACATACCATGAGTCTCAAACGCCATTGTTTCCTCTTTTTTGTATAAATTTGGTGTTCGCAAAAGACCACTGAAAAATAGGTTAATCCTAGCATAACAATCGCGTTAATAGTACCGCCCCCAACATTTGCATAAACCAATCATCAGACGTTCTGCCGGGAGGCTATTATGAAAAAACAAAGTGAGGACAATAGCGAAAATGGCAGATCACGGAAATAAATGTTATGTTCCAGGTTGTGCAGGAGATGTTTAGTGCAGGGATGGGTTGGTGTCTGTACTCACAAAGCAACAGAAAACAAATAAAGCATTCTAATAAAGTAAGGCGAGCCACTGAAGGGACACGGTTAGCTTCTTGTTAGCGCTAGCCTGTTACATTGCAGTACATAAGATTTCACTTACCACATAAACAGAGAGATGACTGACGATGCCGAATGCTTTGCAGATCCTGATCACTGCTGACAGCATCTAAACTTGTCAAATGTGGTAATTACTGTCTGTAGCATAAGGTTACACAGAGCACTTGCGATCGCCGATGTCAAAAGTAAAACTTAAAAGTTATCGTGGATTCAAAACGGCAGTTTCAATCCCCCTCATATTAATAGCGGATCGAGCTCCATAATTAAATATATATTTCCTCCATGTGTTTCCTTACAGCTGTGTGAGAGCGAGTCGCTCTGTAAGACAGCTAATCAGAGCAGAGCTCCTCATTTAATATTCACGGACCTTCCTAATAATAACAGAGCATTTCATTCTAGGGACAAATCCTAGGGTTGTAAATAGACCAGTAAAACTGTTTCTGGATCATTTTTACCATTTCCTATGCCATATACCTTCTATGTAGCTATCAGAGAACAATTTAAAATATTGAATAAATGCATTCTATGGCACCTTTAAGAGTATACTAAAACGCCATCGTACATGAGAGGCTTTTTTGATAAGTATTTCAAACCTTTGACCTTTAGATGCAGCTTCAAAGTATATACTCTGTATTTGGAAACAATCTATGAAATATTAAACTTATAAGAAAATAATACTGTTAGTCAAAAAAATTACTAAATAAATACAGAAAACACAGCCCAGCTTTGTATTCACCTGTCCATGAATGTTTTATAGACAATGTCCAGTTGCATGTTCCTTACAGCAGACAAACACTTCATTTTGTTAATGTGCTCTTCATCCGTTTAGACGAGTGCGATGTCATTGGAGTCGCTTTTGGCTTTCTTTCTGCAGTGTCGGATCAGCAGTCCAGCAGCGGTCAACAGCGACACTGACCCTACAGCCGGCACTATGGCCACAGGCAGGTCAGGCATTGTTGAGATGTGATGTTGTGCTGGATTACAAGAGTAAAGAATCATTAGAGTCAAGAATCATCGCTATAACTGGAATATTCCATACTTACTGGATAAACTATGATTAGTGCGGGCACGACCATTTGTACATTTTATGTCTGGCTTACAGTCTCATCCCTGACCAGCTATTTTTAGCTGTTTTTGCTGCTTTATATTACAAACTAGTGTCTTACTATATTATTTTAATGTATTATCTTAATTATGAACACACCGGTTTGTAGTGCAAACAGTTTTACCAATGACTGCATGTTGTTCTTGTTCTCGTTATTTCCCCAATTCACCTTTTTCTTCAACACAGAATTAAGCCTATCAGTGAGACCAGTGGCGGACTGGGACTAAAAAACAGCCCTGGACTTTGACTCGGCTCAGCCCACAACAACAGTGTGTGAAAGCTAATCAGCAACAGACACGGGTCTCAAAATACTTAAATCTTAACCCATGATGTTTTACCTTCCAAATTATAGCATTATCTCTGATGTTGACTAAAACATGTGTTAAAAGCATAGTGTAGAATACTCACAGAAATAAACAGCACTCTTTTAATGTCTCTCTGCTGAAAAATATGCAGGTAAAAAAAACGGGGTTTATGTATTACGTCATCTATTCCATGCAATCTTAAACTATATTTATTACTTACTAATCTCTTAATTAATTTGTGCAAAAACATACGGCACTGCAAAAACTGTTCATCTAACCAAGTCAAAAAAGTTGTTTCCAGCTAAGAAGTATTTTTGATCTTGTTTTAAAACTTAAATTCTAAGCAAGAGCAGACGATGTTATATTATTAATCTTATTTTGAGTATATTTGTCTTATTTTGAGAATTCTTAGCAAGTGCAATTTGTCTTATTACATTGGCAGACTATTTCACTTAATTTAAGAAGCTTTCGACTAACCTAACCCTTAAAATACTTGATTTTAGTCGAAAAATTCTTAAATTAAGTGAAATAATCTGCCAATGAAACAAGACAAATGACACTTGGTAAGAATTCTAAAAAATAAGGCATATATAGCCTACTCAATATAAGATTAATAATCTAACACCTATATAAGTAACAAGGTTAAAAATACTTCTTAGCTGGAAACAAGATTTTTTTTACTTGATTAGATGAAGTTTTTGCAGTGTGCACAAAAACGGTTTAATTACTTATTAAATATTTCTTCTGCCTTCATGTTAATGCTGCGGCATGTTTATATCCTGTTTTTTTTCCCCTCACCTTCTCAGCCCCACCCTTTTCTTTCCTTTTTTTCGCATTACCAACACCTGCAGTATCACTTGCTGCGTCCCAATTCGCCTACTTATACTACGCCCTAAAAGTATGTACTCTTTTTGTGAAGAAAAAGTACATACTTTTGAGTATGTAGCAGAATAGTAGGCGAGCTTTGGGACATACTACTTCGTCATAACTGCTTTTTTAACGGACACTCTGTTGCTTAGTTACCTGAATCCTCTCACTGTTTAAACTGCCCTGTCAATCATCACAGTTAACATTATCTACATTTCGTTTAATTTAATTTCCTACCGTATTAGAGAGAAATGAAGAGGCACGTTCTTTCAGGAGTCTTTCATGCCGAGAACTCTGCTCGTGTTTGCATAATTATGCATTTAAACGTTAATGACCAAACATATCATTATAAAAGTTCACAATGTTGCTGCAAATGAAATATAACGAGGATAACATTTAAAAATATATATTTTTTATCAGGTTACACACTGATTATTTATCACTCAAACTCCTTTCTCTACCTGTCCGTTGGTCGCGCATATCCTCCATGTTTGTAGTTTTTTAACACTTTTTATGCGTGTTTGTAGTTCTAATCGAATCCTCCGTTCACCGCGCAATGTGTTGTGGGCAATATTAGCCGTTAGAGTATGCATTGATCCGCACTTCGAATTCTGAAGTCAAGTAGTAGACCATCCGGGAATCTTTGGAATACTTTTTTGAACATACTACGATTTGGGACATACTAATTCTATTTTCGAATACTATTTAGGACGGATAGTATGCGAATTGGGACGCAGCACATGTTCTTTCTCCCATCTGCACTTCACTTGTAAACGGTTGAGTGACAAGCATTGACGAGTGAGCTTGCGCATCTATGGGCTTGTAGGCGCATTGTTGCCACCTATCGGTCTTGACATGGAACAACAGTAAATTATAAGCAAGAAAAAAAACGGTGACGGCTGCACAGAGGAGGCCGACGGCCGTTCTGCTGCAGCGTCCGTTCTGGTATTCTCCAGAACGTCCAGACGGCCAGTCCGCCCCTGAGTGAGACTTCCGGTTCATTCCTGTTTTGTACAAAAATAGCTGGATGTGGATGTGATCGCAAGCCAGACCCATAACATTTACAAATACCCAGTTTCATGGGAAAATTTGGATAGCGGCTAATCTAGGCTTACTTCTGTGTTGAAGAATAAGATGGATAACAATATAGTCACAGCTATAGAGTGCTGAACATATTTTTATTCTTTTATATTCATGTATAATTTGATTGCTAAATCCACTGTAGCTTCTCCTTTGGCTGCAGGTTTCTTTTTTTTTTCTTTTTTTTTTTAAACTTGCTTACTTGAGATATGCTGGGTTCCTGGGAGTAAGTTTAGTCATACAATGGGTACAAGTAACAACTTTTTTGTGACACACAAGACATTTTCTACACAACACAGAATTCAAGGAATATGGCAAGCTGTTTTAACGTAAAATGTTCCCAACATTACTCATCAAAATTGATTTTTTTACTAGCAGCAAATCAGTTTGAAACAACTTTTCAGAGTTTTCTGAGAGGCCACAGGAGCTCAGCAGTCATCAGATCTGAGAACTAAGAGCTGAAGACATGAAAGTTGCTTATTATGATAAGTTTAAATAGGTAAGTTAAAGCACTAAAATTACTAATTGAAAATAAAACCAGGTCGGCGACACGAATCCAGGGGGGGGGGGGGGGGGGTTGGGGGTTGGGGGTTGGGGGTTGCTTTAACCTGCGGACTAAAAAACAACCCGCAGCAGTGGTGTGAAAGTAGCCCAAAACATCTGTAAACCTGTGGACTTGGCAACACTGAAAGCTAAGCTAAAAGTAAATGAAACCAACATGGTAATATTTAAATAAACACAAACACTAATATCAATGACTAAAATTAAATTGGAAATGGTTAAAATCATGAAATATCGACATCGTGTTAATCAAGACTGATTGAACAAACCGATTTCCCATGCAATAAAATTTCCTCCATCACTCACCTTTAACTGTGATGTTAATTGTGCTTCTCTCAATGCCAAAATCATTTTTTGCTTCACATATGTAAATCCCTGCATCTGTTATTT
The DNA here is from genome assembly GCF_049309525.1 of Garra rufa. Lineage (NCBI taxonomy): Eukaryota > Metazoa > Chordata > Actinopteri > Cypriniformes > Cyprinidae > Garra > Garra rufa. The sequence goes on from NC_133370.1 coordinate 41,646,524, forward strand.
GGATTGATGAAAGGTTTAAAAGCACAGCTGATTCATTCAGACCTCCTGTCACAAGGCTCTGGGACTGTCTGTACAGTTTGAGTTGTGCTGGCCCACCGTCTGAAAAACAGATTATGCTTATGTTCTCTCCTTCTTTGGGCTCTTCTGTATGGCTTAACTTGATTTTGGGGATGTTTGGAGGACCAGCGCTTATGTTCTCTCCTTCCTTGGGCTCTTCTGTATGGCTTAACTTGATTTGGGGGATGTTTGGAGGACTTGCGGTTATGTTCTCTCCTTCCTTGGGCTCTTCTGTATAGCTTAACTTGATTTTGGGGATGTTCGAAGGATCTGCATTTAAATAAAGATTAAATATCATGGCCGGGTTTCAAAATGATAAGACAGCTGATTTCATCCCAAATTAATTTACCCACCTACGACAGTGATATTTATGCGTATTTGCTGGCTTCCCACGGCATTGGTTGCGTCACACTGGTACCAACCTGCCTGAGACCTGGAAGCATTATTTATTATGAGCTTGTGGTTCTTGCTCTGGAGTTCAAGCTCAGTCTTCCCAAGTTTCCACCACAAGATTGTTGGTTTGGGGTTTCCGTCTGCATGACATGTTACCTCCAAATTTTCGCCAAGATTCATAGAGGTATTAGTACTGGAAAGTGTTATAGTCCCTGGACCATCTAGAAAAGAAATGCATACATTTCATTGATGATACATGAAAAGTGATTTAATTCTTGCTAAAGGAATATTTAAGTACTAGTTAGTCATGTCATTAATGCTGTTGTTTGATCTTAAGAGGATAGTTCACCTAAATTCTGTCATCATTTACTCACTCTGAAGTTGATTGTAGCCATTGATTTCCATATATATATTTTTTATATATATATATATATATATATATATATATATATATATATATACAGTCAGAATATTATGAGAATAAAGCCGAAATTACAAGAACAAAGTCGAAATATTACAGGAACAAGAATTACAAGAATAAAATTTAAATATTACGGGCATGAAGTCAAATATTTTGACAATAAAGTCAAAATATTTTGAGAGTAAAGTCAAAATTACAAGCATTAATTCATAGCAATTACAAGATTAAAGTTCTAATACTTTAAGAGTATATTCTAGCCAATTGCGCATGCAAATAGCCTTGATTGCGAGCACTGGGTGATATTCCAAAATCTAATCCTAATTCTAATCGAAAAGACGACTGATTCACATGAATACAGCGATCTGCGACCTGCAACATTAAAGAGCGTGAAAAACACATTATTGCAAGACACATTGTTTGTATTTCGCTATGAAAAAACTGACAAATTTTGAAATCCGAGACTTTAAGTACCAAAAGCACAAAGCTTATTGCTATTATTGGATGGCTGGCGCACTAAATAGGCCTTATGAATGCAATTGAATACGCAAAATACTATTTCCAAGCATACTGTACCTGCGAGCATAACACATGGTATGCTTTCTTAATCCCACATATATTCAAATAAATTCTGGTGGCCTGGCAAATTCTCCCGTGCTTCCAATCTGGGTTATTTGCATGCACAGGCTAGACTTCATTCTCAAAATATTTCAACATTATTCTTGAAATATTTTGATTGTATTCTTATAATTTCAACTTTATTTTTTAAATATTTCGACTTTATTCTAAAAATGTTAAAAATTTAATCTCGTAATTTTCTATTTTTTTTATGTGGCACTAAAATGCCGTCATAAAAAAGAAACTCATACAGGTTTGGAATAACTTGAGAGTGAGTTTTTAACGCTTTAACTTGTATTGAACCTGGAACATTCCTTCAATAATAACTTACATTCAGCAGTTGTTGTTCTATTGAGCAACTGTTGATCATTGAGTTTCAGAATTGCTTTGCAACTAATATTCTTGCCCAGATCATCGACAGAAGGTGTGTAATTGAACACAGAGGAATAATTCTGAACATGGTCTGAATCATGTACATCAGGTTCTTCCATATAGAGGGTCTTATCTCCACGAAGCCACTCAATGTGAAACTTTTCCAAAGGGTAAATGTTGGGGACTGTGCAGATGAGCTTCTGTTCTTGGTTTGCTATGAGACTCTTTATTTTGGGCAGTACGGGATCTTGTGGAAATGCTGCAGAAAACACACTTCATCATAACAGTACCCAAATCATTTACACAATAAATACTGAAATGGTTTACGTCTTTTTCAGTCTGTTTAGATCATCATAGCTTTAAACCTAAATAACAATAATGAGAATATAAAAATAAATAAATATAATTATCATAAAAAACACACATACTGGTTATTTTCTATTGCCTAGTTTAATTGGTTCCAATTGCTACTGAGACAATCAGCTTTAAAGGGATACTACATGCAACAATGAAAATTCTCATCATTTTTACTTGCTGTTATGCCATTCCATATGTGGAATGTGGAAGCAAAGAGTACTGTCACTTCTCGTTAGAGTTTCACAAAGTTTGTAAAAAATTTACAGGAGTATCGGTTTTTAGATAAATAAATGCTACTAACGTTTACTAGTATTTATTTATGTAAAATCAGCTTGCCATATCCATATACTGATAACTGTCTAATTAAGAGTATAGCTGAAACATTACTTACAGAACACACGTATCTTTGACGTTTTCTGTTGTGTATTTCTCTGACAAGTAGCTTTGCACACAATTGTATCACTATGTTTAACAGAGATGTTCCTGATCAGCAGTTCGGAAACAGTTGGGTTATTTTTAACATCTCCACCGACAATATTATCCAGTGCTGCGCTCCACGTAAAGGTCACATTATCCGGACAATCATTCATCCGACAGATCAGCTCCAAATCCTCACCAACATGAATCACTTTAGTTTTTGGAGTTAATTCCAGACTGAATTTGTTTTCTCCTGTGGAAAAAAAAAATGTGTACTGTCAAAATAATGAAACATAGAAGGTTAAAATGTATTAAACAAAGCTGTGTGAGGTCTTCTTACCTGTTATTACATTGAGAACATTAATCCACAGTGCAAAAGTGATGCATTTCAATCCAAACATTTTGCTTTCGTTGTATTTCACTTATTCAGCATGCAAATTCAGAAATAGCACGATAATGTTGTTGGATATTCCCACCACGGCCGTTTTCTGACAAAGATACTGATCAACCATCCCGCCTGTTCCTTTTTACTTTCTCTTTCTCAAAACAAACATTATCCATTTGGCTCACTTATCAGACTCCAAGCCACACCTGCTCACATTTTCCTCATATCTCCAAGTTGTGCATAATAGTACTGGGCTTTGCCTTTTTGAAACAAGTCTTTTTGTACAGCTCAGATCACCATGTCACAGTCTTTGAAAATGAAGAGATCTTTGTAATTGCAGTGGTTTAATGCATCTAAAATATATTCCACTTAAAGTAAGTTCCAGTTAAAATTACAACTATCTGTACAAAATGTTTTAAAAATCATGATATCTGTACAATCATATTACTAAACAATTGAATCAGCTTTATATGATCATACATACATACATACATGTATGCTTCTTGCAAACACACCCATACTGTCACACACTCATGCACAGATGCACAACTGCTAAGCTTTTCATTAGAATTGTGATTTTCTAAAAAAAAAAAAAAAAGACAGCAGATACGTTCCATTTTGGATGTAGAAAAAAACTTAATTACTGAATACATTTGTGAACAATACATTAGACTTATAGAACTTAATTTCTCAATTTAAAACACTTTAAATATATTATAAACACTGTAAGCCCAGAGTGTGATTTTCTTTTTTAACATTTTATCATTTTTAGGAGAGATTGAGGTATCCGTCCATGGTCAAAAGGTCAGCTGCTATGGCCATCAGTGTATAATCATAGACTTAGTACTGAGCATATTCAGACTGAAGGGACTGTGGAGAGAAAGAGAGAATGAAATTAATACACTGATATGAAAGAAAGTGTGCAAAGTATACTAAAGGATGGAACACTAAACAGCTTTTTAAACTTGAACTGATTTGAACAAAATAGTGCCCGGTTTCACAGACAAGGCTTTAGCCTAGTCCTAAAATGCATGTTTGAGCTGTTTTAACTGAAAGCAACTTGCACTCATATTTAACATATGTCGGTGGCATTGATTTGTATTGAGTTGCACAAACCTGGCACACCAGGTGCATGAATGCATGTCGAAGACTGACACGGAAGGGAAGAGATTGTTGAATAAAGTTGTTATTTTTGTGGGGGGGGGGGGTGGGGGGGGGTTTGTGCACAAAAAGTATTCTCTGAGTTTCATGTTCCAAAGATGAACAAAAGTCATATGGGTTTGAAACAACATGAGGGTGAGTAATTAATGACAGAATTAATGAAAGTTTTGTCTTTAAATGTAGTAATTTAACCTTAAATGAATCCTGGCTTAATCTAAGGAAGGAAAGGGAAAGGAAAGGAAACACGGACTGAAACCACACCCATGTATCATACACTTAAAGACTTCGAAAATGGATAGAAACCCTGGGCATCACACACTGAACAACTGAGGGTAACACACTAAAAGTCATTGCTAGGAAATGCATGACACATGAAAACAATGTGTTTTAAAATCAGCATAAAATATCAAACATACTGTATTTGTTATCCTTGGGCTGGATGGAATAAAATTCTAAAGTAAATAAAGTCTGTGCTCCTCATTTTTCTGTATTTTCACTATTTTTCTATAAAATTGTTTTTCTGACTTTTTGAAACTAGCATTAACTCCAGATTGCAAAAATTGGGCAAACGTTTTGGAGTGTATTACAGACTTAATGGGTAAAATGGCCAACATCCAAACACAGGAAAACACAATTATCTTTAAAAGTGCTTGATTTTGGCTTTTATAGTGAGTCAATTTAAGACTCAAGTAATAGGAGTAGTCCACTTATGGGGTGTTTACACAACCCAGTTTTCAACTAAAAACAGATAACAGTGTTATGGTAGCCTGGAAATACAAACTTTGGTCACAAATTAGTATGGGGACCAATTCTCATATTAACTATAAGTTTTGACTCAATAAACTCCTAATTTGCTGCTTAATAATAGTAAGGTAGTTGGTAAATTTAGGTATAGGATAGATTAGGAGATCTACAGTGAGGGAAAAACCTGCTGATTGTTGCCCACTGACAAAAAAATTATCAGTCTATAATTTTATTGGTAGCTTCATTTGAACAGTGAGAGACAGAATAACAACAAAAAATCCAGAAAAATGCATTTCAAAAAGGTTTATTTGCATTTTAGTTAGCGGAATAAGTATTTGACCCTTATCAATAAGCAAGATTTCTGGCACCATAGTGTCTTTTATACAGGTAATGAGCTGAGATTAGGTGGACTCTCTTAAACGGACTGCTTGTGATCTCAGCTTGTTACCTGTATAAAAGACACCTGTCCACAGAAGCAATCAATCAATCGATTCCAAACTCTCCACCTTGACCAAGACCAAAGAGCTGTCCAAGGATGTCAGGGACAAGACTGTAGATCTACACAAGGCTGGAATGGGCTACAAGACCATCCTCAAGCAGCTTGGTGAGAAGGTGACAACAATTGGTGTGATTATTCACAAATGGAAGGAACACAAAATAACTGTCTCCCTCGGTCAGGAGCTCCATGCAAGATCTGACCTCGTGGAGTTGCAATGATCATGAGAACGTGAGTAATCAGCCCAGAAAGACACAGGAGTGATCTCAAGTCAGCTGAGACCATAGTCACCAAAAAAACAACTGGTAACACTACGCCGTGAAGGAAGGTTCCCCTGCTCAAGAAAGCACATGTACAGGCCTGTCTGAAGCTTGCCAATGAACATCTGAAGGATTCAGAGGAAAACTTGGTGAAAGTGTTGTGGTCAGATGAGACCAAATTTGAGCTATTTGGCATCAACTCAACTTGCTGTGTTTGAAGGAGGAGGAGGAACGCTGCCTATGACCCCAAAAACACCATCCCCACCGACAAACATGGAGGTGGAAACATTATACTTTTGGGGGTGTTTTTCTGCTAAGGGGACAGGACAACTGCACCGCATCAAAGAGAGGATGGACGGGGTAAGAACCTCCTTTCCTCATTGAAAATGGGTCATGGATGGGTATTCCAGCATGACAGTGACCCAAAACACATGGCCAAGGCAACAAAACAGTAGCACAAGAAGAAGCACAGTAAGGTCCTGGAGTGGCCTAGCTAGTCTCCAGACCCTAATCTCATAGAAAATCTGTGGAGGGAGCTGAAGGTTTCGAGTTGCCAAACGTCAGCCTCCAAACCTTAATGACTTGGAGAGGACCTGCAAAGAGGAGTTAGACAAAAAATGCCTCCTGAGATATGTGCAAACCTGGTGGCCAACTACAAGAAACATTAGACTTGCCACCAAATACTAAGTCATGTTTTGCAAATACTTATTTCACTCATTAAAATGCAAATCAATTTATAAATTTTTTGAAATGCGTTTTTTTGTTTTTATTCTGTCTCTCACTGTTCAAATAAACCTACCATTAAAATTATAGACTAATCATTTTCGTTTTTGTCATTTTTGCAGATTTGTGAATGAGATCATTTTGACAATTATGTCTTTATGGAATGACTGGACCTCAGCCACAAAATGTGCAGAACAACCACATCCATACTCCCCAAAATTACTAGTTTATTGCCATGAATTTGTGTTTCTGATGCAGCTCAAATTTTATTTGTATTTGCATACATTTAAAGGGATAGTTCATCCAAAAAGGAAAATTCTGTCATTAATTACTCACCCTCATGTTGTTCTAAACTCGTAAGACCTTTGTTCATCTTTAGAGCACAAATTGAGGTATTTTTGATGAAATCCGAGAGCTTTCTGACCCTGCATAGACAGCAACGCAACTACCAAGGTCAATGCACAAAAACATGTTTTCTTGATATTGTGACATCAAGAAAACAAAAATAACGACTTAATTCAACAATTTCTTCTCATACATAGTGGTACTCCTGTAAATCAGATTGGTGGCAGACTGACCCGGAAAGGAAGAAATCATTGAATAAAGTTTTGTTTTCTTTGCGCACAAAAAGTATCCTTGTAGCTTCATAAAATTAAGGTTGAACCACTGATTTTACATGGAATGTTTTAACGACGTTCTTACAATGTTTTTGTGCCTTGACCATGGTAGTTCTGTTGCAGTCTGTTTCATCCAAAATGTCTTAATTTGTGTTCCAAAGATGAACAAAGGTCTTACAGTTTGGAATGACATGAGGGTGAGTAATTTAAGGGGTCTTATTATGCTTTTTCACTTTTTGAATTTTAGCCAGTGTATGGTGTGTATGTTTGGGCCTAAAAACATCTACAAAGTTACAAATCTCAAAGTCCACTCCAAAGGGAGATTTTTTGTTTTTAAAAAGTCCCTTTTCAAAAACTACAACGAACAGCTCCTTTGCTCTACAGCATTTGTTTTCCAGATCCTAAGATGTCACAAGGTGATCCATTAGAATATCATTCAAATAAATTCCAACTACGGAATTTCGAAACGATGGCGGGTGGGGAGGGACGAGGTGGGGGATTCGCCTAACTTTAGCGATTTAGCATGGACAGCCACTTCTGGGATGTTCAGCGAGCCGCAGGGTGGCTGGTATAAAAGCAAGCATTGACTAAAGTGTCCGTAAACTGCTCTGGTAGCCTGCTGAAGCCGCAAAGTTGACGTGTGCGGTATAGAGATTTGAAACACATGTGAAACACATTTTTTGGGTGAACTATCTCTTTAAATAAAGTGAACTGTGTAACATCACCTTTTTTGTTCCACGGAAGAAAGAACATAATTCACGTTCAGAAATTTTTACATGTGAATTATAAAATGATTATAAAACTCTTGCATAAAGATCACAATTATACTATTTAATTGTCACATAAACAAAGTAAGGCCAGAAGAAAATTGGAGGAAAGCCTAAAGTGAAGGAAAATACGTAAAACAGAAGAAGTAGTAAGTGAAAACCAAGCACCAGAGAGATGAGAGAGACGGCCAGATGGTCACTCACTGGAATGGATCTGCTGAGGTAGCGCCCTGGAAACCCGCTTAGTCCACCACGAAACGGACCTCTACGGGGGTTTGGTGGACCGCCAGAGAACGGACTATAGCCGGTTCTGTTCATAGGCCTGACTGTGCGATTAGCACTAACGGTATTAGCTCCAGTTAGACTGTTGGTGCTGGCCTCTTGATTAAAGTTTAAATGTGAGGGAGGAAGTCGGGGGTCAGTGGAGGTGTACCCAAAGCTGAAGCCAGATGGAGGTGCGGGGGTTAGAGCAGGAGATGGGGAGGGTGCAAAGGAGGAAGGAGGTGTGCTGTTATCATCGTCATTGAAGTTGCTGTCGCTGTAGAGGTTGCTGAGGGAATGGGCTAAACGGGGACTGAAGCTGTGAGGGGCGCATAAAGCGGGGGTTAACAACATCTGGGTATGTAAAAAGGATCTGGGATTAAAAAACAAAACCACTCAGGCAGGCAGTGTAGACATTAATGTACCTTTTGAGATTGCCAGCAGAGGAGGAAGGGCTTCGTGTTAGTCTCCGTGGCGCAGTGGGAGAGGAGAGGAAGAGAGGAGCTTTGGTAGACTTGGGAGTTGGAGTTGGGCTTATCCCACTGACAAAAAAAAGACAAATATTTTATCAAAAGGAAATTATTTATTTAGGCATGTCGGAATGGAATGAAACTGAAGGAAGGAATGTTTTTTCTTTTTTTCAGTGCAGTATTTTAATGAGAATATGAGTCTACAAGTGTCTATTTACATTTTACAAATGTATGCAATTTACTTGCCCCTTTTGAACAGTGGTATATATTGTTACAAAGATTTCTATTTAAATAAATACAGTTCTTTTGAACTTGTTATTCATCAAAGATTCCTGAAAAAGTATTGCAGGTTACAATAAAATATCATAAAATATTAAACATTGAAAACATTGATAATAAAACAGCATATTTGAATGATTTCTAAAGGATCATGTGACACTGAAGACTGGAATAATGGCTGATGAAAATTGCGCTTTGCATCGCAGGAATAAATTATATTGTAAAGTTTATTAAAACAGAAAAACATTATTTTACCTTGCAATAACATTTCACAATATTATTTTTTTTTTCTGTATTTTTAAGCCTCTGGGGTCTGAGGGTCAAATAAAGCACAGCCTCGATGACTTCTTGAAAAAACATTAAAAATCTGGCTGATCCCAAACTTTTGAACAGCAGATCTATCTTTAGTAGTCTTAGTAATAGTCTTACTAACGTACATAGTTTGAATGTTAGTCACGTGGTACTATATCGTTTCGCGGAAGGATAAAAATGTTAATTTAAAACATTTTTCTGCGATAACTACCGGCTGCCTGTACATTATCCCTTACATATGACATTCTCCCAATCCTCTTCTGGATCATCAAAATGCTCTCTAGCAAACTTCAGATGGGTCTGGACATGTACTGGCTTAAGCAGGGGGACACGTCTGACACTGCAGGATTTGAGTCCCTGGCGGCGTAGTGTGTAACTGATGGTAGCCTTTGTTACTTTGGTCCCAGCTGTCTGCAGGTCATTCACTAGGTCGCAGAGTGTAATTTGGATTTGTCTGTGCATGTTTTTTTTTTTTACTTTCAAAGGTTTGGTGCCCATCCACTGCCATTAAATTACTAACAGACTGCAGCGGTTTGAGTTAATAATCTTTGTTTGTGTTTTGCTGAAGAAACAAAGTCATCTACATCTTGGATGCCCTGGGGGTAAGAAGATAAATATAAAATTTTCATTTTTGGGTGAACTATCCCTTTAAAATATATGCAAAAACTAAAACTCTCTAATTATGTAATCCATATTAAAGGTGCATTTCTCTCTAAAGATAGACCCACTGTACTGTGGAGATGGCAGCATTGTAAACTTCATCTTTGTAACCAAAACATTGAATCAGAAAACAGTAGTTTATTAATTAATTCATAGTCATTATTTTTGCCAAGGCTTTGTGGCAAGCTCATTTAATATAAATGTGCGATTAGTCGATTAATGGCTTAAATGAACAACAGCCTGGATTTTTGATTTTGCAGAAAACATCTTAATTCTGAAAGATACCAAATAAACAAAACATTATCAAGGCAATGCTTTTGTATATTGACCCAAATCTTTTTGATTAACTGTCACAATTTGACAATGTGTCTTGACTAATACTTTTAACACAATATTATCCCTTATTTAGTATAGCTGAAGGTCTACCTAAGCACTGTGGTGGTAGGTCTGGGGTGGCGTTGGCCCTTTAGAGCTAGTAGTTTGTCTCCTTGAGTTGGAATCACGTCTTCTTCTCTGAACTCATTCTGTAGTGTAACAAAACACAGCGTCAACAATAATCGTACTGTATTGTGCACTCAGATGTGATTGCTAGATTCAGTTCTTCAGACGTCTCACCTCATCCACACTTGGTGGCTTCAGAATGGTGCTGTCGAAGGACATGTTGTCCACGCTGGAGATGAGACGGGCCATGTTTCTCTCCTGTTGTCGGCTTTGCCTCAGCTGCTGTTGCTTCTGCTTAGAGCGATGGAGGTCGCCTTGCACCCACATACTGTGTTGCTTCCTTGATAGAAAAAAACACTTAGAACATGTCCTTATGTACCTCAGTCTGTCTGTAGACTTTTTTGGACTTACTGTTCAAGAAAGTGCTGCTGTGGTCCAATTACGGAGCCTGGTCTGCAGATTCGTGCCCAGGCAATGGCCTCAGGCGCCGTGAAGCGATAATGCTTCATCAGGTAGCAGCCTATCAGAGTGCCTGTCCTGCCAAGGCCAGCTGTACAAAGAAAGTTAGAATACAATAATTAAAAATCAAAATGTTTTTTATTTTCAATTTAAAAAATAATTTTCATGATAAAATGCTTTCAATCGAAGACTATGCATGCAATCAGATTATTTTGTTGAAAGTACACCAATCAGGCATAACCTGACCACTGACAGGTGACGTGAATAACACCTCTTAGTGAGCAGGATATATTAGGCAGCAAGTGAATATTTGACCTCAAAGTTGATGTGTTAGAAGCAGGAAAAATGGGCTAGTGTAAGGATTTGAGCGAGTTTGACAAGTGGCAAATTGTGATGGCTAGATGACTGGGTCAGAGCATCTCCAAAACTCCAGGAATGTGGTTGGTCTAAGAAACATTGGTCTAAGACTCCTAAATAAATATTTTACCACTTGTTTGTGTTACAAATTATGTAGGAAAAGTAATAGATTTATTTATGACAAGAGTGCACCTCAAAAATCTAACAGGAATTCTGACCTTTGTCACAAAAAGACTTTCTTTGTTGCCTTTTTCCCTATATCACACTTTAGAAAACATAAGAAATTACATGTCAATTAAAAAACTCAAAATCTCAAAATTCATCCTTTGAAAACCATTTTAAAATCAGACATTGCATTACCATGTAAATCAAAATCATATTACAAAATGTTTTTGTTCATGAATTACACAAATTTAAGTTTGCATTTTCATGTCAATGTTTAAAAATGGGAGTGACAGTTAAGGGTTAAAGGATCTGCTGCTAACATTTGGTGCCAAATACCACAACACACCTTCAGAGGTCTAGTGGCGTCCATGCCTCGACGGGGCAGGGCTGTTTTGGCAGTGCCTATCAAACAGTACACGAGTACTCTTTCGAGTCTCATGAATGGAGAAATACATTAATGAAATGTCGTCAAATTGTCCGTTTTGACGAGTATTGACGTCATCTTAGGTGAGCATAAACAGTTGGGACAATATCGGGAAGTGATGCAGGACATTTGGTTTTAAAGGGTGAGCAGCCTAATTTAGTTGCTATTGTCTGTGGCATTGATATTAAAAGCAGCAACATAAAAGACAGAAAATCACTCACTGCTCTTGACTGAATAACTTCAATAGCTCTAATAAAGATTATTCTAAATGTATTTATATATATATAAATATGTCTGCTTGAAAAAATAAACAATGTGGTAAACACATTGTTATAAAGAATGCATTTGCATTTAAACTAGACTAAAACTAAAACAATTCAGATGACAAAAATTCTGCTGTCTACCAAAAAATCCTGAAGGACAATGTCTGGCCATCTGTTTGTGACATCAAGCTAAAGCAAACTTGGGTTCTGCAGCAGGACAATAATCCAAAACACACCAGCAAATCCACCTCTGAATGGCTGAAGAAAAACAAAATGAAGACTTGAGTGGCCTAATCAATGTCCTGATCTGAATCCTATTGAGATATTGTGGCATGACCTTAACAATGCGGTCCATGCTCAAAAACCCTCCAATGTGGTTGAATTTTGTTTTCCCTTCATAATGAAAAACTTCATTCAAAAATGGCATGTTGTGTTTACTTGTGTTATCTCTGATTAATATTTAAATTTGTTTGATGATCTGAAACATTAAAGTGTGACAAACATGTAAAAAAATAAAAAATCAGGAAGGGGGCCAACACTTTTTCACACCACTGTACAGGTTCACTTGCAAAATAAAGTCTGGGTCCTGCATTATACTTTACTAAATTTGCAGGATCATACAATGTCTATTCCACATTTTAAATGTGACCATGGACCCTAAAGGCAGTCATAAGGTTCAGTTATTTTAAATTGAGATTTGCACATCATCTGAAAGCTCCCGATGTATCCATTGATGTATCGTTTCTTAGAATAGGACAATATTTAAAATCTAGAACCTGAGGGTGCAAAAAAAATCTAAATAGTGAGGTAATCTCCTTTAAAGTTGTCCAAATGAACTTCTTAGCAATGCATATTACTAATAAAAAATGAAGTTTTGGAATATTTACGGTAGAAAATTTACAAAAAAATCATCATGGAACATGATTTTTACTTAATAAAAGAAATATCGAAAAGTTTGATCCATACAGTGTTTTTAGTTTGTAGTCCAGGGTCACAAATTATGCAATAAAGCATGTTAGTCTATGAAAAAAAATAATAATAATTTTATAATTCTAGAAAGTGCCTCACCCTTGCAGTGGACAGCCACAGCACCCTTTGCGTTCTCACAGATGTGCAGAAAGCGTCTTGTGAGGAGATCACTAGGGGTGGTGCCGTCGACAAAGAACAACTCATGATGTTCGAACCCGGCATCTGTGAAGCGCCGACCTTCATAAATCTTCTTGTTCAGCCGCACTACATCTGTGACATTGTGCTGGCGGAAGTAGGAAAAGTATGCTTCAGGAGCGTGGAGAGGATAACCTGAAAGAGCCAAAACAGTCATAAGTTCACAAGTGAGTTTAGTCCTTTTACAATCAGTTTGTTTCTGTTATCCTTATGCAACAGTTTGAAGATAACCTTGCCTGCGAGTTGAAAACTATTAGTTATCAAGCTGATTCATCTGATTATTAGCACAATGGTGCAGCCATTTTTACGTAACTCTATTTCCCCCTTTTGCACTTTGTTGATTAAAAAAAAAACGGTTTAATCACCACTGATTGAATGGTCTGACAAGTCATTTTCCTGTACTTCTAGCAAATGATGTTCAGTTTACAGTTTACTAATGTGCCATCTTACCGTTCTCTATTTTGCTCTTGGGATGAGGTCCACTGAAGGCCAACAGTTTTCCTGGCACAATCCAGTTAAAATCACCATTTTCTACACGCTTGTAATGCAAAAGATGAGAAGACATGCTACATTCAGACATCTGAATTCATCAAAAACACACTTATATGTGTTTAGTTTTGTGGATGTTAGTAGTTACAATAAGACAACAGTCTTATCCAGTATTTTCCTGCATTTTAAATTATTGGAGCCTGTTTCGGTTTGGGAAAGTTCTGTTCAAAACGACTGAAAAAAATAATTTAAATTTAAAATTATCCTTATCCATCAGATTGACTGGATGACTGTGCATTTCCCTTCATGCTCTATTTTCAGACATCAGGAGAATAACATAACACTTGTTTTAACAAGAAAATCTATGGCAAGAGCTCTTTTTAGTTTGCTGCTTTCTTTTCCACAATATGAAAAAAGACAACAACATATACATTTGTATAATTTCTCCCAATTGAATTTATGTTCCATGAATAATGCACTGAAAATATTTTTTTTCTCCCTAGTTTCTCACGTCTTTTTCCAGGTTTGTTTTCACACAGATGCTTAATTAACTCTCCCTGGAGTATATTTGAGTCCACTCTCAAGAGTGTGAAAGTGTTAAAAGAGTGTTAAATTAACACTAGGTGCGTTTCCATTACCCTTTAAATTGCGCAAATTGAAATTGGTAATTGAAAATACGCCTAATGGAAATGTGTCAATTGTGCAAAAACTCCCATATATCGCAAAAAAGTTTTTTTATGCTCGCATGAGGGGGTTTTTCAGGCAATTCGAAAAAGGAATATTTCCCATTTTTTGCATTTACAGGTCGCATTCAATTAAGTATAGCCAAAATCCCACAAAAATCCGCTGCCTTGACTTATCGCGAGAGAAATAATTATTCGCATAACATCGGTTAATGGAAACGCCGTCATTTCGCAATACTTTTTAATGGACATTTATAAAATAGCGCCAAAGTTTTGTGCAAATCTGTAATGGAAATGCACCTATAGGAGCAGAGTTCAGACTGCATGATTTTAGCCCCGATTTTGACTCGCCGACAGGTTTTGAGAAATCGCCAACAAATGCCCGAAATCACAGGCAAATCGGTGCTCGTTCACACGAGTGACAATCACACAGTGTGAACTATCAAAGACGCGATCTGAGAGAATCGCCGACGTGTTGCCGACACCCGTGAGATATTTGGCATGCTAAATATCTGGACCTGTCGGCGATTCAAAATCATGCCGTGTGAAAGGTGATCTGACTGAAAATAACATCGGCGATTACCTACAGCCAATGAGACAGCAACATCCAGGCCAGCAGGAAGTTGGGGGAGGAGTTTCGAAGGTATAGACCACAATATCAACAAGCATAGCTTCAGCTTCTTTTCTTTTCGCTGCAAATGAGTGCACATGCAATTTGTATGACAAGCTTCTTGCGGGCTGCCATTTTTTATAATAATCCCAGTCTCATGTGAGAACTTGCACTCCTGACCTCGAGTTGTTTCCATGTCACTTCTCGCGTGTGTTTGGTTATGAGATGTAGTTTGCAGACCGGGACAAAGTTGTCGGCGATTCTTCCTATTGTAAAGTCATGCAGTGTGAAACCCCCTGTCGCCGATCCATCGTGCAGTGTGAACACAGCAGCGACGGAATGCTACCCCAGATAGTCATGCAGTGTGAAAACATCTGTGAAAAATCGTGCAGTCTGACAAGCTACTAAAAAGTCACATAAAAACAACAAAAAACAAAGAAAATAGTAAGAATAAAAACAAATTACGAAGACAATTCAGCTCATAATTTATTCACGCCGCAATACATGATGGGAGCCATGGATGGGTTTTGATTGGCTACAACATGCTTTCTTGATGGTCACCATTGTTGTGATTCGCAGGCTGAATCTTCATGTCTGTGTGTCTTAATGAAAGATTCTTTAAAGAGTTTTTTATTCAAAACTAAATTTAAAAACATTGTTCACAGAGTTGAAGTAATCAGTGAAGAAAACCAAACTCTATTGTACAGGTCAATACATGAAGGTTATTTTAAAACATGATCACCTTGGTTTGTCGGGCTGTTATAATAGCCAAACAAAATCTGATGTTAAAAATGTAAGGGTCAAGATCTCAAATAATGCAAACTCTGACTATAGTACTCATTATAATGGTTGCTTATACAATTTGACTTTCTCCTTAGGTGATTCTGCTTGTTAACATCAGGTGTCTTCAATAATGATCCATCATCACTTAATTAATCACTAATTATCTCATTAACTGTAAGACCCCGTTTACACGAAGGGAAGACGCAGATATTTCCCTGCGGTTTGGCCTCTCATTTACACGAAAACCCCGTTTTTATCACAGAAAACGATTATTTCTAAAAACTCGGGCCAAAGTGGATAAATTTGAAAATGCCGTTTTCACGTTGTAGTGTGGACTGTGAAAACGGAGGCTTTTGAAAACGATGACGCATATTTATATAGTCATGTGACGCATATTGTACCAATAGATATCTATGTTTACTCCAGTAATTGTGCCTGTGCTATTCACTGTCACACTGCTGCTAAAGAGGTTTACCTTGTACACTCTTCAAATTACAGTCCTAAAATGATTACAGAAAATTTACTCACAGTTGCTGTCCTGCAAAACATGACGACAACTGCTTTTAAGATAAAATATGAATGAGCGCGAAATAGACGCGTCAGTGGATGATGAGATATTTCCGTAAATTATCCCGCCAGAAGAATTGCGTGAAAACTTATAGACCTTTCTCACAGAAACCGGAAATACGCAATCGCAGGGTATGCAGACTTCCTGTGTAATGTCAACACAGCAGAAAGCCGGGTAATTTAAAATTAAAATGGAGAGAGTCTACACAACTTCCCTCACTGTTGCCAAAGATAACTTTTGCCGACGTGATAAGAGTCGTGGAGGAAAACTCCGTCACAAAGAGGAACAAATTGGATAAAGGATATACATTTTTCCACAAAGAGTTTATCCGGGACGTTCTAAAACGCTTAACGTGAAAAACGCTTAACGTGGCTTAACATACGAAAAAACGACCAGGACACCCCAAATTTCTGTCAAACCTTACTTGGAACAAACACTAACTACTATCAAAAGAACAAACCCTTTTTCCACAGATAGTGAATTATATCACGTTAAGTGTTTTCTCCCCCATAGAAGCCCATTATAAGGAAACTGCTTAACGTGGTTTAACTTACCTCAACAGCGACCAGAGAAGACCAAATTTCTGTTAAATTTCACTTATAATAAACACTTGCTGCTCTCAAAAGAGCCAGCTCTTATTCAGCATATAAAATGATCGCCCCCCATAGAAGTCCATTATACAAAAAAAAAAAAGCTTAACGTGGCTTAAAATTTTACTTATAATAAACACTTTCTGCTGTCAAAAGAATGAGCTCTTATTCAGCATATAAAGTTAATAATATCGCGTTAAGCGTCCCCATAGAAACCCATAAGGAAACAGCTTAACGTGGTTTAACGTATCTTAACGACTGGGAAAAAAACAAATTTTTTGTCAAAAAATACTTATATAAAAGTACTTGCTGCTGTCAAACGAATGAGATCTCATTCATCATATAAAGTGAATTATATCGTGTTAAGCGTTTTCTCCCTATAGAACTCCATTAAGGAAAAAGCTTAACATGGTTTGTTATAATGGACTTCTATGGGGGGCGATCACTTTATATGCTGAATAAGAGCTCGTTCTTTTGAGAGCAGCAAGTATTTATTATAAGTAAAATGTAACAGAAGTTTGGTCTTCCCTGGTCGCTGTTGAGGTACGTTAAACCACGTTAAGCTGTTTCCTTATAATGGGCTTCTATGGGGGAGAAACGCTTAACGTGATATAATTCACTTTATCTGTGGAATAAGGGCTCGTTCTTTTAATAGTAGTTAATGTTTGTTCCACGTAAGGTTTGACAGAAACTTGGGGTTTCCTGGTCGTTTTTTACATACATTAAGCCACGATAAGCGTTTTTCACGTTGTTTAACTAGTTACCGGCATACCGGGGCGGAAATAGGTTTACACAGCAATTACGTATTTCCGGTGCAAAATACAGAAGTTGTGAGAAAGGTCTATTACGTCTGTATAATTTTGGAGGCTTTACGCATGCGCAGTAAGGCGAATTTGATGTGTGGATGAGGAACTTTTGGAAAACGCTTGGAAACGCTAGTGTGGACGGAGAGCGTTTTAAAATGAGCATTATGATTAAAGCAACATATGTTACATAATTCAGACATATATGACTACAGTGATATTTAACACATCCATAATATTGCTGTGCAAGTATTTAAACTTTTGGGGTTATTCATGGTCTGTTGTAGTAATTTATTAATGCTTTTACACTTGGGTAAGTAGATTAATGTCAGCTCATTTTACCCAAATTTTTACTATTTTTACTAATTATCTCATTAACTTTAACTTTGCTTCAGTGTTAATTATAACACTCTTATTTTAACACTTTCACACTCTTGAGTGTGGACTCAAATAAACTCCCGGGAGAGTTAATTTAACACTGGGCTTTTTTGCTGAAAATGTCATTGTTTCTGCTTTTTCATCTCTAATCATTAGCAGTGTTTACTGGAAAGTTTCTAAAAACAATATTTGTTATGAGTCAAAATGATGGAAATCACAATGAAATATTATCACTCAATGTTCCAGTTAATGAGCATTTTGATTAAAGCAACATATCTTACATAATACAGACATATATGACTACAGTGATATTTAACACATCCATAATATTGCTGTGCAAGTATTTAAACTTGGGGTTATTCATGGTCTGTTGTAGTAATTTATTAATGCTTTTACACTTGGGTAAGTAGATTAATCAGCTAATTTTACAGCATTTTTTTTTTCGAAGTTTTACTATTTTTTTAGAGAATTTGTGGTTTCAAAGCAAACCTTTTGCTGATTGTTTACAGTCTAACAGAAATGACTCCCATAATTCACGCAAAGCATTACAGGAAAAAAGGTGGATCGACAGTGTCCTTTTAGATTAGAAAAATATCAAACCAGTTGGTATTTTTGCAATAACTTTTAACCAGGTTATACTTATAATGTTAGATGTACTGTATGACAATTAAAACATGAATTAATATTAAAAGGTGATACCTCATAATGTTCATATTCTTCAACATCAAAATTCTCAAAGTCAAAGAACCCGTGCTGCAAGGCCTGAAAATCAGTAAAGAATAATTCAAAACAAGATAACATTTCATTAAACAAAGTCAAATTTAGAATTTGGGTCTTTTGCTTATTTTACTAATAAAACCGGAATCTAAAGAGCATCTTCAAAAGAGCCTATTATGTATGAATTTATTTTAGATATATCACTGATGCTTAAATGGATAAACTGTGGATGTGCTCAAATCATGTGTCAAATACACAGCCATCCAAGTTGTGTAACAACTTAAGTTTTATTCCCGCCAGAGAATCCACCCACACAAACCGCCTTCTTTGTATTGTGCTTCCTGTTCCTTGGTTATCACAATGTGTGGCATGTCCTTTATGTAATCCGTCTGATAGTGCTTGTGCCAATTCTCTCTCTCGAGTCAGATTGAAAAGACAGATAATTGGACTAAAAGCTTATGTTCTGAGGATAAAGTGTATTACACGTCTACACCTTCCAGCCTTGATCCAAAAATGGCTCAAGCGTGTCACAAACTTTAACCTTCCCAAATATTAATAGTTAAAACGGATGGTGCTTTTATAGAAAACACTTCCCTTTAAGACACGTACCTTTCGGATTCCTTGTAAACAGTCTAGTATGGTTAAATCATATGTGCAGTTCCCAAAAGCAGCATCTCTATATGCATCAAAAAAGTAAATAGATGAAAAATTGATTATTAAAGAAATACATATTTTTGATTAAATATTTGTGTGTTTGTGTATGTGTACCTCAAAATTGCCTACCATTCAAAGGTTTGGTGTCAGTAAGATGATATATATTTTTATATGTTTTAAAAGAAGTCTCTTATGCTCATCAAGGCTGCATTTATTTGATCAAAATTTTAGTAAATACAGTACAGTACAATAAAATAAGTACACTAATATTGTGAAGTATTATTACAATTTAAAATAATTGTTTTCTATTTGAACATATTTTATTATGTAATTTATTCCTTTTCAGCATCTTTACATTACTCAGTCTTCAGTGTCACTTGATCTTTCAGAAATCATTTTAATATGATTATTTGGTGCTATGATTTGGTATTATCAATGCTGAAAACCATTTATGTTTCTTAATATTTTTGTGAAAACCATGTAATTTTTCCAAGATTCTTTGACAAACAGAAAGTTCAAATGAACAGCATTTTGAAGCTGATTTTTTTTTAAATCTATTTAAAAATGTTTAGTCACTTTTGATTAGTTTAATGCAGAATATAAGTTTTCTTTCCAAATGATAATAATAAATAATAGGGTCAACTCAACCAGAGGTCCCTAGCTCATATTTTTGCTTTTGCTTATATTTTTGGGAAGAAAGATAGACATAGTGATGAAAGCCAAAATATTAAATGTCATGGATGAATATTTTAAGTAATACACTGTTTTGTAGAAGGGGGTCAAAATGGCGATTTTCACCTGAGATTCAGAGCCAAATTACAGGTGACTTCAGAAAGATGGCAGCATCATAATGTTCATAATTAATAAAATAAGTATCAGTTTGGTTTTCACCAATCTGAGAATGGAGCCTCATTGAGGTCCCTGGGACTGAATGATGTAGGGCCTTAAAAATAAAGATTCTAAAAGAATAGTTTATTAGGAACTAGAATCTAAAATCATATTGAGATATCTTTATACTTCTTGAGTTATAGGTGAACAAACTTTGGAAAAAGAATATTAATGGCACTCAGACAGATTGGTTCTATGCAGTTGTCTTGCAGTTTTCAGACATTACTCTTTAAAACAAAATGACCTACATTTGGTTTTTTAAACACTAAAAATGTATAAAGTTTAAAATTTACTCCTGGAGCTGTATTGAAATTCCAGTATCTCTGGAATTTAACAACATAGGGACCTACAAATGAAGAAGTCAAAATGAAAGTTTGTTAAAACCCAATATCTAAAAGCATGCAAACTCTTTCACTAAAAGAGTGAAAACTTACTGTTTTCCCATATTTGAATGATCACCACAAGCACATAATGCAAAAAAAGATTGCTAAAGTCAACAGGTTTTACTAATAGAACTACCAATCTCTGTGTAAAATAACTTTATGATGCCGTCATCTTTCTCAAGTAATTTTTTAACCCTCTGTAATTTGGCTCTGAATCTCAGTTGCAAATTGCCATTTTGACCCCCCTCTAAAAATAGTGAATTCTGCAGTAAATATTCATCCATGACATCTAATATTTTGGCTTTACATGTCTGTCTTTCTTCAGAAAAAATATTGGTAACACTTTCTATGAAACCAGTATTTATAATACATTATTCTTAAAGGAGTAGTTAACTTTCAGAACGAAAAATTTACAGATAATGTATTCACCCCCTTGTCATCCAAGATGTTCATGTCTTTCTTTCTTCAGTCATAAAGAAATTATATTTTTTGAGGAAAACATTTCAGGATTTCTCGCCATATAATGGACTTCTATGGTGCCCCCGAGTTTGAACTTCCAAAATGCAGTTTAAATGCAGCTTCAAAGGGCTCTAAGTTATCCCAACCGAACAAGAAGGGTCTTATCTAGTGAAACGTTCAGTTATTTTTTAAAATCGTGAAATGTTTTCCTCAAAAAATAACTCCTTTACAACTGAAGAAAAAAACATGACAAGGGGGTGAGTACATTGTAAATTTTTGTTCTGAAAGTAAACTACTCCTTTAATGCATTATAATGAATGCATAATGCATTATTAAAAATATATATAAATATATATAAATGCATCATCTCATGAGTATTCATACAGCTTTAATGTATTATAATTTTTACTCATTTGTGGTTATAGGTTTTAAGAGTATGATTACCTCCTCATAGTTATAACGTATTATAAGTCTCATATCTTGCCATGTTACTCATGTCACTTTACTAAAAGCACACAAAAACCACTTATAAGTAATAATAATAGTAATAATACTTCTCAAAGAGCCATAAGATCAGGTATCAGGTCAGATGAATGCGTAATATGAACAGTTTGATTATTTTGATGGTACCCTTTAGACAGCTTTTGATTAATCAACTCTGCAACTGCATGTCAGCTAGCAGTAA
This sequence comes from Garra rufa, assembly GCF_049309525.1. Lineage (NCBI taxonomy): Eukaryota > Metazoa > Chordata > Actinopteri > Cypriniformes > Cyprinidae > Garra > Garra rufa. Next base: position 41,668,254 of record NC_133370.1, read on the forward strand.
TTATTATTAGTAGTATGCTAAATATATGCTAACGTTGTATTTTGATAGTTCAAAATACAATGGACAAAGGTCCAAAAGACAAACTGATTATAAGTAACTTTGCAAGTACGTGGACCTTCTACCTAGCCTAACCTTACCCTAAGTCTACTAATACTCTAAGGAGACTCTGATGTAGTTGGAAAGTTGCTTATAGTCGATAGACTACGGGAACTATCAAAATAAAATGTATTATAATGTAAAAAATAAATGTAATGTTAAAACCAGTCTTAAGTCGGTGGGGTATATTTGTAGCAATAGCCAAAAATACATAGTATGGGTCAAAATTATTGATTTTTCTTTTATGCCAAAAATCATTAGGAAATTAAGTAAAGATCATGTTCCATGAAGATTTTTTGTAATATCCCTACTGTAAACATATCAAAATGTAATTTTTGATTAGTAATATGCATTGTTAAGAACTTAATTTGGACAACTTTAAAGGTGATTTTCTCAGTATTTCGATTTTTTTGCACCCTCAGATTCCAGATGTTCAAATAGTTGTATCTCGGCCAAATATTGTCCTATCCTAACAAACCATACATCAATAGAAAGCTTATTTATTGAGCTTTCATATGATGTATACATCTCAGTTTTGTAAAATTTAACCTTATGACTGGTTTTGTGGACCAGGGTCACATATGATATAGTCCATTATAAATTAAGTAGATTTAATATGCCGTCCATTGTGTGTTATAAATAGTCATAATCTTAAAAGTCATAACCTCAGATACTCAAGTAATATATATAATTCATAATATGATATAACATATAAGTTTTTTTACGCATTCATTATAATGCCTTAGAAATACCATTATATTTGTATAAATAGAGGCTTCATAGAAAGTGCTACCAAAATATTATCTAAATCAAATATTTGAGCAGAGGACCTCTGGTTGAGTTGACACAGAATGACTCAATAATACTTTACTGACACCAAACTTTTGAACAGTAATCTACATAGCAGTAATATATAAAAGTATGGTAATGCGATGTGAGTAGCATGATGACACATTATCAGATCAGATGGTGAAGCTTGTGTCAGGCTGTGTGAGCAGCTTCTCACCTGAAGGGCAGGTATGACACATTGGTTCCGGAGATCAGGGCCCGGTACACCTCCTCTGGAGTTCTTTTTAAGTAGATTACCTGCATACAGAAGCAAGGCATGACTAGAAATTTCTCTGAGAGACTCTAAAACCAAAGGCCAGCTGGGTTTAAATAGCTCTTGTTGTTTTCCGCTGTTTGTATTCAGTTTGTTCTTATTGTTTGGGGTCTCTTAAACCCTAGAACGTGAGGGTATCAATGAAGGCTGGACTCACCGCATAAGCACCGATGAGGAAGGCTGCATTGGCTCTCTTTCGTTGGTCGTAACTGGTGTAATGGATGATGCGCTTTCTGGACAGAGTGAAAGACTGCAGGCATACACAACACATATTGTTTTTCAGAGCTGTGATGGTTAAAGAGAAAGTTCATCCAAAAGTGAAAATTCTGTTATTATTTCTACACCCTCATTTGCTCCAGACCTGTATCCACCTTTGTCTTCCCGTAAGAGCGGATCTGGCTTCCGGTCTCATCTGTGGCAAGCTATTGTTAGCTGTACAAAACGGTTTTGCTGCATTATATAGCAAATTGGTGTGAATTACCATATTATTTTAATGTAATATCTTAATTTCAGACGAGAATTTGGGACTAGTGTGCAAAGACCTTTAGAATATAGTATATGGTGCGTATGGACTGTTGTTGTGGTACTTTCATGGTGCCTTTATGTAATTTTAGGAGCTTAAACCAACCTCACAATTCATTTTGACTGTATGAAAATGTGTAGGACATTCTGCCTGGGTGCAGCAGGGATGATTTATTTTTGGAAGCCAAAATCCAAACAAGTTTCAGTTCAGTTATACTGAAGTTGAAGGATTTTTTTAATTGGTTTTTAGTTTATTTTAACACATTTTATTTAAGAACATGCTCAGATTGTTGAACCAAACAGCTTCATGCATCCTGAAGTCAATGAGCTTTTTGAACTGCTCTTTGGTCAAATTTAATTTAACAATGTTTAAAAGAAACATGTACAGATTGTCCGACCAAACAGCTTTATACATCCTGAGATCAATGAGTTTTTTTTAATTGCTTTATATGGTCAAGATTATTTTAACATTTGAAAAGAACGTGTTCAGATTGTCCAACCAAACAGCTTCATCCATCCTCAAGTCAATGAGCTTTTCTTTTTGTACTTAATATACTAAAAACTATTCTTTAGTACTTCTTAAGATCATTTTAAGATTATATAAATGTACTCAACTAAAATGTGCTTTTAACATTCTATTTCTACTTATTTTTTTTTTAAATGTAATTACCAAATTACCACTTGTACACTTGAACCCATCTTTCATACACTAGTACACTCAAGTGGTATTTTTAATGCTTTACAATTAAAAATACATCAGAAATATTTCCTTGTGAGTTTTAAGCTTTAAATGTATCTTGTCTCTTCTAAACTAAACGTTCAGGGAAAGTGTTTCTTTTTTTAAAGACTGAAAGAGTTGTTAAAGCTATAATAGTGGTGAAATTGAATTAATGCACCTGTTGGGTTCATTTACTTCTGGCTTCAAAATTAATTTGGTAAGCTTATCGTGATGAACAAAACATGTAAGAATCACTCATTTTCTGTTGGACACAGTTTCATTTTCAAATGCTAATGGAAAAATCCTGTTGGGTTTTTGTGGAGGGAACCAGGGGGATGTTATCTTTAATATTGTTGGCCTACAAAAATACGTCTTCACTGCAGCAGTCTATTACATTATTTCTTTCATGATTAATGGAAGGAAGAAAGTCATACAGGTTTGGAACAATGAGAGGATGAGGAAATGATTTCAGAATTTTGATATTTGGATCAACTGTTCCATAAAATGAAGCCATTGTAGGTGTATATGACTTTATATATAACTCTGACTGTATTTGTCTAAAAAAAGAGAGTCATATACACTTAGGATGGCTTGAGAGGATGAGTAAATCATTTTCATTTTTCATCTCTTCAGTACCTTTTATTACATTAATTCGATTTAAGCCTCTGTTGTCATTTAATTAATCAAAATTGTAAATCATTCATACAGTGATACTAGATATTAGGGCCAAATAAGGTAGGGCCAATTACACTACACAGAATGCCCCTCAAAATATTTAAGCCTCACTTTAAAATGTATGAATGTCCCTGCATTAGCAAACTCAATACCAAACCCAGTGTTGTCTATTTTAAAGAAAGCTAGTAAAAAAAATAAAAAATAAATTAGGTGTATTACTCAGAATGAAAGCAAAAGGTATTTAAACATTTTTGGTTGTCAGACTTTTAGTGGATCATGGCTCTTACTGTGTGAACTTGAGGACAACGGACTTCATATAAAAGCACCGCAATTCTAACTGGTTAAAAGTAAAACAAGTCAAGTTTTTTTCCTAGAAAAAAGCTCTACCATAATTTGTACCATTACCAAACTCAATCAAATTCAGACATTTTATGTGCGGCTTACACTGTTAGAAAAACATTTGTAGAAAAACCTAGCACAATCCTGTCCCAGAACAAAATCACCAGTAGTTTTTCTGTTAAGGTGAGACACTGCAGGTGAATAGGGTAAAAAAAAAATTACTAATAATTATCACCTTTCTTACCTAGTTAATTGATTACATTGATAACTGCAAACATTTTTTGTATTACAAGTTTTGTAAAATGTTAGGTTTAAATGTTGCATTATTTAATAAAACATGCACTAATTTGAAATCATTTCTAGTACAAAAATCTTAACCCTATAGAAAGTCATGTTCCAAAATTCTTAAATTTTTTTTTACATATTAGAGTCAAAAGAGTACAGAGGGAATTTTGGGTATCTCATTTCATAATGCCATAATTCAGAAAAAACTTAGAACAGACAGAAAACACTGCTTTTACATTTTTTTTTGGGGGGGGGGGGGGGGGAATATAAAATTATTATAAAATGTATAAAACCAAGCAAATTATACATGAACAAATCCCTCTGTAAAAACCTTAAATTAAAAAATTTAAATTCTGGTGTGTGTAAGTGCTACTGAAGTTGAGATGTATGGCTCAGTGTAGAAGAAAACATTAATTTTAAGAAAATGCCCTTTAAACATATGCATCTTAATTGAAATCTATTGACACAAATAGATAAAGTGCTATAAAAGAAACACTTAACTTTGTTTTTTTTTTATTTCCTCTAGTCTGTAAAACACTTTATGAAAAACCAAAAAGCCCAAAATCTCAAACTTAATAGGTGCATGAATTGAAAATAGGTGTTTTTGCTTGCAGTGTCTCCCATTAAGTTCAGAGACATTCCCTTTAACCTTAAAACACAATACAAATGCATAATTCAAAATGCAGGCAAAACACCTGAGAAAAATGAAAACAGACAATTCCCTACAGTATATTGGCTTTCTTTACAGACTTTTCTTACAGTATATATAGATGTTCAAATCCTTTTTAAACTCACCTAACATTATAAGGACACACATATATACTGCAGAGAAACACTTTGAACATACCCCTTAATCTGTCAGCTCCAGATACACAGTCATTCATGCCAGAAACTTCTGTGCAGTCATTATACAGACGTGTAATTCACGGTAATAGAGCGCTCTCTACTGCCTACTGCAGGGACTGCGTGTGATTCAATATACTAAGAATAGTGTGCGTTTATCAATCTACAGCAGCTTTTATTTATTCTTTCTGAACAGCACTTTGGTTCGACATTGTGGTGTCAAAAGTACTTTAGAAATCAATTTAGGTATACAGTCTTGCAACAAGGTAATAGAACTTTATAAACAAACATTATAAATATTGAAAACCATGGCTGCTGATGGTGAACAGCTGTGGTCACATATTATCATAAAGTTGTACAAAACTGAACTATAAATTATTTTTCTCATTTAGTTTGTAATACTGGGGCTAGGACTTAACCTATCTATATTTGCAAGAGATTAGCCTTTGTGTAGTATTTATAAGTATTTATACAGTCAAACCAAAAATTATTCAGACACCAGATATAATTTTCAATATTTTTTTTTTACTATAGTGGGTTGCAGGACACTATAGTTCATTTATGTAAGTAAGGATAACAAAACAAAGTAAATTGTGACATATTATCACCAAAAATGCTTCATACAGTGGACTACCGGTGAAAAATTTGTGACCAAAAATTTGATTTTTTGACCATGTTTTGTTTCATACCTTTCAATCAAAGTTATCTGACATTATCAAGATTAATTTGTTCTGAGAACTTGAGTTTTTGTCATATTGTATTACCATTTTCTAATCTATATCAAATAAACTAACAATGTCATAAATGTTGAATGTGTCTGAATACGTTTTGGTTTGACTGTATATCTCAAATCATGGACCTCTGACTTGAGTTTTTTTTCTTTTTTTTTTTTTTTTTTCCTGGAAAGCAGACTTATTCCTGGTGCAGCACACTATTTTTATTTCTTTTAGGCAACTTTGTGTGCAAACTAAAACGCTGTGTATGTTTACGAATCACTCCAAAGATAAAAATGAAAAACAAGGCCTATGTTTGATCAGCAAGTCAGATATGAATTTCTGAGGAAATCCTTGGGAATATAACAAACAATACAAACATGCAGCCATTTGGTTCAGAAGATTATTTTACCTTTAGTTTTTTGTTCAGTTTGCAGCAGTATCTGTACAGCATTGCCAGATTGAGTGGCCCAAAATCTGCATAAAAGCTTGAGACAGAAATAAACAATAAAATCACCACTTGTCATGAAGTATAACAATTAAATCTGAGCTATAACAACCAAAAATGTAATAGTTAATCATGTCAAAAACTGACTTACTTTTCATATATGAACTCATCATCAGTGCAGAAGAAATGAGTGTTTGCTGTGCTCTTGGGTTTGCTTCTAAGAGTAGCAAAATACAGACGATCTGAAAAACACAACAGTAAAATAAGGTAAATCACATCTAAATCTCTTATAGGCTAAATTCTCTTAAAAATAAAGGTGCTTCACGATGCCATAGAAGAATCTTTTTGTCTAAATGGTTCCATAAAGAACCTTTAACATCTGAAGAACCTTTCTGTTTTACAAAGGTTCTTTGTGGCAAATAAGGTTCTTTATACAAGAAATGGTTCTTTAAAGAACCTTTGACTGAATGGTTCTTTGTGGAACCAAAAATGGTTCTTCTATGGCATCACTTGAAGAACCTTTTGAAGCACCTTTATTTTTAAGAGTGTATCCAAAAACACAATCTCTATTTTATATAATTGCACTACATTCTGAAGAAGAAAAATATATATGCTAAAATATACAATTAATTTAATTAGTAACATATTATTAGTTAATATAAATTAAAAATCGCGAGACACTTTGAACCAGATATATTTAATCTATTCATTTGGAATGTTATTAAAGAGTGCAACATGTGCAAGGATATTAATGCAGTACGAGATTTAAATATAGATTAAGCAGATTAGAAAATATGCTTGTCTCATATATATTTATTTAACGTGTTCAATTTATTTAATATTACCTTTGATCAACTCAGAAGCTCCTATCAGCTCATTGTCATCTCCCATTTTATTTAATACTGAACCTCAGGATGTTCAAATATTTCCACGTGTTTCGTATCGTTTCGTTCCGAAGGGTTTCTTGTGTTCCGGTAGTTTGAAAATAAATGTATTTAAAAGTAAATCCAGTATATGTACAGAAGTAAAGCACAGTCCTGCTATGAACCACTTCTGTGTCCCATAAGCTCCCGTGTGTCGAATATAGACGGCAAATCCTCTAAATCTCTTCCGAACTCAAAGTGACTTAAAAACATGATCTTTTCTAACAGTTGAATCCCATGTGTGTTCGTGTCCTTCAGTTTTCCCTTATCTTTCTCGGTTATAGTGTGCTAGAGTTTCATGCACTTTCATCCATAGCTAAAAACTTCACGATAAGCTACAAGTTAAAGGGACATTGCCTGGTAACCACGTGCCACACCACCACACAAATGCGCGTTGCCAAGGAGGGGTTAAATTCGACCAATCAGAGTTCGAGACGCAGTGCCTGCTCTAAACATATTTTGGATTGCTTGTGTTATACATTCAGCAAGAGAAATAAATCGTGTCATTTTTGCATCCAACGTTGTTGAAAAACATATTGCAGATATTACCTAAAAAATATTAATTAGCTTATGTGTGAAATTGTGTTTTAGAGAAGTGTCATAAATAGGTAAATAGATTCATACTTAAATCATTTTTAGCATATGCTTCACTGTTCAAGTTAACATTGCAGCCTATTTTAAAATGGGTCATAAACATTTATGTGGCTTAAGCATTTATGATTAATTGACAATTATTTATGATGCAGGAATCAGGATTATTTGTAATGAATATTTTTTTATGATGCAGTCAGACATTGGTATCACCGCTATACTGTGATGTCATGCATTTAATGGCTTTTTTGTTTGTTTGTGTAAGTGTCTGAGGTGTGTGTGCTGTGTCATCTGACCTCTCATCACCAGCGGCCACACGTGCAGCTGACGTGCTTTAACTCTAAAAGTCTTAATATGATCAGGCTTGAGTCAGCTGGCATACAGCTACAGCCGCAGACACCTTGCTTGTGCATCAGAGCACATATCAGCTTGGAGTGCTTTACAGAATGTTTGTTCTAGAAGCAGTGCTGAAAGAAAAACTTTCACATTCGCAGAACTGCATTTAACCTGCAATAGACCTGCATAAACAAGCGGTGTGTAGAGGATATGGTTTATGATTTAATGTGGATAGATATAGAATGTCTAATGGATGGATAGATAGATAGATAGATAGATAGATAGATAGATAGATAGATAGATAGATAGATAGATAGATAGATAGATAGATAGATAGATAGATAGATAGATAGATAGATAGATAGATAGATAGATAGATAGATAGATAGATGGATAGATGGATGGATCAATGAATAGGCAGATGGATGGATGGTTAGATGGATTAATGTAAAGATGAATCAATGAAGATGGAAGGCAGATGGAAGGATGTTAGATGGAAGGATGTATAGAGATTGATGAATCGATGGAAAGATGGATGGATAGATGGATAAATTTATATAGATGGATGAATAGACGGACTGATAGATGGATAAACATGCAGTGTGTGTACATGATATAGTTTATGATTTAATGTGGATAGATATAGAGTCTCTAATGGATAGAAGATGGAAGGATGATGCATGTATGTATGGATGTATAGATAGATGGATTATTAGACAGACGAATGGATGGATGGATGAATGGACATATGGATGGATAGACAGAAGGATGTATAGATAGATTTAGGAATAAACAAATAGATGGATGGATGACTAGGAAGATCAAAGGGTGATATATGTATGGATGTATAGATAGATGGATGAATAGGCCGACAAACGGATGGATGGATGGATGGGTGTATAGATAGATTGATGAAATGACGGATGGATGTATAAATAGATTGATGAATAGACGGATGGATGGACGGACAGACAGACAAATAGAGACAAGATAGATAGATAGATAGATAGATAGATAGATAGATAGATAGATAGATAGATAGATAGATAGATAGATAGATAGATAGATAGATAGATAGATAGATAGATAGATAGATAGATAGATAGATAGATAGATAGGTGGATTGATAGGTGGGTGGATGGATGGATGGATGGATGGATCAATGAATAGGCAGATGGATGTATAGACAGTTGGATAAATAGACAGAAGAATGAATAGACAGAAGAATGAATAGATAGATAGATAGATAGATAGATAGATAGATAGATAGATAGATAGATAGATAGATAGATAGATAGATAGATAGATAGATAGATAGATAGATAGATGGATTGATAGGTGGGTGGGTGGATGGATGGATGGATGGATGGATGGATGGATGGATGGATGGATGGATAGATGGGTGGACAGATGGATCAATGAATAGGCAGATGAATGGATGGATGGGTGGAGGGATGTAAAGATGGATGGGTGAATAGACAGATGGATGGATAGATGGATGGACAGACGGATGGATTGATGGATGGATGTAAAGATGGATGGATGAATAGACAGATGGATGGATAGATGGATGGACGGACGGATAGATGGATGTATAGATGGATGAAGGGATGTATAGGTAGATGGATGAATAGATGGATAGATGGATGGACAGATGGACGAATAGATTGATGGATGTATATATGGATTGATGAATGGACGGTCAGACAGATGGACAGATGGGTGGGTGGATGGATGGATGGATGGATGGATGGAAGGATGAAATGATGGAAGGATGGATGGATCAAAGGAAGGATGGTCAGTGGATAGATGGACGAATGGATGGATGGATGGAAGGATGGACGGATTGACGGATTGACAGAAAGATGGATGGATGGAGGATGTATAGATGGTTCAATAAACAGGCAGATGGAAGGACGATAGATGTATGAATGTATAGATGGGTGGATAGATAGATAGACAGAAAGTCTATAGATAGATAGATAGATAGATAGATAGATAGATGTACCTGAGATGTGGGTTATCCAGGCTGTCGGTGGCACCATGACCGGACGTCTTCGCTTGAAGCGCCAGTGTCCCCCCCAGGCCGAAACATGGGACATGCCTTCATTGAGGTCCGTAAAGGGAGGAAGAGGATATTGCTGATGAAGAATCACCTCGTGTTCTCTCTCATATAAACCAGAGGCAGCAAAAACATTCCTGGAGTCACAGAACAGAAGAAATAAGCTGCATTTCTCCAGAACTCGCTGCTCCACCTGCCAGAGTGCTACGAAACACGGGTAAGAGCGGCTCAAGTGACGCCTCGGGTTACAGCTCAGCTTCAGAGTGGCCCGGCTCCGGTGCTGTCAGAGGTTTTTGGTTACTCTCAATTCACAAAGAAGTGGGAATGTCACTACTGAATTCTTGCTCTGATTGGAATTGCGATAAGACCTCTGTGACACATTCGTATTGTTCTCCATCAATCTCTGTTACAATAAAGTAGCGTGGGATTTTCACCCCTAGAGCAGTCTGGATTATTCAAGGGTCAGTGGCTGTAAAGCAGGGCTGAGGTAACACTTGAGATGAGGACATGCTTAGAGGCCAGAGTCCAAATGGAACAGGGTTTCTAATAACAGGCAAGGTCACCCACAGCGTTACAGGAGAGCTTATCAGCACTGTAGATATTTGAGAAACGCTGGAGGAGGAGCTCTTGCCCACCTGATGGGGATGGAATGAAAAAAGCACCAAGATATCTTAAGTGCTGCTTGACATGACACGATTTGAACATGTACAGGGTGTTCGAGATAAAGGTACAATGCCATCTGTGTTTTATGACATTGCTGACTGGAAACCATGATTCTGATTGGTCAATCACTGCAATTACACAAATATCTGTATAATAACTGCTAAACTGTATATTATCGATGCAAAAAGTAGACTTCAAAAACCTAAATTCAGTTGAAGTACTAAACTTTCTAAAACAAAATAAAGCTGCATATAAATATAAAAAACTACTAAAAATGACAAAAGCACACAATAAAATTACTAAAATTAAAATATAAAAATATTTTTCAAACAACTGAAACAAATAAAATAAAAAGCTAATTTAAAATATTAGTATATCAGTTTTTAAATATTAGTCATTTTAAATATTAATTAGTTAATACTAAAATAACACTATTTCCAGCCTCCAGTGGTTTCTTCCTTCTTACATAATAAAGTAATTTAAACTATAATCTTTAATAAATGCAATTATCTAAGCAGTATAACATACTGTCTTCCTGGTTATTGCAAAATAAACCCTGACATGATGCAAGACTGAATTCAATAACCCTCTGGGTTTTATTTTTAGACTAAAACGTGCCAATTTATTCTTATGCTAAAACGTGATACAAAATCATTTTGAATCATCAAATTATATATCACTATATTAATATTAACCTGGATAATTTGCATAATTAGAATGTTAGTCAAAAAATACTAAAAAAGTACAAGATATTTTAGTACACTAATTACGTGTCCTTTAAGTAAAATGTTGTTGCGCTGAATATGCATCATCAGAGGAGTGATAAATAAATGAGTAATGGCTCAAATTAAGATACTGAAGCATGCAGAGCAAACTCAACACATGATTGAATAAACTGAGCACAAAAACACTTGACCTGGCCTAGGCTTCATCTCACACAG